>NC_137498.1:40754234-41001734 GCF_041902795.1 Electrophorus electricus | reverse complement strand
GGTATTTAATTTCTTGAGTTACCTTAACATACACCTGCGACGCGCATCGGCTGCTATCAGATCAACGATTCGGCATTTTTCCGTTTGAGACGAGAAGAACGACATTATTATTGGTAGCAGACCGACATTCTCCATGGATTCCTATAGGGGTCAAAAACAACGAAACATGGCGACAAGTGACTATTGAATCCGAGGTAAATAATTTAATCGGAAACTCGCCTAAAATAATTGACATGTAGCCTACTGAAGTTTTTTAAAGGACCCGGGGTTTCAATTACGACTAGTCTGTTGCGTCTGAGATAAGATACGAGGAAACGAGTCCCCCTTATGAAATTGTAAAAAATGTTTTCTCCAATTACAAAAAGAAATTTCACAAGAAATAGATGGGTGCACACTTTCTGTAGGCCAACCAATTTTTCAAAAGACATAAGATCGCAACCATGTTTATTTGCTTGTTAGTTCATTTATTTATTTTTTCTATTTAATTCAGGTCTACAAAAAATCTATTATGAGAAGAGAATTAGTGGGGCAAACCCCAACACTCCCACTGTGTGAACAAAATGTTCCCAAATGAAGATGGCACCATAAATTTAGGTGTGTTACCTAGTAACGTGTTTAGGAATATGTCAACAATTTGGTTGAGTAGATCATATAAATTTATTACAGTTAAATGAGCCATTTGTCACTGTCTTAACATACACTTAAAAGTTACTCTTCCTAACTACAGATCTCATAAAGCTGCATAAATCATAAATTGTGTACAAATTAATAGCATCTAAATCATAAAGGACTGGTATTATTAGCTATGTTTTTAGCATACAAATGTTTTTTAGCATACAAAATACAAAATACATTTATACCCATAATTTTGATTACAAATGCAATCAAATTGATACACAACATGATTAAACAAAATGTGTTCATGATAATAAAAAACATAGTGACCAATTTACCTCAGAATAGCTTTGAATAACAAATTAAATTTTACTTATTTAATATTGAGCCAACACATGCTTAATCATTATGAAAGTTACACTGTTTTTCAGTTGTGTAGTAATTTTATTGTACCTCATTTATTTTAACTCATTATTACAAGTCATTATTTTAAGTCTTTTTGCCTTAGGAGAACAGTCATTTTTATGTCCTGTCCCATAATGTGACATTCAAAAACATAATAAGATAAGCCATTGTGATTTCAGCATGTTATTCTTAAGTACTTCTCTCGTGCTCAGGACCTTACATGTAATGCTGGAGACCAGGTATGGTGTGATGGCTCCACTGTGGATCTCCTTCGTACTCCTGCTCACTGGAGCATCTTTGGGAGTTATGGAGATGGGACCACTCTTTCAGCGACGGCCGGATCATGGCACCTCACCTTCTCCCAGGAACATCACTCTGGCTGTCATCTTACCTCTTCACAACACTGAGTACCCATGGGCGTGGCCCCGGGTGGGGCCCGCCCTCCACCGGGCTCTGGAGAAAGTGAACTCTGACCCAACCCTCCTGCCAGGCCACCATATGCAGCTGGTCTTTAGCAGCAGTGAGAACAAAGAAGGTCTGTGTTCGGACTCAGTGGCGCCCCTGGTGGCCGTGGATTTGAAGTTCGCCCATGACCCGTGGGCCTTCATCGGGCCGGGGTGTGACTACGCGTCCTCGCCCGTGGCCCGCTTCACCACGCACTGGGAGGTTCCCATGGTGACAGCCGGCGCCCGCGCACTGGGCTTCAACATGTACTCGTCCATCACCAACACGGGTCCCACACACAAGAAGCTGGGCGAATTCGTGGCACGCATGCACCACAGCTTTGGCTGGCACAGGTATGCCATGCTGATGTTCCACGACAAGAAGAACGATGACCGGCCGTGCTACTTCGCAGTGGAGGGCCCGTACACAGAGATGCGGGCATACAACATCACAGCGGTGGATATGGTGTTCAACGAGGATGCAGAGCCAGTGCCGTATGCAGATCTGGTCCACGATATCAGGCAGCAAGCCCGTGGTGAGTGTGCAGTGGATTCTCTCTGCTTGTCTTAGCTACAAAGGGCTGCACCTTTTAGAAGTTTATATATGTGTTTATAAATGCAGTGTTTATAAGTATGTGTTTATATATGCAGTACTTATAAGTATGTGTTTATAAATGCAGTGTTTATAAGTATGTGTTTATATATGCAGTACTTATAAGTATGTGTTTATAAATGCAGTGTTTATAAGTATGTGTTTATATATGCAGTACTTATAAGTATGTTTATATATGCAGTGTTTATAAATATGTGTTTATATATGCAGTGTTTATAAGTATGTGTTTATAAATGCAGTGCTTATAAGTATGTGTTTATAAATGCAGTGCTTATAAGTATACGTTTATAAATGCAGTGTTTATAAGTATGTGTTTATAAATGCAGTGCTTATAAGTATGTGTTTATATATGCAGTGTTTATAAATATGTGTTTATATATGCAGTGCTTATAAGTATGTTTATAAATGCAGTGTTTATAAGTATGTGTTTATAAATGCAGTGCTTATAAGTATGTGTTTATAAATGCAGTGTTTATAAATATGTGTTTATATATGCAGTGCTTATAAGTATATGTTTATAAATGCAGTGTTTATAAATATGTGTTTATAAATGCAGTGTGTATTTATATCTGCAGTGCTTATAAGTATGTGTTTATATCTGCAGTGCTTAAAAATCTGCAGTGTTTATAAATTTGCTCCTCTGTCTTAGGAGTAAATCATCTTGAAGTAGCAAAAGTAATGATAACAATAAATACAGTAATAGCAATAGTAACAGCATAGAATCACATTTCATACTTGTAATTTCTGCTCTGGGCTATTGTATTCAAACAGGCCATGACATATGATAAATGTAAAAAAAATAAATAAGTGATCATTTAAAATAAATAAATTAAAAAATGGATATAATTTTAAAAATTACACATTTCAATAGGACATATGTGTTAATAATGATCCAAAAATGAAATATTGATTAAGCATTGAATTTCTGATAAAAGCTCTAAGGGTTGTTTTACTTGGGTGAAAAAATTGAAAGTCTACTATTCATGTTATCAGTGTGGTGTATTTAAGGTGAAGCAGCATCAAACATGCTAATATACCTGTATATGAAGTTAGTATAAACTGTAGCTTATACCCCCTAAATAACTGCGTAAAGCAGTTCTGTTCCTTTCTTGTTACAACATGAGCACTTTGGACTATTCTTTTAATCCAGTATCTGGTCTCCATTGTCAATTTATAAACCACAAACATAAATGCTTTCTTTAAGACTCGCCCTTGTTTCAACAAGTTGCAATATCTGTAGTCTTTCTAGAAAATTTAGTCAAAGGACACTTTACTAGTGTAATCAAATAAAACTAGTCTTCTGCATACATTTATAATCATTTCTGGTGTAAGGCAATGTCTCCATGGCTCCTAAAAACTTCAGAGACACAAGGTTCTGTTTGATATTCTTTGTTTTTGCTTCTGAGTCAATTATGTTTTTCTTCATTTGGTTTTAAGGAACTGGTACTAACCTGATTCCTAATGCTTCATGTCCAGTGTAAGGGATATCATCATCCAATGCTACATATGTTGCTCTGAGTCCTCTAAACAACTACGCATATGGGATAAAAGGGGGCCGAGTCCCTAATGATTCTTGTAGTACACTATTAAGAATATTTAATAGGTCCCTCAGAATAGTGAAATATTGACGTCAGACATGAAGGCTGAGACTCAAGTATGAAATGACAAATAAAAAGAAAATCCAACTACAAAAAGGGCGTACGGAGAATTCTGAGCCAAAGGGATACTGTTCGGAAAGATGGAAGAAAATAATATAAAGAAATAAAGACAGTGGGAGTGCATTTAAATGAGGCTCTCTTCCACACCATGTTTAGAAGGGACAGTGAAAGAGGAATAAACATAGATGGTTGAGAGTGCTGATACCTTTGAGTCTCTGGGAACACTCGCAGTGCTGCTCTTCCATGTTCCAAATATACAACTGGACAAAAGTCCACATTATCAGCACCAGAGTACAAGAACAGCAGATTGGAATTACATACCCTCCATATCTCTCTCTCTCTCTCCATCTCCCTCTCTCTCTCTCCTTTCTCTCTCTCTCTCTCCATCTCCCTCTCTCTCTCTCCTCTCTCTCTCTCCATCTCTCTCTCTCTCCTTTCTCTCTCTCTCTCCATCTCCCTCTCTCTCTCTCCTCTCTCTCTCTCTCTCGCCATCTCTCTCTCTCTCTATCCATCTCTCTCTCTCTCCCTCCATCTCTCTCTCTCTCCATCTCTCTCTCTCTCTCTCCATATCTCTCCATCTCTCTCTCTCCATCTCTCTCTCTCTCTCTCCATATCTCTCCATTCTCTCTCCATCTCTCTCTCTCTCTATCCATCTCTCTCTCTCTCCATCTCTCTCTCTTTCCATCTCTCTCTCTCTCTCTCCATATCTCTCCATTCTCTCTCCATCTCTCTCTCTCCATCTCTCTCTCTCCATCTCTCTCTCCATCTCTCTCTCTCCATCTCTCTCTCTCTCATCTCTCTCTCTGTCTTTCTCTCTCTCCATCTCTCTCCATCTCTCTCTCTCATCTCTCTCTCTCCATCTCTCTCTCTCCATCTCTCTCTCTCTCTCTCTCTCATCTCTCTCTCTCCATCTCTCTCTCTCCATCTCTCTCTCTCTCTCTCTCTCTCCATCTCTCTCTCTCTTTGTCCTTCTTTATCTCTGTCACACTGTTTTTCTCTTACTGTGTCTCAGTTCTGTATGAGTAACTCTGGGCTGTCTCATCAGATCTCCACAGCAGTGTGTGTGTGTGTGTGTGTGTGTGTGTGTGTGTGTGTGTGTGTGTGTGTGTGTTACTGGCTCTCAAGGTGCAGAAAGATGGTGCTGGTTAGGTTAAAACCAAAGACACTGCCAAGACCTTCGAGGGGTGAGGTGTTTTAGAAATGCCAAACAGTGCACGCCATCTTCTTACTCAACACACACACACACACACACTCTCTCCTAATGACACACACCCATGTCCACATGCCTTTGGCACCTCTTAGAGAACATGCAAGAGAGAGAAAATGAGTGATAGGGAGCTAAGGAGGAAAGTGTTGTTACATACCACCTAGTCTATTGGAACCGTTTCACTGCTGCCAGTACACTGCCAAGCACCTCTGTTGTAATCACAGGAAATGTTGTCATCCAGTTTTACATTTTACACACATAACTATTTGTAATCTAAAAAGGTAATCTAAAAAGGTAACATGTAAAATGTGCTTATTGTTTATTTAAAACCTAGTACAAACACAATGTAATAATGTAACAATGACATGGTAGGATGAAAATCGGGTATAAGGGGTGTGTCATAATCAGCTGATTAAATTCAAATGCTTTAAAGCTGTTATTTGCTAATTATATGTCACAGCTGTAAAAGGTTTTTATTCTTACATACACATTCTTATAGTCTGTTAATCCCTTTTGATAACTAAGTGTTAGATATATTATTTCATTTGTCCACTTTAAGTCTCAGCATATAAGAATACAAAACTACAAGGTTTTGTATGTATGTATAAGAGGATTTGTGACTTAATTCCCCAGGGATACCAATTTAGCATAAACCATGCCTTTGTAAATTTAAGCCACCAGTTTTGCTCTCTAAAACATCATGCTGTTTGGCATCTGAAGCTTCTTAAATTCAAAGCCAGAGTAAAAAGTTCGAAAGAACAGAATGGCACAACAGCCAAGACCCGGCCATAGAACTATCATTTGTGAGTCATTTCTGCTCACCAAATGAGTCACAGCATGCTAAACACTGGGTTCAAGTATATTTTCACCTTTATGTCTTATGGCAAACAGATTTGTGTTAAAGTTGTGTAACCGCAATGTTTTAATACAAATGAACTTTGAGCCATTTTACTTGTAGCATTATTTGCTGGGATTTCTCTGTTACTGTTTTATTTACTTATTATTTTATTTATTTAAGGCTACTGTTCCTTGTTTTTTTCGCTTCAGTTTCATTAACAATCGCCATTCCCATGTTCTAATCCATAGCGGTAAATCTGTAACTGTTTGCTGATTGACGATAATTCTTGTTCAGTACATCTCACACTCAGCAGGGGCTGATGGGATGCATTTTGACTTAATAAGGGAACAGCCTGTTGATGTTTGTGATTGGTGGATATTTCCTGAAAAACATAATTTTGTCCTGACTTTTGTTCTTCTTGGCGATGGTTCATGGCTCTGGGGACTGGTATGGGTATGGGGCCTCTACATCTTACTGACCATGCCTGGACATCAGGGACCAGGGAATTGATTCGTGAGTTAATCAGACCCAGATGGGGGACAGGATCCCCACGCTCTTAAACAGCATGGCCCACTCCACCCATACTTCCATGACCTTTGACCCGATTGACTCTGACTAGCTCAAGGGACCATGGTGTTCAGATTAGATAAAGACATATTTACACATATGATGTACACAAACTTCATCTAGAAATTGTAAGTTATTTGTATTTTATTTAATTTTGTTTAATATGATTTCTATCTTATCAGTAATTTAATATTATTATCATGTTTTAAAAATAAATCTAATTCTTCTGCTTCTTCTTCTTAAAAAAAAAAGGTTCTTAAATAACAACATTCCTCCTAAATTTACATTTACATTTTTAGAATTTCATAGATGCTTTTAAATTATAGTAGCAAATTATTATTATGTGTGATCCTTTTCCAAAACCGAGTGTATCATTTTCAACCATATACTTAAACTGCCTGGTGGTCACCTTGTATACTCCATACTCCTGAACTCAGGGAAATTTATTTTATTATCTTCAAGTTCTATAAATTTCTATAATTTAATTCAAGTTCTATAATTTTCCCCTGTTGTTGCATTTCTTGCAGTAGTCCCAGACGGCCCCAAGACCGCATGCTTCATAGCTTGCCCTGCTGTGATGCACATTGATTAAAGCAATTCACTATTTATCAAGCCCTTGTTAAATTTAATTAGATCAGTTATAGCAATAAAAACACTAGACTCAGCAGGGTTCCTAATAGTGTCCAGGGAATTCACGCTAACATAGGCTAGTAGTAGTGCACTTTGACCTCTGACCTAAACTTCAGCATAATATAGTTTTCTGACAACAAGATGCAGAATTATATTTGCAGTGCTGGTTACATAACTGCTTTCAGGGCTCCAAAAACCTGTCATAACAGTGTTTATGAACAAAACAAACAGTGTTTTCTTTGCATTCCTGATATACTGACAGTCACCATTGTCAAAATGACGGAAAACATGGCTTCAGTAGTATGGGCCAAGAACAGTGCAGGAACAGGCAGAAGTTTCTACACCAGAGCATATGGCATGGACCGTGACAGCTGCTGCTCACTGTGGTTTACATATGCCAAAATCTGATATTTTTGAGTATGTGTTTTAAAATATATTAATGTTCTTTGAAGACACAACCCACTCAGGAATGAATGACAGAGGCGTTTTCTCTCTCTCTCTCTCTCTCTCTCTCTCTCTCTCTCTCCCCGTGTGGTCAGACTGCTGTATGTAAGAAGAGGAGGGAGGGGAGTTGTGAGGTGGATTATGGGTGGAACACAGTGACTTCAGGTTCCCTTTAAGGTCCCATTATGAGCATGTTAATCTTGGTGCTTCATGTTATATGGAGGCAGAGAGAGGCTAATTCAAACCGCATGGCAAGTTCCAACCCTTGATTACATTATGGTGTGTATGTGTGTGTGTGTGTGTGTGTGTGTGTGTGTGTGTGTGTGTGTGTGTGTGTGTGTGTGTGATGCTGCAGTGTGATTACCCCCACAGCTCTATTTGCTAAATCAAAGATGGAGGTTTTGTGTGTGTGTTTGTGTGTGTGTGTGTGTGTGTGTGTGTGTGTGTGTGTGTGTGTGTGTGTGTGTGTGTGTGTGTGTGTATGTATGTGTGTGTGTGTATGTATGTATGTGTGTGTGCGCACATGGATGCCCACGGAAATAGAGAGAGATTGAAAAAGAGAGAAGAAAAGCATACCCGCAAAGTCCTCTGGGATAAGAGAGAAATCAAATCACATCATCAATTATGAGAGAAGAGAAAATCTTTTTCTTCATTTTAATTACATGCTCGTGCTGGTTTAAAATACATACATTCCATCATCTCTTCATTAGCAGTGTGCATCAGTCCTGCAGCCATAAAGGAATTATGTTCTTTGCAAGCTCTTGGCAGTGTTGCTTGCTCTAGTGGGGATGATTTGGTTTCAGAGAGATCATGGGAAATAGGCTCACAGCAAAACCAGGTGCTGCGTGAGGGGATCTCGCATCTCTCTGCCGGGGTCTCGCCTCCACTGCGACCCCGGCATTTTCCTCTCTGCTGTGTGTGATGGACAGGCCTGACCTCCGGAAAAAACAAACAAACAAAAAAAACTTTATGTCGCCATGACTGAAAAGCGCAGAACTTGGAGCTGGTGTTTCCATGGTGACAGGGAACATCTGTGCGAGTGCACATAGGTGGGTTGAGGCAAGTGTGGGGGATGGGGGTATTAGGGCTGTTATCTGACCTGTTACCTGCTGTCAGAGAGTAATACAGCACACACACATGCACAAAGATACACACATGCATGCGCACACCGAAACATGTATGTTTGTGTACTCTCCTGCATAAATGCGAAGCATAAATGCCTTATGCATAACCATATGCTAAAATTTACAAACACTCCAATAAACGTAAACACATGCTTCCATCCACAAGCACTCATCCACAGTCTTTGAAATAGTTATTTTTGCCATCCAGACACATTCCTTCACTCATCCCACCTGACTTACATGTCTGGAAACCAGTAGCACACAGACACTTTCATTTGCATGTCTGAGTGTGGGAATAAAACAGCCATGGTTCTCCTGTCCGTATGAGTGTTGGCACTAGTGTGATATACGTAGGGTTAAGCCTACCACAAGCCTAGTTTCTGTAATAAAGGGGTGAATATACCTTGTATTTTATCTTCAAATTATAATTTATATCACATTTGCCAGTCCATCATAATGCCTGTTTAGAGTTAAGAGTATTCATTGCTGCAGTTTTCCACTCAAATATGTGTTGGGATGTAGAAAGTGGAGGTGCTACTCCCCCACAATGCCTTGCAGTATTCTGGGTACAGTGTCTCCAGAGTTAAGCAGAGTTACTTCAGTGAATATTGAATAAGTAGATGTGAAAATAGTCAAAAACCAAAAACATAGCTTCAGTAGGAGCAAAAAATATGAGGTTACCTGGATAGGTACTGAGTTATCTGTAGAAGTCGAATGTTACTTATCACCAAGAGCATTGGTTAGAATTGAAGCTGGGCATTGAGCATTGCTGTTTGTGTTTTTGTCTTTTTGTGATCAGTGCTGTTTGTACGCTTTTGGTCTAAAACCAAAATACTGAAACACCATGAGAGTTATGGCCTATAGAAAAGCTGTCAAGCTGTTCGCCTACAGAGGATCATAGTGTTAAACGCAAAAAAGAATTAGCAATTAAGTGTGAATGGCCAAAATATAAAGACTACATTCCTTTTTTTAGGATTACACTCGAATGCATTATAAGTAAAATAAATATGTATCAAAATATTCATTTATAATTTGAATTAATTAATTCTCTGAATAAATTCATGTCTCAGGACATGGTTTCCTGACAGATGGGACTGTTGTTTGGTTGAGTAACCAGTGGTTATTACTTGTGTTTACATGTTATTTATACACAAATACACAATAACACCCATATACATATGCATGCGGGCGCACACACACACACACACACACACACACACACACACACACACACACACACACACACACACGCACACACTATTAAGCCCTAATCTGTCCGATTTAAAACATTTGATAAGGTTGAGTTTGACGTGTGAGAGAACAAGAGGGAGATGTCTGGCAAACACACCTGCAGTTTCAGTCACTTCTAATAAACAGGGCCATCTGTTGCCACTGGTGACCGAAACAGGGATGCATCATCCCCATTTGAGACATGTGAGGTTAGGGGTCACAGGGATTTACGTTCACAAACACCACCAGACCAATACTGGGTGTCCATCAATGGCAATAGATGTTTTGTCTTCATAAAGTGGCTTTAGACCTTTTGAATGGTACAGGAACACAGAATACAGATCCACTTCTGTTGCATGCAGATCACCAATCCAAGGCAAACCAGCTCCAGTTCACCTGAGGGTGGCTCTGCTCTGGGTGTGTTCTCGTTGGCAGCAAGTGGCCTTTTGATTGTGTGGAGCAGTTTGGTTTGGGGGAAGACCCTACCGCCAGGTTTGGCACTTACTTGGATAGTGCAGTTCAGGAAGATCAGAGACATGCACTTTAGCAAGTTCTATTATTTACTTTACATTTTGTCCTCTTTTGTTTGGTAGTTGTGCGCTAGCACAAAAAAAAGAAAATTGAGATCTGATGTACAGTCATGAACAATAAGCAATATTTGATGTTTTGTTTTCACACGTTGCTTCTCATTGATTTCTTCTAACACAGCTCCCTCAGACTAATGTGGCCTGTAATGCCACAGCTTTCGTACCCAACAGGTATCCCACTGTGTCAAGGAACAGTATCCTGCCATATCTCTGTTTTGAACATTCCAGAACAATTGGAATCTACATGAGATCTTAAATATGAGTTTTCCTTTTTTGTTCAACAAATAAAAATATATCTGTATATTGTTTCTTTAAATTTGTGACAGGTGCATAGGTGTGACTTACTTTCTGCCTTGGTCGTTCCATCTTTTCCTGACGTGTCTAAACCAGCACAAAACAACCAACCGAGAACACTCACCACCCTCTCTCTTCATCCATTTCACCTCAATTCATGGCTTACAAAGATGTGTTTCTTTTCTTTGGAGGCTTCCTTCTTGACTTGAGTGCACATTTCTCAGTGCATGCAACATGTTGACAGAGTCATACTTGGCTGCCCACCTCCTAGATTTAATTAAACCAAAGTCCCTTTCTCCTGGCTTTTGTGTAAACTGCTCTGCAGATCATTAATTCCTATAGCTTGACACTGGGAGGCAATTCATCAGAAGCAGTGGCTAATAAAATTCCGAGGGCACTGAGAGAAGTGTGTGTGTGTGTGTGTGTGTGTGTGTGTGTGTGTGTGTGTGTGTGTGTGTGTGTGTGTGTGTGTGTGTGTGTGTGTGTGTGGGTGGGTGTGTGTGTGTGTGTGAGAGTGTGTTGGGGGGTAAGGCAACTCAAAATTGTCTTTGGCTGTCTGTCAAACATCTAACATCTAAGCCACATGCATGGACATGCCCACCACAAGACCTGCCAATTATTCAATATCAGTCTCAGTACTCCTCATAGGTGGATTCGGAAATGAGAGTGGGGCCACAGATCTGCGAAACCTGTTTTGACTGCGTGTGTTAATATTTAATGTTATTTTACATTTTCAAAAAGAAAGAAAAGAAAATAAATGGTGTCTCAGATCTGCTTGATTAATTGGGCACTAAGTCAGGACTCTCTGGCAGTGTGTAACAGTGCAAGCTGTTCAGGTTCCCATGGGTGGGGTTTGCTTTGGAACCAGTGTGCAAATGTGTGCTGTCCAGGAGAGCAGAACCTAGAGTGTAACAATAACCCAGCTAGAGCAGTTCAGGAAACCCTCCTCCACATGCAACCGTTGCTCATTAATCTAGCTGAGCAGACATTTTTAGAAGTAGATGATTTGGTATGCAGAAACAGCAGGTTACAGGGTTGTTTTAAAGCCTGGGAACCTTTCTCTGGGGACGAGGGTTAGTTTGTGTGTCATGCAAAATGGTGCTTTTAGATTAGAATCACTGAGCTCTATTAAGCCTTGTCAGTTGTTAGGCTGTTTGAGCTCCGGAGCTCTGCAGTCAGCTGTGGCTTTGACTGTGCTGATTGGTGGTTGAGAACTCCAGTTTCATTAGGGAAAAAAAGTTCACACCAAGGTAACAGAACGTGATGGGAGTGCTGTGATAGTGTGAAATGAAGCAACGGGAAAGCCTGGAAATGAGCCACTTTACCTGTCAGATCAAACCTAGCCTTAGTGATTGGATGGATGGATGGATGGATGGATGGATGGATGGATGGATGGATGGATGGATGGATGGATGGATGGATGACCCATATTGTGTCCATATAGGCTGTCCATGCCATCGACTCCCAATGTCAGAGAAAAGGAATGGGTAGCTGTATTGCCTCTAATGACAGTGCAACAGCCATATTTGGCCTCTGCTGTTTAACGCAGCTAGTAATACAACTGGATTGGGCAGAGTCCAGAGATGTTTCAGTGTGCCATGCATTTATTCATGCACTTTGTTGATCTTATAATCACACCAGTTACTGAGCAGTTGATTCGGTTCTGTGAACCTCATTGGCTGACAGTGGCTAAGTTGGGGGCGGGGTGGGGAATCTGCTCCCTGTAAGTGGTCCATCTGTTATATTTGTGAATATCTGTGTAGTCACCTATAACTGTGACACAGCACCCCTAATGATCATTTCTCATTTACGCCTCGGTTCAGCACTAATAACATGGCCAGATTGCTGTTATTTGCATATAGTGATGCCTTGATTGCAATCTCCAATTGTTCCAATCAGCAGGTTCTAAAGCTTCTACCCATGAGCAAGATTGCCATATGATTGGTAGAATTATCTGTGTCTGTTATCTCAGTGTTTGTACAAAGCTCTTTGAAGTATGAAAGAATGTTTTAGCTATACACTTTAACGAATATGAGACAAAACACAGAATTTGACCTTTTAGTTTTTAGTCCTCTTTGCAGATACACATTTGACCTTTTAGTTTTTAGTTCTTTATGCAGTGCTTACAGTCTGTTGGCACTGACAGGTTTCTGCTTCAGGGCCTTGATTCTAGAGTGAATTTGCAAGAAATCAAAGCAGCAGTTCGGACACTGGAAGAAACATGCTGTTGCACTCACTGAGAGTGTAGCTGTTATGCTTTGGCATGGGAGTAGCAGGCAGTTGTGCAGGAAACTGTACATGTGGAAGGAAGAATGGATTCAGCCAAACATCAGCAAATGCTAGAAACTTGTGCTCCAGAAGGCATATACGATGAAATGAATGGGTGGTATTTCAGTATGTCAACAATCCAAACATCATCCTGTGTTAGTAGTCATGTGTGAAAATCTTTGTGTAAGTCCAAGAACTAATTTCAGAGGTAAAACAGTTCAGCACAGAGGCGTGGGGAGAATCCTGAAAATAAGAATGTAAAGACTCGGAGCTGTCAAGATCTGGGAGCTAATCTGGGAGCTGTTATCTTGGAGCTAATTTCTGAGCTGTGATGTGAGAAATAATCTGGCAGCCCATCTGGGATCTGGGATCTGGCAGCTAATATGGAAGCTGTGATCCAGGAGCTAATCTGGGAACCAAACTGGGAGCTGTGATTGGGAGCTAATTTGTGAGTTGATCTAGGAGCTAATCTTGGAGGTGTGATCCGGGTGCTAAACTAGGAGTTACTAAACAACAACTGAGAATGATGCTCTAACTTTAACACGTGTTATTCATTTTTTTCAGCATGTTAAAACTACAAATAAGTAATGATTTTAGCATCAATTGTTAATATTCAACATTAATCGGTTAAAAATGTAATGTACATTATATACATAAATATAACATGACATATATAAATGTACACTGTATTGCCTTCTCTTAGAGATTCTCTCTTCTCTTAGAGATAAAACATGAGGTTTAACAAGGATTGTGTAAAGTTTTCCATGCAATTATAGGTTCAGTTCCGTATGTTTCGATTTCTCTTCATAGTCCTAAAAGGCTGGGCTGAAGATCAGTGATCTAAACTAATGACATTTACACATAAATTCAGGTACTACACATGTAATAGAAAATTATCCACTTACAGGGCTGCTGATACTGAAGGCATAAAAGAGAAATCTGGTTTTATATCACTGAACTCAAATAAATGCCTTATATATGTGGGAATGAAAGCATGTCTTTGGTTGAGTGCCATGGCAACGGGTTCAGGTGCAGCACGGAGTGTTTTGCCAGTATGAGCTGCACACCAACCAATTATTTACAAAATTACTGTGCAGTAATGGCTGTCTTCAAAAGCCTCACTGCAACAGGTGACAGGAAGAACAGGTGACAGGAAGAACAGGTGCCAGGAAGAACAGGTGACAGGAAGAACAGGTGACAGGAAGAACAGGTGACAGGAAGAACAGGTGACAGGAAGAACAGGTGACAGGAAGCAGAAAGTGTGGCAGTGAGAATGAGAACAAGGAAAAGAACGTGACGGTAGAAGGAGACAAACAGAAACTTTTTCTCTCCTCTCTCTCTCTCCACCTCTTTCCTTCTGTATCTCTCTGTCGTTGCCTATTTCATAGCTTTCCATATGCAAAAGGTGTGCAAAATTATATGATGAGAGTACATATATGTTGATTTTTGGTGGTTCTTAATCAGTCTTTATTACCGTTTCTATGGAAATCGTGTGGACTGCGGTTTTTACCACTTCCTTGACCACATCTTTAACTACAGTAAATTGCAGATACTCCCTGGAATCTTCTTCAGATATTGCGGTTATGAATATTCTTGAAATAGGCTAATTGTCATATAATATTCATATGAATATTCATAATATAGGCTATTTCTCATATAATATTCATATGTATAGGCTTCATTTAGGCTACTTTTTATATAATATTCATATGAATATCCGTCATATACTTTTGTGTACTGCAGTGTTGTTCTATATATCATATACTACAGTGACTTTCTGAAATCTTTTTACTTTTTACCTGATTAGGCCCCTGTCATATCCTAGAACATATCTGTCATGTGTGCTCCTTTTGACACACTTCCAATTTTGTATTTAACTGTGTTGCACACAGAAATAACCTATACATTATACATGTCTTATACGTGAAATGAATGCATGATCTGTACCCCTTTTTTTCTGTTCAGTACTTGGGCATGTGGGTTTTAAAGGCCCAGATTGCTATAATCAGCATGTCTGGACTTCATCATTAGGTGTCTCATTGGGAACCATGACTGGCGATAATTGCAGTGCTGATTTGACCACAGTTAGGCAATTAAAACCAAAGAGGCTGACCAAGGATTCTCTACTCGCCTGTCTGCCCTCTGTGTACAAACCAAGGAACTCTTGATTTTGGAGACAGTCGTTTAGGCATGAAAAGCTGCACGTCCTGAATGGGTCTCCAGGCTTTGTGTTGTCAGTGTGACCGTGACAGCAGTAATGTTTCATAAACCTTTTAGAAGTGCAGGAAGTTGAGTCAGTTGCAACCTTTAAGCACTACACAGAACAGATTATCTTCTACACTACACCCACATGCAAAGAAAAAATAATAATAATAAAAAAAATAATAATAATAAAAAATATATATATAAATATATAAAAGTTATTATAAACATGAATTATTTATGACCTTTTCACATAAAATAACATTTTTTTATGTGTAGCCTATTTATATAGAGAAAGCTTAATGGCACAGATTTATAACTTTGTACAAAGCTTATAGCATGTAAATGTTTTAATATAATGTTCCATGTATGTTTATGTACTATTTATGGCATATGTAGCTTATAGGGTTATGATGGGTTTTTTTTAAACTCTTTTGCATATGCATAAGGACAAACGAAAGAACATGTCCTGTCTCTCCTCCTTGGGTTATTGGCAATCAAACCAGAAACCTCATTTGAACTGTTTGCAGAATTCTCTGGAACCTTCCGTAGGTTGTAAACCAAAATATTGTACAGCAATATTGAAGCTTTCAAGAATGACCTAATCAGTTTGCCTAAACAGCTGGATGTCGATAAATACAGCATGCAGAATGTCCTTGTTGATAATATTGCACTTGTATCATAATTAGTTAAGTACAATGCTATAAAAAAGACAATAGACTAAAGAGTGGTCATATGGCAAGGAACGCATAAGAGGTAATGCAGAGTAAGTTAATGAATCATGTTTTCTCATTCATTCACATTTCCTCCCCACTGGACTGCAGTTGTATTTTACCGTCTCCATGATTATATAGTACTATTGTATTTGGTCCTCATTTGCATATGACGTTAGAGTCATGACATGATAAAACATAATAAATCTGTCTGACAGTAAATTTCCCAGTGAAGATCCAGATTTGATTATCTTTTCTCAAACAGTGTGGTCCCACATTCAAGTCGTTAACAAAGTTTTGTAAAATTCCATTTAGGTAACAAATCGGGGGGGGGGTCTATTTTGGGGAGTCTGTTTGATTTAAGCATGATGCAAACTTTACAACTGAAATAATAAGTGACCCAAAGAGGAAGGTGAGTCTGAGCTCTGGGAATGCCACAAACCTGTGTCTTAAGAAATGCAAATGTAGGTGTTTCAGACAAAGAAACTATACAGAACAGAGATACCATTTTGCTGCTCTGCCATGATTTAAAGGATTTCATTTAAAGGAATTCATCAACTCTGCTAACCATGCAGTTCTCATCATGGGGAAAGTAACAAATGCATCACAATTTTATGCTGCTGGTAGTTTTCAGTGTACCACTGGTCTCACAACTTGAGCTTGTCAGTCATCTGTCCCTTGGCAAAGGTCATTAATATAGATGGACTCATTTACATGCCGATTTTGTTTGTTTTTCCTTGAGTGCAGGTGAAATTACAAACAACACTAAGTTGACACCAGTGCACTAATTATTGCCACAGTATAACACCTACTGCCCATTGACACCACCAGTCGGTCACCTGCAGACTCAGTGGTTTGTGATAAGGACTCTATTTCCCAGGAGCCATTGGCGAGATTCCCCATATGTTCGTTATCCCCTTGACAGAATCACAATCCTCTAAGCTGTTCTATGTCAGCAGAGTATTGAACTGTTTTCACCTGTTTCTCATTATTCAGTAGTACTTAAGTCTGGACTTGTATTGATTTAATTGCAAAGTATTGCCATCTGTTTACTGTGGTTTACTGGATGTTGTCAACCTGTCTAATATGTTCTGTTTATCACTCTGCTTGTATTTTTTGACCCGCTCTTGGATTCCACTTTGGTTTGGTTGCCTGTTACCAATGGTACTTTCAGATTACGACCTTGGACTGTTTTCATGATGTTTTTGGAATTACCCTTTTGAGAAATATGAAATAAAACAAATACGGAACATCTTTTTAAAACCCACAAGCATCTGGTGTCTTCTTCTAAGCATAATACACAGTGACCCATGCTCTGACTGCAGTGTGACTGCAGTGTACATCTGCAATAAATGTTTCTGTGCTATGACTGTAGTAGTGTTCATCTACAGTAATTGTTTAACTGCTCTGGCTGCAGTAGTGTTTGTAGTAACTGTTTCATTGTGCTCTGACTGCAGTAGTGTTTGCAATAAATGTTTCTCTCTGCTTTGACTGCAGTGGTGTATGTCTGCTGTAAGTGGGAGACATTCAGGAAACTGATGGTGCAGTTCTGGAAGCAGCGGCTTCCTCCAGAGGAGTACGTCTTCTTCTTCATCGACCTGTTTGGAGAGAGCCTGCGAAGCCACCCGGCCAAGCCCTGGGCCCGAGGAGACGCTGACGACCATGCTGCCAAAGAGGCATTTAAGGTCTGAGTTGCTCTAGTGTCCATATTTTTATAACCTTGAAAATGTGTTTTCGAGCAGCATATTTTCGAGCAGCATGTTAAAAAGGATGTCCGTTAACCCCTGCCATTCCAATAGCCCACTAATGGGTTTATACTCTATTTTGAATACTTCATAGCAGTCACTGAACATTATGCATAAGGATTAATAACTAAATAATTAGTTTGTAGTTGAAGGGGACATAGTGACAGGAGTGTTATGGCAGGGAGTCTGGAGAAGGTTTAATTAAACTTGAGAAGGTTTAATTAAACTGCATTTAAGAGAAAGATGGAAGAAAGAGAGGGTTTTTTTGTAAGATTTATGTCAAATTTGACAGAGAACTGCCTTAAGTTGTCAGGTTAATAAAGGACTGTTTTTATTATCTTAAAAACAGTAAAGTTTTAAGTAAAATAAGTAAAGTTTTAATAAATAGTACATAGAGTATGTGACATAATACTTCATGATTTTGTCTCTAGGAGCTATCTTTTGATGGCCAGTCTCCATGCTGTCATGAGAGAGGGGCTCACATGTATTGATCAGAACCGCTGGGAGCTTTCCCCTCATTACCCCTGCTAAAATCCCACTCACACAGGATAGTTGCATTTAGTGTCATCAACGAATGTGTGTGAAGAGGAATTCACTAACGGGTCCACGCGTACTTATGTATCTGATGAACAAGACTTTTTCATTAGCCCATAAAATCAAAAGCAAGACCACTAAGCACAAAACTACTATTGGGTCATTTAAACACAAAATTTAAATTTGAGATTGCACAGTCTTATACTGTGTTGATGCTCCACTCTATACCTAAGTGCCAAGCTGTAAGACGACATTTGTTTCCATCTTCACTGCCTGTCATCAGTGAATTAGTGAGGGGCCGGTTGTTTTCATAAACCTTTTCCCAAGGTGCTGGGATGCTGTATGTCCATAGTGATACCTGTCTGTCAAGTTTTCCCAAGGTGCTGGGATGCTGTATGTCCATAGTGATACCTGTCTGTCAAGTTTTCCCAAGGTGCTGGGATGCTGTATGTCCATAGTGATACCTGTCTGTCAAGTTTTCCCAAAGTGCTGGGATGCTGTGTGTCGATAGTGATACCTGTCTGTCAAGTTTTCCCAAATTGCTGGGATGCTGTGTGTCGATAGTGATACCTGTCTGTCAAGTTTTCCCAAAGTGCTGGGATGCTGTGTGTCCATAGTGATACCTGTCTGTCAAGTTTTCCCAAAGTGCTGGGATGCTGTGTGTCCATAGTGATACCTGTCTGTCAAGTTTTCCCAAAGTGCTGGGATGCTGTGTGTTCATAGTGATACCTGTCTGTGTAGTTTGGGAGCTCAACCACAACCTTTGATTTACTGGATGCTGCTCAATGAAAGATTGTGATGGGGCAAGCCAAGTCAGACGCTAGCGGATAAGAGGTAGAGCTTTTATTACAATCCAAATCCGTAGTGGTGAAACAAGCAAGGGTCAGAACCAGAAAACGAAGCCAGGTGTAATCACAATCATGAAGAAAAAACAGTCCGAGTCAAAAACCAGAGCTCAATCAAAAACAGGTAGACAAATCCACTCGAGGGGTAGGCAAAAAAATTGGAAGAGGGTGATACGGAAAAAAACAGGTCAGAAACACAGAAGATCAAACAGGAGAAGAACTCTCAGTATGCACAGACAAAACTGGAGGCAATGCTTCAAAACACGGTACAGGACTAGGCTGGCTTATGTACATTGAATACTAGGGGAAACAGGTGAAGTCAATAATCTGGTGATGAGGCTCTGATGAACTGGTGGTGATTGGATAAGTTGTTCTCTGGGCGATGAACAGCAAGTTAGGTATTGTAGTTTGCTTGGGTGTCGGGCGGCGTGACAAAGATAAGCTTGAGGGGGATCAATAAAGATGATCCTAACTGATGCTTTGATGTAAACTATGATCCTAAATGATATACCATTGATGACGATCCAAAGACATTTCAGATTATCTTATATGTGGTTACCGAATATTTCATTGTAGTTATTAAGTACCTCTCTTCTAACCCCATTGCTTATGGGACCTTTCTCATTGTGTTCTTCCACGCAGAGTGTGAAGATATTGACCTACAGAGAGCCTCAGAATCCCGAATACAAAGAGTTTGTGTCCAAACTGAAGACCGATGCCAAGAAAATGTTCAACTTCACTGTTGAAGACTCTCTGGTAAGCAAGGCAACTTAAAGCTATAACCCGACTTCTCTCCTTGTAGACTCTTTGACCTTGTGTTGATAGCCAACAGCTGCTGTATGTTTGTGCTGCTTTTCTATAGTGAGAACCATTTCTGAGGCCAAGCTAAGATGTCGTTTGGTGTGAGAGTTCGCAAGTGCTATTAGTCAGCTTTAAAAACAACTCATTTCGAGTTTAAGTGATTAGTAGGTTTTGGTGATGATATTCCTTATAGGAAACTATTTAAAGGAAACTTACTTAGACAGAAAAGTCGATGGAGAGAGGGATTTGCACGTCATGACCATCGAGGCAGAAAGGTGAAATTTAGGCCTCTGTTCATGTATTCTGTACATCTGACTGATCAATATTCATGCTGGGAAAAGCCTGTGTGTGTGTGTGTGTGTGTGTGTGTGTGTGTGTGTGTGTGTGTGTGTGTGTGTGTGTGTGTTTATTTGTGTCTGCTGATCTCATAATGATGGACAACATTGAGTCTGCTCTGAAGCTTTGTGGCATTTAGGGTTCCTTGGAACAGTTTGTGTGATTATGCAGCCAGTTACAGTGGGAGCTATGTTTGTATGAGATAAAGCGTCTTATGTGCATTAGTATTCTGCCAGGAATGGTCCTAGAATTACATATTTATAACATTAAGATATTTTTGTGTACTAGTGGAGTCATCTATCATGTGAAAGCACTAGCCTGCTCAAAAATGCAAAATATCACATCATTAAACCCACCACACTGAAGGTTTGGCAGAAGTTAAGACAACATGTCCCAAGTCCCCTGTGGGTGGTAAAAGAGCTGCTATCAAGCGTTATTATCAGTCACTGTATGGTTTGGAAGTGAAAAGTTAAAGCTAATGAACCAGAAAATGGTCCATATTAAAGTCCTTCAGAGGCACCTTCTATTAGTTGGAGGGACGGTGAGTTTTTGGTGGGAGTAGGAGCTTATGAATTGCTTAATGTGGATCATTTAATGTAAATGTTAAAGTATTCCTGTCATCCTAGCAATCTATGTGTGTCTTACCTGTTCCAAAACATCAAACTCATCCTCATTTCATTATAAGGATTACAAATGTTTGGTAGTTTGGCCTTTTAAAAGATTTCTCACGTTTTTGCCTTTGCTTTGAGAGATTGTAGCCCCACGTTCTCACGTTTTCGCTGCATTTTGCCTCCCGACTTTTCCACCATGTGTTCATAGACAAATTGGCAGCATTATGCATCAGTGGAGATGTCAGGGTATTGGTCCTCCGGAACCTCACACACGGGGAGCACGAGCGGCGAACACGTGCAGCGAACACGTGCGCCTTTGCTTTCTAAGCTACGTCGTCTGGGGAGGCTGCATGATGACAGCATGCTTGCTTTCCTCAGCCTACCAGGCATATCAGCCGGCTGAGTGGGCATCACTCCATGGAACAACTCAAAAAGATGGAGGATTTTCCTGACCAGCACGCGGTAGCTACCTGGGTGGTGTATCGGTTAGCCACACAGGGCTTTACAGACGACACAGGAGTAAGGGGGGAGTTGCTGTACATATTCATCCCCTGCAGTTAAGTATATTTGAACTCCATTATGAATATATATTTTAGATAGCAAATGAGGAATCTACTTTGGCTGTGGACAATGGAGAGGTTACCACAGTAGCCTGTTAGTCTTGGGTGTCTGTCCATACTCCCTGTGGAGAGCTGTTAATTGGAAATGTCACGCGCGCACACACAAACGCACACACACACACACACATGCACACACACCATTTTACTCCAATTTCCATTAATATAGGCTTGTTTTATTACACGCAATTAGCTTTTAATCTACAGCACCTGTTGAATGAGTATTTCTATTGGCTGCGCTGCTAAACAGGCATTTTTATGATGCCATTACACAGAGGCAGGCTACTGGGGATTGGTATTAATGAGGCATGTTCACCTGGAGGCAGGTGTCTACCAACCACCCCCAACACCACCACCACCACCTCTACCCCCACAACAACCCCACCACACACTCTGGGCGAGCACGGAGCAGGCAGCAGCCGCGGGTCACGCCTGTGAAGAGCACTTCGCTACAGCCCATGCCGTGGGCGTCTGCTACTCACAGCCATTAGCAATGAAATAGGGAGTAAGAGGAAAGAGAGAGGGAGAGAGAGAGAGAGAGAGAGAGAGAGAGAGAGAGAGAGAGAGAAAGGGAGAGAGAGAGGGAGAGAGAGAGAGAGAGAGAGAGAGAGAGAGAAAGGGAGAGAGAGAGAGAGAGAGAGGGAGAGAGGGAGAGAGAGAGAGAGAGGGAGAGAGAGAGAGAGGTAGCTGAGAATAGAACATATGGGTAATCAAGTGTCAAGACGTGTTGGGATTCAGCCAGCAGCACACCAGCTATGAAAAACTACAGAAGTTTGACATGTAAATGGAGAAGAAGAAGGGCATCAGGGGCAGGGGCAGCTGCAGTGACAGAGACAGTGATGGGGTAGGGGCAGGGGCCTGTGGGGGTTGGTTGGGGGGTGGGTGGCACAGAGGGCTGCCTGGAGATTCACATCGGTCTCATTCACACAGTCAAGTTGCACATCGGTCATGTGTGCCTGTCAGAGTCCACGCTTGCACTCCTCCCTGCGTCATCCTGTGCCCCAGATTTTCGCCGTTTCTGCTAGTTTTGAGGGTTTAGGTTTTTAGGTTTCTTTTTTCTTTCTTGTATGTTTACACTGCTGTCTCTAATGACTTTTAACCCACATGTCTCTCTCACACTTTGTATTTTTCTCTTTCGCTTTTCTCTCTCTCACTCTCACTCCTTTTTCTCAATCCCCCTCTTTTTCTTTTCACTCTCTCTCTCTCTCTCTCTCTCTCTCTCCATCTTTCTGTCACATACACATGTTCAGCGTGGATGAGTCCACACAGCAGCTGTCAGAACCCTGTCTACAGTTGCTATGGCAACCTAACCCCCCCCCCCCCACAGCCCAATCTCCCTGCTTTTTGAAGAGATCTTTCCTTTCCTCGACATCCCCATGCTGATTCTATCAAGATCTGTCTGTGTGCATTACTGCTGTCGCATGTCCAGCCTGAGATGTACGGTGGGTAGGATGGAAAGGATCAGAACCTGTTGCCAGGTGGCTGTCTCCAGCTGAGCCTCTCAGCAATCAAACCTAACCAAAATTAAGTCACCATAAACAGCTGGCCTCAGACAGAAACCGATTATCTCTGTTACTCGATGGTAACTGGATCCCAGAGTTCACTGTCAGGCACAGCGTGAATAGTTCCTCCTCTGCTTTAGGGCCTCACATGGGTGCTGGGCTGTGTGTTTGTTTGGAGCGAGGAGCCGTTAGGAGAGATGTGCCTCTCTGAGCTGTGCACAGGCCTCCAGGTGAAGTGCAGATCATGGCAGCATTTGCTTGGTGCAGTCAACAAAAGCCTGAGTGCAGAAGGTTTAACTCGGGTTAGCTTCAGGGCTTCAAGGTTAGCCACACAGTGAGACTGTCAGCATTCTCCTGGCACTGTCTTGTGCGGTTTTACTCCACTTCTTACAAGCCTTTCAGATAAGTGTTTCAAGTCGTGTTCATGCTCGCCTTATGCTCCTCTGGTAAACACTGAAGAAGAAATGAAGAAAATCATTATTTGCAAATCATACATGTCCGCATTCATCAGATCGATACATAATTTGTGTTTCCCCAGCCATTTCAAATTCAGAAAAGGTTCAGTATTTTGTGTTTTCTTTTTTTTTCCCTACTCATCCACCACTAGCGTTTACATTAGAACGAAGCCGAGAGCAGTGGGTTGTGGAAGCTGATGAAAGTGAACGTGTCGACAGGAGGAAGGAGGAGTAAGAAGAGAAGATGAAAAACAACAGAGATGAGGGAAGAAAAAAAAAGCTCCAAATCACCACAGCTTACTGGACCACCAGAGGACAATTAGCCCAGAACCTATTTAAACTTTTAATGTCCCATGAGCCACTGCTAGTTCCAGATGGTGAAACAAACTTCCAGTGGTAGTCCAGGTAGCAGAGTCCCTTGTAGTCTTCAAACGCAGACTGAAGACGTATCTATCTGTGGAATATTTAAATGACCACTGACCCTGCACCCGCTGGGTGGCTGAAACTCATATAATTGTATAGCACGTATAGTTTGATATTGTTTGTAACTACACTTATGGTTGTCTGATACACAGCTTATACGTGTTTTGTACTTCTAGGCATCAGCATCGATCCCTGTATTTCTACAGTATTCTAGTTCATTGGTATATTGAACTCTAACCTACTCTACTGGCTAGTATGTGTTCTATGAGTAACTGACAAAGCGCTTTTGTAAAAAGGCAAAGTGAGATCTCTTCCAGCTCAGTGATAATGTACATTTTCTCTCTCTCTCTCTCTCTAGATGAACTTGATTTCTGGAGGGTTCCATGATGGCATGCTGTTGTATTCTCACGCCCTGAATGAAACCATGAACCAGTCCGGTCTGCAGCCACCCGGTCATGCCGTCACTAAGAGAATGTGGAACCGCACCTTCCACGGTCAGTCCCATACCCCACCGATGAGAGCGGTCCGTGAAGCAGACCACACACCACATGCCGACACACCACACACTGACACACCACACACCACGTGTGTGCCAGCCTTGGCTGTTAAGAGCAACATATCATCAAAAACAGAGGGGCATAAATCAGCCCCCCAGAGCACACTCTCTGACCCCAAGTTATTAAGGAGGGGTGGTGGTGGTTGTTGTTGTTGTTGTTGTTGCTGATGATGATGAGTTTTACTCCTACCTAAAAATAAACTAACAGTACTTACATCTAGAGAGTATGTTGGTTTGTTGTGAGAACCAGAAGATGAGTGTAGAAGTTGTGCAGTTCTTTACCTTTTGTGGTGTGTTTTGTGGTGTGTGATTTGTATTTTGGTGTGTGATGTGTATTTTGGTGTGGTGTGTTTTGTGGTGTGTGGTGTGTATTTTGGTGTGGTGTGTTTTGTGGTGTGTATTTTGGTGTGGTGTGTTTTCTGGTGTGTATTTTGGTCTGGTATTTTTTGTGGTGTGTATTTTGGTGTGGTGTGTTTTGTGGTGTGGTGTGTTTTGTGGTTTGTGGTGTGTTTTTCCCTCACAGTTAAATTTGACTAACAGCTTCAGGTTAAAGTGAATCTAGTAATGAAACTAAGTGCCATAAAATGTTTTAAGGAAGCAGTGTATATAAAGTATTAAGTGTATTAAGTAGAAACTGTATTGGAGTTCTAATTCATGAATAATTCATAGCATGGCTAATCAGCTGTCTGCTTGTTGGTATTAAAATATTAAGACTATAATGTGCAATCCTGACAAGTCAAAAACAAGTCTTGCTTTCAGGATAGCATCCACATTGTAAGAGACAGTGTAGTTGCTAGTTTTACTCAGCCATAAGTGTTCCAGAGTGTCCTGTAAAGTGTTCCAGAGTGTCCTGTAAATGGACAAGCTGCCAGGAGCATGCTGGGAGTTTGTTATGGTGCTTTCTGTGTAACACGTCCAATCTGAGGCCGCTCCCAGTGATCTCCTTGCAGGTCTTGCTGTTGGATCTAATTGACTGTGCGAGGCGACTTAGACGGATGCTGTTCTGCAGATGTCCTTCTAGAAATAACTGTGCAATGCTACCCGCACAACCAAAATGGGATCTTTTCATCCCGGAGCCAATAGAAAGTAATGGGACGTCTGGCTCGCCTTTGTCGTTTTCCTTTCGAGCCTGACTCTCTGCAGGAGGAGGTGTACTGACTTTGTTCTTTCTCGGCCTTTAGCTACGCCTCCTATCACTGCCTGCAGGAGAAAGCCACTTACTGGCAATCCCAGCAGTCCCTGACGTCTCCTTTTACCAGCAATGGGCAGTAGGAGGTCCTGGTTGCCATAGCTGTTTGTGTGCGTGCATGCGTGTAAGCGTGCATGCGTGCGTGCTTGCGTGTGCGTGCTTGCGTGTGAGCGTGCATGCGTGCGTGCTTGCGTGTGCGTGCTTGCGTGTGCGTGCTTACGTGTGCGTGCCGCGACAGTATGAATAAATCCTCCCTCCTCTCCAAATTCTCATGCATCTTCAGCACAGCTGCTCACTCATTCCATCTTACTGATCACATCACCATTTAAACATGCAAATCACATTCACGTGAGTTCTTTTCAGCGGGTCATTGCACATTGCGCATGTATGATTACATAAAATTACTCAAATGGTATTCCTCTGTTACTTAGTGGTGCCTCAGATAGGCACCAAGATAGAGAACAGCATAAGGTGGGACTGGCTTGATTAACTTGGTTGGTTTGATTAGCTTGATTAACTTGGTTGGTTTGATTAGCTTGATTAACTTGGTTGGTTTGATTAGCTTGATTAACTTGGTTGGTTTGATTAGCTTGGTTGGCTTGGTTGGTTTGATTAGCTTGGTTGGCTTGGTTGGTTAGATTAGCTTGATTAGCTTGGTTGGCTTGGTTGGTTTGATTAGCTTGATTAACTTGGTTGGTTTGATTAGCTTGGTTGGCTTGGTTGGTTTGATTAGCTTGATTAACTTGGTTGGTTTGATTAGCTTGGTTGGCTTGGTTGGTTTGATTAGCTTGGTTGGCTTGGTTGGTTAGATTAGCTTGGTTGGCTTGGTTCGTTGGCTTGTTTTGAAGCCTAACCTTTGTGGAATTATTTATTGAATCAGCTTTTTTTTAAATCCTTACTAAGATTGGGGGTATAGTTTGTATGCTGACTGCACTCTGAAGTCATGATGTTTACACTCAGGCTGCCCCAGGTTTACTGCCCAACTGCTCTAGGTTCCTCCCGTTACCCAAGCCCCTCCCCCTCCCCTTTGCGTGTGCTATGGCCCTTTCTCCTCATCTTTCCACTCTGCCCTCTGTTCACTTCCTGATCTTCTTTGCTCCACCTGCTCAAATCCAATCATACACTGACCTCTGTCTCACTCCTGTTCCACAGAGCCACACCTGGACCCAGGCCAAACACAGACCACACAGAGTGCCCAGTAATAACCCACCGGGCGAAAACAATCAGCGTGCAGTAGCCCTGGGGCTGTTTAAGAAGTGCATAACAGGCTGTTGTCCGATCATAGACATGTGTCCCAGAATAAAGCCCAAAGAGAAAAATCTAACTGTGGAATTCATATGCATCAGAGGTAAAGAGTGTGAGAGCAAGACAGAAAGAGTGAGATACAGAAAAGAGAAAGTCGGGGAGAAACAGAAGGATTAAGGCAGAGAGACACATTCGCCAAGCGTGTTGGTTACTTTTTGTTAATATCAATACATGTAAAGGAAAACAAGTGTGTTGTGATCTTTGTAAGTTAAGTGCGTGGATGTCATCATTCAGACTCAAGAAGTGTGACAAGAACATTTTGAAAGAATTTTACAGAAGAGTTCTTCACGTGCTCAAGCTGCTGTGGAACTCGGCAGAGGAAAGGCAAGAATCTTGCCAAAGTACTTGGCAAAAGCCTGATCACAGAGTTGAAGAGACTGCAGCATTTGGGACTGAGCTGCAAATGGAATCTTTTCAGGAAGCTGGTTTTAATTGCCATGGCTGGTTGTGAAGTTAAGCTCTGCTTCGAGCCCTAATGAGGTGGACTGGGTCAGATAGATACAGCTCACCTCCCCCAGTCAGTCTCTCTCTCTCTCTCTCTCTGTGTTGCTCTCTCTCACTCTGATCAGTCTGTCTGTCACGTCTCTTGTGCGTCCCTCTTCAGTTTGTGCTTTTTGTTCTGTTCATCCTGCTCCGCCTCCTTCCTCATCTCCATCTTTCAGCTGTAATGCGCATGTTTGTGTGTGTGTGTGTGTGTGTGTGTGTGTGTGTGTGTGTGTGTGTGTGTGTGTGTGTGTGTGTGTTTGTGTGTGTGTAGGTGTGTGTGTGTGTGTCTTTCTCTCTAAGCCTGTCCTTGGCCCTCCTCTCTTTCTGAGACTGAACTCAGTTCCCCCCTGATGTCCTTTCCTGTCTATTTCCTCTCTCCTTTAACTCACTCTTGGAGCGTCAGAGCTGTGTAACTCATTCATGTTTTTCTCTTTTTTCTCTCTCTTCCTTCACCCTCCTGTTTTTCCTCCTCTGCTTTCTTCTCTTCATACTTTAACTGTTTCACTTGTGAGGAACTCTCACTGTCTCGTCTCTGACCTTCCGTATTGTCATTGATTCATAACTGTTCCCACTCTGTGTGACACGCCGGCTGACTTACTCTTGAAGTTGAATCAGAGAGCACTGATAAGAGAGATCAGAAACTAATTGTCTTCCTTATGGCATTGACACTTTGTTTAGATCTTTTGCTGGAGGTAAGGAAAACACTCATGTCCAACTCTTACTGGACTGGAGCCACCAACCCCATGATCCCACTGAGGGACTAATTTAATACGGGCTGAAAAAGCAAGACAGGAAGTATTTATTCAACTGAGAATTACACTCAAAGACCACGTAGGGTGTCATCATATGTGTGCATCTACATTTTTCATTTCCCCTCAATGTGTAGCACTTAGTTCAGTAACATTTACACATACAGTACCAGCGATTTATGAAGTCTGTATTGGTGTGTGATGAGGGCATGCTAATCTCTTAATAAACTCCCAAACACACTAGCCAACACTTATTTTACAGAGTGGTTAAGACCTCTTGTGGTGTAGGGCATTTAATAAAGGTGAGGACATAAATACCACTCTCATCTAATGACTGAGTGGTTGATTTCCCCACAGGGAGCAGTGATACTGAACTTCTATTACTTTAAGTGCTCTCTCTTTCTCTCTATGAGCTGATAGCTGATTTTTGTATATATATTTCCATTTTATTTTACTTTTGTTCATTTTGATTAATTTGCTAACATGCAATCGTTTTTTCCCCTCAGATGCTTAACCACAACCCCTGAAACAGAATTCACATATTTTAAGCAATAAATTCAAAATTCCAAGGTACACAGCACATGCATGGGCTCTGTAATACCCTAAATCACACTTTTGATCAACTCAGTTCAGGCAACACTGGTGGAAAAATGCTGTACCATAGTCTGAAATAAGAACCACAGCTCGGAGCTGCTGCCATTTTGAAGCTCATCGTGGAACAGGTTTACTGGGAACTGACTTATTTTCACTGGTCTCATCTGTGCCTCTGTTTAAAAAAATAGTGTCGACAATGTCTGGATGATTTGTGTCTGTATATGAATATGGATATATATCAGTTTATGCTGTATTGATAGATGTGTTTACAATGTAAATGAATGTTTAGAAGCATCAAGCTAATGTGACATTCAGAGGCTTAAGCAGGATGCAGGGACGAGGCACGTGAAATAATGTGAAATAATTTTCACATTTATTGACACACTTTCAGCCGTTCATTGTGTCACATTGTAAGAGACAGTGTAGTTGCTACAGTTTTGCTCAGCCATAAGTGTTCCAGAGTGTCCTGTAAATGGACAAGCTGTCAGGAGCATGCTGGGAGTTTGTTATGGCACTCTCTGTGTGACATGTCCAGTCTGAGGCCGTTCCCAGTAACAACACATAGCACGCAGGCTATAGTTTCAAACACCGACAACCTCAACGATAAGGCACGAGACTTATATAAACGCATGACAATTACACACAACAAGGATCAGGTGAACAGCACGAGAGGGCGTGGCAATATATACACACACAAACACACACACACAAATATATACATGGGGGGGGTGTATCGTGACAGCTAACATTTGTGTCTTAGTGAAAACCAGGTTCTGATAATAGTGAGCTGACTTCAGAATACACATTGCAATATTGTTTGATGTTATTTGGAAGTGTAACTATCAAGTAAAATGTTAATCATAGGAAATAGTAGTGTAGACTGCTAAATCACAGTATTTGAAATCTAGATTTCCATGCAGTTTCTATGACAGAAGCGCAGTCAGAAGCCTTTCTCTTCATTTCTGTGCTTAAATGCAAAAATGCTTTGGCAAGAAAATCCAGAAAATATCTTTAATGAGCAGTCACCTAAATAACCCTTCAGGTTTAAAACTGAAAGAGGTATGTGCGACACTTTCCACTTCACCAAATGCAATTCAGAGCTGTTTTTCACTAAAAATGCAATATCAAGGGAAAAGACAATGTGTATATACAGAATCTGTGTTTTGTTGCAGAAGACATTGAAAGCTTTCTTTTAAAACAAAGATCAAACACACAGCTGTCACTTTATACCATACTTAATGTCATGCTCTGTGGTATCTTGGTGTGTTTATATATTGAATTACTATGTATTTGTCTATACAATAACAAGGTTCATGAGTGTTTTTTGTGAGTTTTGAAGTTACTTGAAATGAAAGTTTACTTGTTTGCAGTTTTAGTGTGTTATTGTTTAATATTTGCTTACTGCCTGGGGGTGTTTTATGACCTTTTGGAGGCACAATTGTACTGATGGATGATAAATCACTTTGGAGATTAATTCAACTGTTTTTGCCGTTAATACAATAATTTAGCACTTCAGTAGTGCCTTAATAATTGCGTTATAAATGTGTGTCAGCATTGCATAGCAGCCTGGGACTGATAGAGTAGATTACCTTCTATTTGGATTTGTGTGGCAGATTTGAGGTGCCTTAGACCACTTTGGAGTTATGTGTGATTTGGCAGTATGAAGATTTTGGTGGGTTGAGTCATTTGGTTTTGAACTATGTTGTTCAAGATTTAGCTGTTGACAGAACCTGTCATTCCTTGCCATTCAAAACTCTTGTGTGATTACATGTGTGATTATATTTGCTCTACTCAGAACTGTCATTGAAAACAGCGTGTGGCAGTTGAAAGTGTGGGCCTGTGTGCTGGCCGGGACACTCCACTGTGCTGGAGCCAGTCTTGGAACTGTACCCGGACTCTGCTGGTGATGGTGGGTGTGTATTTGGCTCTCCTCTGTGTGAGCAGCCTGTGCTCAGGCCTTTAGGCCTGGACCCCAGCATGTGTTAGCAATCATCTCAGAACCTCTCACAGTGAGGTACCCTGGGGCAGCTAATGAAATCCATGTACACCAGTAAATTAAAAAGTCATTAGCATAACCCCACCCCCCCCACCCCACCCTTTCCCACTCTCTTTCACTCTTTTTCATTTGGGATTATTCATTTCAGTTCAATGGCTAGTATGAGGCAAGTCTCCCCAGCCTGTAGCAATTTACTAGGACGAGCAATGCCGGAACCTTCCAAAAGCAGGCCTAAGGCCTCAGAGCACTCTGGTCCCACCAGTTGGGAGGAATATTGAATTTAACGATATGCAGTGATGGTCTGAATTACTGCCAATGACCCTCCTTGGGGCCTCCTGTAGACAGACGAGCTCTGTAGCCCCTGGACACCAATGTCAAATCTAGAATCTGCTTCAGATCTTCTATTAGCCCTCTCAAGCAGGAATTAGTGAAGCAATGACTCACAGCTGTCAAAAAAATAAATAAAACAACAACAACTACGCAGTCAACTGACCAATTTCTTGAAATAAGGAAACTATATATAAACATCTCTGTGATTCTGGAGTGATTAGATGTAAATACATTTTAACCTCATTGTCAGTGTTAGATGGTGAATCCAGTGTGTTGGAGAACAGAGCCAAAATATTTTTTTTAAAACTCTCTTACTGTCTAATCATTACAAGCTGCATTGTAGCAGGTGATTAGTGCTGATACAAACTACCAACAAAGGACGATGGAGAAACTCACCACTGGCAGTCCAGTTCAAGACAGGCCAGATGTACTGTACAATATGTTGGTGCCAATCACTCATTTTCATTGACTCTTCTCCTATGGTCTAGTTAAAGAGACGCTTGAACATGCATCATCCAGAGCGTGGTGCTACTTAGCCTCAGGAGTGCCCCTAGGATAGAAATTACAAATTTTAAAAAACGCATCTTCTGTTAATGAGCAACATAATCTTTTAAAGTCCTTAAGGAGGTCCAGACCATATATTTATTTTTGTGTAATCACTCTGGAATTATTTTCACAGGGCTGCAGTGCCAGCCATAGCAACCCTGTGGCGTCTTTCTTCTTTCTCTCCTTCCACGTCTGTGGTCTGGAGTCAGGAAGATCATCTTTCTAGTGGTGCTACCCAGTGGCGCTGACCTGGTCTCAGATTTCATCACGTGCTGATCCCAGTAGGTGGACGCTGCAATCCGTCCCAACCCCCCAACTTCCCCCCGTGTGTGACTGCGATGAGGACATCCTGTAGCCATGAGCCCCACCTGCCTCGCCTCCTCCCCATGCGCCGCTCACGTCTTCACTCTCCGGAGGATACTGTTCCTAAATCCGAGTTCCCTGCCCCATCCTCTCCCTCCTCCCCCGCTTCCCCCGCACGAGTCCTTGCTCAGGGGACCCGGAGCCAACTGCAGTGGCTGGACGTCACACACCGTCGTGTCGCCACGGTTCCGAGATCGGCCAGCGTCTGGGGCTCAGGCCAATGCTCAGCACTTCCTGTGGTGGCCACTCCCTTCCTGTGTCACAGAGAGCAGGCTGTTCTTGTGCCACCGGCTGTGTTTTTGTGGGATGTTATCCTCTGGATTCAGGAGTACTTTCTCAGCTGCCAGTGTAGCTAGCAATAGTTGGTCCCAGCCATTACATGCGCCGGAAGTTTATAAATTAAAGAACCACTAAGGAATGTCTATAGTTAACAATTAGGCTGCGAATTCATTGAGAATTATGTGAAAATATGTCGTATTTTTTTTATATAAGCATATATACTGAGAGCTGTGTGTTAATACCTTTCTGTAAGCATCAAAACAACAGCCACATTTAAAGCCACATCTAGGACTTTAGAAGAAATTTAGTGTGATTCCAGTTATTTCGGGGAAAAAAAACGCCTTTCAGTTATTTTCAGGACAGTTTTCAAAAGCCAGTGTTCTTCCCTTTAAAGCTTTTACGATGGTTCCCTCTGTTATTGACGTGTGCACTCAGTTCAAACCCTCTTGTAAGGTTTACAAAGAATTCCATGGGACCAAGGCGGCTGTTTTGTCGTGCTGTGCTAACTGATGGTGGTGCTGACCAGGTGGTCAGTGTGGGCTGGAGCCCACAGTAGGACATTGGCCAGACCTGCACCACCGCCACCGCCTTCTGTCCCTGCTGCATCCACTTTCCCTTTCAGAAGAGCCAGACTCAAGTTTCCATTGAGCCCGTAATCAGCCGCACTCGACAGTAAATACGTGCATTCAGCAGTCACCGCGATACCCTTATCGACCTGCAAGCACACACCAGATCCCCATGCCTCCGGGGTACGCCGTCCCCCTATCAAAAAAACCCAGGGCAGAGTAAGGAGAGCCAACACACAGAGGAGACATAAAAGGCATGCTTGTTCCCAACCACAGAGACCTGTATCTCGATGATCAGCAGTTGCTCTGCCTTCACTTCATGTGGCTTTCTCATTCAGTAAAACTGCATTTGCAAGTCAGCTGGGCAACTGAAAACCAAATGGGAGTATCATTAGCATCCTTTTGTACAATAAGCTCTCGTAACCATTTAGTGATGTACTGTAGTTGAGTACAGTGAAAACTGAAGAAAACGATGCTCTGTTTATGCTGGAATCAGATAAACCTGTCCCACAGTTGCTGCTCAGCTAATTTGATGACATTTAGCAGAATTAACATCAGAGGAGCTGCCCAGGATAAGTCCTGCACATGCACTGAGCAGGCCACCAATGAGAGCCGCTGACCCTGACGAGGAACAGCCAATCAGCGCAAGCCCCTGTAGCCTAGACTGATTCATGTTTGATCTGCTATTTCAAAAGAGCAGTTGTCAATAGCAAAATTTTAAAAAGCCCACCCACTCTACAGCACTGGAAAATTCAATGGTGAAGTCTTACTTCTTATTGCGGCTCTTTCGGTGAAAAAAATTAATGGTTCTTTCTGTCCAAGACTGCTAGTTTGTGTGATCGTTAAGTGGAGAATTATTGACAAAGTGTGATCACAAGCAGGCAGATACTATTGACCATGTACAAGTGTGCAGAATATTTACACAGAAACTTGCATATGCTGGGCTTTAGATGTACGGCTTTCACATTTATTCTTTTTGTGTTTTTATTTAAACTCTGTACATTTGTCCTTCTTTATATGATTCATTTTGAATTAGGCCTGTGTATGAAACGTACTATAGAGACGAACCTCGCCTCGCATTACCCTGTAGCCCTTGAAGCTGTGCAAAATGTGTTAGCCGCTTCGTAGCATATTCATGGTATATCTGTTTTTGAGCACAGGACCACTGCTGACAGCCCATTCGCAACCCCAGCTGCTTAAGTAAGTCAGCACAGAACAACCACTCACAGATCTGTAATAGAGAGCTCGGCTCTGCCTGCATGTGTGTGCTCTAGTTCCTACAGTGATTACAGGGTCTGAGACTACAGACCCTCACTCATTCCCACACCCCAGCAAACCCACTGCGTGTGCATGAAACTTTTTCACATGCCTCACTCGTTACCCATAATACCCCTGTGGTGACATTCTGATGATTTCCAGGGCTTTTTAAAGCACATGGTTTCATTCTTGCGTATGTCGAGCTGTGGAGATCCTGTGGAGTTCATCTCCAGCATACCAGAGTGTAAAAACGAGGTGCTATGCTGAAAACTCAGAATGTATCAGAAGTGACTTACTGGTCTTATAAGGTTAACTAGACAAGGTGTGTTGGACTTAAACTCTGCAATGCAGTACATCCAGACTAGAGTTAGACACTGGTTTTAGAGAGAGCAACAGAGAGTGAGAGATTAGAAGGGAGAGTCAATTATTATTACTTTAAGACCTCTTGCAGTACAACAACCTCTTTCTCATGCAGTTTAAAGTAATAAGTAAGGAATATATCCCTAATTCTAATTTAATTAAATTTTTCACAGGAGGAGAGGTAAAGAGGGCTAATGTAGATTAAAGCAAAAATGAGAGGCTTGTGTACAATCCTCCAGCAGGATTTTTATTTTTAGGAACTTTTATTTGAAATGATACCAGAAGTACCGGAGAAGGATAGAAAAGGCTGGTTACTCATCTCTGTTTTACAGTGGGACTAGAGACATGGTCATCTGGACTGCCCCCTGAGACAGCGTTACTCCAACTGCAGGCATCAGGTTGCAGCTCTGATGAAGGGCTGGTAGCTGCCCAGATCAACTCAGCATAATGGACATACCAGTCGTGTGTGTCTGTGTGTGTGTGTGTGTGTGTGTGTGTGTGTGTGTGTGTGTGTGTGTGTGTGTGTGTGTGTGTGTGTGTGTGTGTGTGTGTGCACGTGCATAACACACGTGTGCAATGCATCGATGCATGTAAGTGACAAAGTGACAGTATGTGCACATGTCCACGTTCACATACAGTTGCATCTGCACGCACACACACACACACACACACACACACACCTTTCACTCTGTACCCATCCGTGATTGCATCAGAACGCTGCTTTCCACAGCGAGTACCGACCATGAGTAATTACTGCTGATGTTGGAGGTGGGGGCCTCGACGTAACCCCGAACTTAGTGCTGTAGCAGCAGTAGTGAGAGAGCCATTTCCACCCCCTCACGCTGGCTTATTTCATGTTCACATGAAGCTGTGATAAAGAACAGTAGGCCAGGCAGGTCTGACATACCTGTCCCTCCTCCAGCCCGGTACCAATGGGCCTGATATTTAGAGCAGACGTGCATTGAGAAACCATGGTGATGAAAGTCAGACATACTGATGTTTTTCTCAACAGCAGCAACAACCAATTTGTGGGTTGTTGTTTCTAACTTTAAAAAAAAAAAGCCTGCAGTACTTCATCCAGCCTGTCTCTTTTCTGGGAGATTTTTTAATTGGCACAGCAGAATCAGAATCCTGAGGAGCAAAGGGGGATTTGGGTTCTCAGCGCAGTACACTCCCGAGTCCGGTTCAGGCCTCCTAATCAGTAACGCTTCTGCAATGAGGCAGCTGAGGGCAGAGCCCACAGTCTGCTCTCCATGTGTAATGAAGCTCCCCTCTGAATTAGCAGAGAATGAATCCAGCGTAGTTAAAAGTCTTTTCTCTCTAACACTGCATGGGTGACAGCTGCTTGCAGTATTTATTTCACATGAAACTCTGCTAGTCAATGTTACAGTCACATGCATCACATTTGTTATGTGTTATTTTGTTGTGGTTTCATTAAATTAATCATTACTGTACACATTTTCATACATACAGGCATTCTAATCCCCTTCTGCACTTAAATTAAATTAAATGATTTAACAAAAAACAATTATCTCAGTGAACTCTTAAGAGGTATGCAGCAACTATTAGCTGCTCTAAAATATTAATGTCCAGTTGTAACAGTAATATCCTCCCGTAATAAGTGCAGTACTGTAATTGTAACATGATCAGACTAGATAGCCTAAATGAAAGGAACTGTCCTCTACATTTACACGTCAGTCTGTTCATAAGATTTTCCATAATGCTTGAATATTTTGCCAAAAACTGTAGCTTTTTTGACTTGCAACTTAACAGTGCTACACCGCAGTAAGGGCTGCAGTCTGTATTGTTGCATTTCAAAGAGGCATGTGCAAAGCCCTGGTGGTGAGGCAGCTATCGGTGCCGTCTGAATGGACAGTGTCTCCTGGGAGTTCCTGCAGTCAGTCTGCAGGTCTGGGTGAGTTAACAAAGTCACCACGTCTGGGGTCACAGCAAGAGGCCTGAAGCAGGCTGCCGCCCCTACTCCGTTTCAGGTGGTGATTAGCCACACCTGTTGTTTCCACACCTGCCGCCATCAGGCAAACATGACTGAGCAGCCGCTGTACGTGAACCTTGCAGCGCACATGTGCTTTGAACACCTGCATTCAGGATTTGCCGTGTGGCCGGTTTTGGTGAGCGTGCCGACACGAGGCCAGGCAAAATGTTCCAAGGGAACAAAAAAAGACGGAGGAATATATTAAGCTATTTGTCATTTCATTCATGTCCTGTTCTTACAGTGTTTGTGGGAGGCTCTGTGGTTTCTTTGCCACCTGCTGAGGGGATTAAGCTCACTTGGCTCTGTCAGCTCACCTCACACGTTTGCTCTCTCCATGTCGTTAGCGTGGGCTCACGGAGCTAGCGCCTCACCCTGGCAGTGCGCCCTGCATTTGAGGAGCAAATGTGAAGCTTCTGTCACTGGCGGTTCGTTGCTTGGCACAGAGGAATCCAGGATGATTCTAGAATGTTCAGTAGTGTTTCCGGAGGAGTCTCGCCTCCTTCCTGTGTGCCTGGTGCAGACTCATTTGTGCTTTGTGTGTGTGTGTGTGTGTGTGTGTGTGTGTGTGTGTGTGTGTGTGTGTGTGTGTATGTGTTTTTTTTTTGTTGTTGTTGTTGACACAAAACACAGACACATCTGCTGTTGTTTGTCTTCTGTAAGCCAATCTCCCATATTGGTATGTTGATGGATGAGTTGGAAATGAGAGTGAATTGCTGTTTACACAGATTTGTCAGAAGTAAAGGAAAATATGTCACTGTATTTAATAGAGACTTTCAAACATGTCATGTTTTAGTGCTTCCAAATAACAGGAAAACCAAGATATCAGGATGACCAGTTTGTATCATATGCCTAGTTTATAATGCCCTTTGAAATTGATAACTTTAGGTACATTGTTCTTTACTCTGAACAGGTGTCACCGGCCTAGTACACATGGATGAGAATGGTGATCGAGAAATTGATTTTGCGCTCTGGGACATGACTAACACAGACTCAGGAGTCTACCAGGTACCTATGCCTCCATTTGAACACATGAACATTCCTCAATATTGTCAATATTGTTAATGGATCTGTTCCTACTTGTTTTGGGGCCATGTAGAGCTTGTAAAGCCCATCATTTAGGCAGCAAGAACAGATAGTGTGTATCTGTGCATGTGTGTGTGTCTGTGTGTCTGTGTGTGCCTGTGTGTGTGTCTGTCTGTCTGTGCATGTGTGTGCATGTGCGTGTGTGTGTGTGTGTGTCTGTGCATGTGTGTGTGCATGTGCGTGTGTGTGTGTGTGTGTATGCGTGTGTGTGCATGTGTGTGCGCGTGTGTGTGTAAATGTGCGTGTGTGTCTGTCTGTCTGTGTGCATGTGTGTGTGTATGTGTCTGTATGTCTGTGTATACACGTGTGTGTGTGTCTGTCTGTCTGCGTGTGTGTGTGTCTGTCTGTCTGTCTGTCTGTGTGTGTGTGTGTGTGTGTGTGTGTCTGTCTGTCTGTCTGCGTGTGTGTGTGTGTGTGTGTGTGTGTGTGTCTGTCTGCATGTGTGTGTGTGCATGTGTGTGTGTTTGTGTGCATGTGTGTGTGTGTATGTGTCTGTGTGTCTGTGTATACACGTGTGTGTCTGTGTGCATGTGTGTGTGCGTGTGTGTGTCTGTGTGCATGTGTGTGTGTCTGTGTCTGTATGTCTGTGTATACACGTGTGTGTGTGTCTGTCCGTCTGCATGTGTGTGTGTGTGTGTGTGTGTGTGTGTGTGTGTGTGTGTGTGTGTTTGCAGATTGTGTCTGTGTATAACAGCAGTGTGAAACAGATGATTCCAGAGGCAGGGATGAAGGTGCACTGGATCAAGGGCAGCCCCCCTCCTGACATCCCTCCATGTGGCTTTAAGAACGATAAGCCTGCCTGCCTGGCCCGTAAGCTCCTCCCACCCTCCTCCTCACTTCATAGCCCCGCCCCCCACAGTTGGTACTTCAGCCAACTTGCTTTTGTTCGGGACAATTATTTGGCACCATAGAATCCAGATCCCAACGAGTAGTGGGGAATTGGGTTCTGAGTGCAGTACATTCCTGTGTCCCCCAACATTACACTTTAATGGTCAGCTACACGCATGTGAGTGGTGCACGTCAAGTGTTATCATATTTTAAAATGATAATGCTTCCATACATACAACTAATTACATTCAAAAGGGGTTTTTGTGAACACCCATAATAAGCTAAATGTCTACCATGGCATTCCCAGTCAACGGATATTAACAGCATTGTAACTTTATGGGAGGTTGTTCTAGTACAGACTGCAAAAGAGATTTTTACTTATCCCTCAAAGAGCTGAAGGCATGTCATCTGTGTAAGCACCATTACTGACTGCCCCTGGCACAGAGTTAACTTGATGGGGTCTTTAGACTTGAGCCAACGTCTATCAACATTCAAAGATGATTATGTCTGATTTAAGGATAAGCAGACAACAAAGAGCTGTAGTAAATCGCTCATCGCTCTGGATGGAGTTGTAAACATGAATGAGTGTGGCGGCAGTCCAAGAGAAGCTGAATCTATCCTGAAGTTCTGAAGACAACGCCTGGCCCTACACCTTATCACGTACTTCATGTCAATAAATTATGGGTTTTTTCCTTTACTTAGTGTACCCCAATGTAGTTATGGTGGACATCTGGTAACCACAACAATGCCACATCGCTAGGTCGCCATACCTGTGTGGCTCTAGACATGCAGCATAATCAGACACCCAGTGTCAGACAGAGTTAGCAAGCCGTCATACTGCGGCTGACCTTCTAAAAGATTTTTATGGGCGCATTTCTAAATGATACTGCTTCCATGGGTTACGCTTTATGTGTGTGGCCTTTGTTCATTTCAGGAACGGTCACCATGCATCAGATGGTCTCTGTAGTGGTCTGCTTCATCTTCATCATCATCGTCACCATCACAGTCTTCATCTACAGGTCAGTTGAGCCCTGCGCCTCCGGGTGGGGGTTACTGCAATCGCTTCCTGTTGTGGAGGATTTACACTGTGATACACTCTCCACTTTGATCCCTTATTTTTTCTCACTGTCACCCACTTCTCTCTCTCTCCCTCTTTATATCTCTCTCTCCCGCTCTCATGTGACTCTCTTGTGATCCCTCTTTGCCATTTTTCCAATCCATTATCTTCTCTTACAAAATTTCATTTTCTCCCCCACATGCCTTTGTTGTTTTGTCCTGCTATTTTCCTAAACTCTCTCTCTCTCTCTCTACCTCTCTCTCTCGCTCTCTCTCTCTCTTTCTCTACCTCTCTCTCTCTACCTCTCTCTCTCTCTCTCTCTCTCTCTCTCTCTCTGACTTCTCATTAATCTCTTCCTCTCTCCACCTCATCCACCCTGTTACCAATACCTTTTCAGAGAGCTCGTTCACAAATGATAATGGGAAAAGAAGACAGCGTGACCCAAACAAGGATCCTTTATACAGACGGATATACAGATGGGTCTCCGACCCTGACTCTAATGTGACCCCGTTTTCTAAAATTGAACAAAATATAAATATCATAAACATGAAATGAATAAAAGCTCTCATTCTCTCAGACTTTCTGTAAATGTCTTGATGGAGTGGTGACTGTGGATGTTTATTGTTTATTTCTGATATGTATCTTTGCAGTGTATTAACTGGTGGTGGGTATTTCTTTTATGAAAATGTATTTGTGTGGTTGTTAGATAACTGCATGGTCTTGAACTTGAGAGAATGATTTATTTACTCATATACATACTTATGTAGTTATATGTTTGGACCTGTTCTTATGATTGGAAATGTGATCTAAAGTGAGCACTGGACTCGTGAGATAAATAAATTCATGTTACTTCGAGGGACTCAGCGAATGCTGTCTTTCAGTGGTTCAGGGTCTGGCAGTCTTCCCGTGACCTGCTCGTCTCAAACGCCTTGTCAAGCTCTGACATGTCTGTCCTCGCTACTTGCACACAGTGTGCTTCTTCTTTTCCATCTCTTCCTTTCTTCCATGCTCGTTTTCCTCCCCCTCTCTCTCACTCTCTCACACACACAATTTCATTGTCCTTTGACGTTTCTTTTCTTTTACTTTCACTCGCTCCGTCTCTCTCACCCGCCGCGTTCTGTCCATCAGAAAGGTGAAGCTGGAGAATGAGTTGACTGCTCAGCTGTGGAGAGTGTACTGGGAGGACATTCAGATTAGTAACCTGGATAAGGCACTACGCAGGGCGTGCAGCAGACTTACCCTTTCACTGGTGAGGCCAGACACACACACACCCACTCACACACACACACACACACACACACACTCACACACAAAATCACACACACACACACACTATCTCACACACACACACACAGACACACACACACTCACACACAAAATCACACACACACACTATCTCACACACACACCCACTCACACACACACACACACACACACACTCACACACAAAATCACACACACATACACACTATCTCACACACACACACACACACACACAAACAGACACACACACACTCACAAACACAGACACACACACACTCACACTATCTCTCTCACACACACACACACACAAACAGACACACACACACTCACACACAAAATCACACACACATACACACTATCTCACACGCACACACACAGACACACACACACTCACACTATCTCTCACACACACACACACAAAATCACACACACATATACACACACATACACACACACACACACACACACACACACACACACACACACACACTCATACACACAGACACACACACACTCACACACAAAATCACACACACATGCACACTGCAGGGCGTGCAGCAGACTTACCCTTTCACTGGTGAGGCCAGACACACACACACACACACACAAAATCACATACACACTGTCTCACACACACACACACACACACACACACACACACTCACACTATCTCTCTCTCACACACACACATACACACAAAATCACACACATACACACTATCTCACACACACACACACACACATACACAGACACACACTCACACACAAAATCACACACACATACACACTATCTCACACACACATGCACACACACGGACACACACACACTCACACTATCTCACACACACACATGCACACACACAGACACACACACACTCACACTATCTCACACACACACACTATCTCTCACACACACACACACACTCACACACAAAATCACACACACATACACACTATCCCTCACACACACACACACACACACACACTCACAAAAAGAATCACACACACATACACACTATCTCTCTCTCACACACACACACAAAATCACACACACATACACACTATCTCTCTCATACACACACACACACACAATCGCACACATATACACACATTATAGATAATGCCTGTTTTTCTCCAGTTTCCCATCATGGACATTTTTTACCTCAACTAAAACAAACTGCCACCCACTCACAACTACACACACTCTAAATGCTAAAGAATTCCTGACTGTGTGATTTCTTATTGCTGGGCCTGTCAACAGAGGGGTTCCAACTATGGCTCCCTGCTGACCATGGAAGGCAATGTCCAGATTTATGCCAAGACCTGCTACTACAAGGTACGAGTGTGTCTCTCCATCATTTCCATTTGCAGACAGAAGAAAACAAAAAAACAGCCATCATTACTCATTCACTGCTGCTCACATGGGCTGTTTTGTCTTCTACCTGATCATTTTGGCAAGTCACTGTCATGCTGACATCGTTTGGTCCTCAGTGAGATTATTCCTCACTAAAGATGATTTGTCTGGCAGCTGCAAGAGCAGATAGGGGAACCGATGCTCATGTGCTAATGTGCTCTTCTCCAGGGCAACATAACAGCCATTAAGTATGTCAACAAGAAACGCATCGAGCTCACCAGGAAAGTGCTGTTTGAACTGAAACATGTGAGTGTGCGCTCTCTGCCACTGCCTGCCATGTGCTGGTAGAGTCATTAAGTTTGTGTTACATTCTGGGACAGCCTGACACAGGCTGAGAGAGACTGAGTCCTCCCCTCTCTCCTCCCCTCTCATCAACTCCCCTCACCCTCTTAAAGATGCGTGATGTTCAGAACGAGCACCTGAACAGATTCATCGGTGCCTGCACTGACTCCCCACACATCTGCATTCTCACTGAATATTGTCCGCGGGGCAGCCTGCAGGTAACCGCACCCTACAGTTATACAGCCACAAACACTCACAAAAACAGTCCTCAGCACTATGTTCAGAAACATACATCTGTACAGTCCACATTCTCATTTTAGCTAACAGTTGGCATTGTTTACATAAATCCCACCAAAAATGATGTTTAATGACACAAATTATGTCCATGCTAACGTTAATGTTTTTCTCCTCCATATGTCTATTTACATACACACACACACACACACACACACACACACACGTATATACCAAAAACACTTTCATTTAACTGAATATGATTGTCATTCAACCTGGCTCCTGTATATCATGTATGTGCAGACTTTGTGTAGTACGTGTTGAAATGAAATTGCTTGTGTAAGTGTATTACTGCATCTCATGAATATTAACTTTGTCCTTCTTACGACCTACTCTCAAAGTACATTCTTTTCCTTATGGGCTCACATAATTATAAGTGGCTGAAGTGTGTGTGTGTGTGTGTGTGTGTGTGTGTGTGTGTTCGTGTCCAACCTGTAGGACCTCATGGAGATAGAGAGCATCACTTTGGATTGGATGTTCCGATATTCCCTCATTAGTGACATTGTTAAGGTCAGTATCCTATATAGCAGACGCCTCGTTCACAACATATGTGTTGGCATCCAGGTTCTAAAAGTATCCCATATTGGTCTTTCCAGAGGACACTGCAGACAGCTAGAGAAAATGCTGTATTGTGTCGTGTTATGTCAAGCAGTTTAGACTGTTGGGTAAATGTGATGAAAATATATGCTGACATCAGGACATAGTGACATTGGGTTAACCAATATGTCAGTAGACTGTGTCAGTGTTTTGTGATATAGAATTTGATGTAGCCCAAATGTTTTAAGTTTTAATATCATAAGAAAGCCTAAATAATAGGTTTTTTGAAGATCAGAATAATGAAGATCAGGGCTAAAAACAGCCTGACCAATGAATGTTGCACCCAGCAGCATAGTACACACAAGTGGGACTTTCAGACGCACGCACATTTGGGTGAACGATACTGCCTCTTCTCCACCCAGGGAATGGCGTTCCTTCACAACAGCGTGATCATCTCTCATGGTAACCTGAAGTCCTCCAACTGCCTTGTGGACAGTCGCTTTGTGCTGAAGATCACGGACTATGGGCTGGCCAGCTTCCGCAAAGAAGACAGCACTGAGGACACACATGCCTACTATGCACGTGAGAGTAAAAAAACACACATGCATACACACCCAAACACACACACACTCAGCATGAGAATGTATTTGTGTGTGTGTGTGTGTGTGTGTGCATCTGTGCGTGTGTGTGTGTGTGTGCACGCATACTTGTGTGCATGTGTGAGTATGTGTGTATATGCATGTATGTGTGTGTGTGCGCGTGTGTGTGTGTGTGTGTGTGTACATGAGTATGCGTGTGTGTGCATAAGTATGTGCATGTATGTGTGTTTGCGTGTGTGCATAGTTCTGTGCATGTGTGTGTTTGCATGTGTGAGTACACGTGTATGTGTCTGTGTGCGAGTGTGTGTGTGTGCGTGTACACATGCATACTTGTGTGCATGTGTGTGAGTGTGCATGTGTGAGTATGCATGTATGTGTGTGTGTGCGTGTGTGTGTGTGCGTGTGTGTGTGTGCGTGTGTGCGTGTGTGTGTGTGCGTGTGTGTGTGTGTATGCATTAGTTAAATATCTGTGTGTGTGTGTGTGTGTGTGTGTGTGTGTAGGTAAGCTGTGGACAGCTCCAGAGCTGGTGCGCATTGATAACAGGCCGGCGTGCGGCACACAGAAGGGAGACGTGTACAGCTTCGGCATCATCTTGCAGGAACTTGCCCTTCTCAAAGGAGTCTTCTACCTGGACAGCCCTCCACTCAGCCCTAAAGGTTAGACCCTTCTGGCATGGCTGTCAAAAAGTACGCAGACGTGCTTAAGCTTTCAGAGTGTTTTATTCCCAGCATGTGTGATCTGGATCTGACAGGAAGTTTAATGCGTTCATTACAATGGACAGAGTGGTTAGTTCTAATCTGATTTTTCGATGTGGCTGTATTCAGATTATATAGGACTGTTTTCCACACTTTGGTCACATGGATAATTATACTAGCTCATGCCTCGTGTCATTCTGTGCTACCTGCCCCGTGTCACTTCTGCACTTCCCCCATCGTCCTCCACCTGTATCCTGAGTTCATCTCCCTTGTGTGTGTGTGTGTGTGTGTGTGTGTGTGTGTGTGTGTGTGTGTGTGTGTGTGTGTTTGAGGTGTTCGATAATGAGCTTCTGCTTTTAGTTTCCTTATTTACATTCTTACTCTGTCAGCAGTGCAGGGTGCTATACCACTTATGTGTTGACAGTCTGACACACAGAGAGATAAATGCATGTACACACACATATTGATATATCACAGTTGACTGAAAGAGAGAAATTGGAGGAAGTGAGAGTGTGGGAGTGAAAGAGAATGAGAGAGAGAGCGAGAGAGAGAGGAGGGGGATCGAGGAAACATGAGTGAAATACACAGCAGGTGATGACAGAGAAAATAGAGTTGAACCCGGTAAAAGCAGAATGTCATAGAAATTGTAATTAAAAGTACATTACGCCAACATATTCCAGATGTTTAACAGTTTACATACATAGGAGCAGGCATTTTTCATTCATAGTAATGCTAAGAAAAATTTTAAGGGCATCTATATTCAAATTTATTTTAAATTTAAAATCAGATGTAGAATAGACTTACCTGCTGAGATCATTACATATGACAGTTGTTAAATGGAGGTAGGTAGGTAGATAGGTACATTTCTTCTCCCCTATGTTATCTTCACCACCCCCAATGATTACTGGGATAATGTTCATTCTTTGGTATTCATTGCCTTAGTCCTGATTCCCTTGGAAACCTGTAGAGAGTAATTCAGCATGTCCACATGGATTCAAAGATCCGATTTACTCCACTATCCCTTTGAAACTAGATAAACTACGGCTTGGACCCCATCACGAGTTTGCTTATGTCAATATGGGGTCTTGCTGAGAAGAAATCCAGTAGTGCATGTAAGGGGCATCTTAATAGACCAATCTTAAAAACTATGGAGGCGAGGCATTGACTTATCCAGCTCAGTGTGTTAAAGGTGTCCACACTTATACCGGCATTTAACAATGAGAACAGGCTCTGTGACTTTAATGATTGAGACTTTCATGTCACCACGCTCATATTCTTTTTTCTGCATCTCCCGACTGTGATGAAATGGCCTTCGGTTCTCTTTGCTTATAAAACCCAAATCATCAGCAGATCATCCGGGTATAATTTACAAACTGTCCAGATGGACTTGCAGGTTCTTTGGTGCGTACGTATTAGGAATGTGAGGATGCAAGGCTTGTTCGGGGTGTGGAATGATGTGCTGGAAGGTCCAAATGAACACATTCAACATATTTGCATGGATGTGTTCTCCATCAGTGCTGACTTCATGCTGGAAACTGACACATGCGGTTACAGAAGCTCAATGGATGAGCACATGTACTGTTTGGATATAATTAGGATGGAGCTATCAGTGGCATGAGTACACAGTGCTGGAGCATAGAAAGTGATGGCGGATAAACACAGCATTGCTGTTACTACCATTTATGTTCGTCACTAAGTCTTAGATTATTATAAACATGAGATTCTGCTTTTGCTGTTGATGTTATTGGGTTTTTCTTATTTGTAAACGAAAGAAAAGCAATGAAAAAGATGATTGCAATAAAAGGAATGGTAATGACAGAGTGTCGTGGGAATGGTAATGACAGAATGTCAGGAACTGTTGGAACTATAATGACAGAAATCTATAGGAACTATATAAAGGGAATGAGGGAGAGAGAGAGACTGCAGATTAGCTGGAAAGACGGGCACCTCGCTAGACACACTGAGCAATGCTGACAGAAAAACACAAGGAGAAGCAAGGATAATGAAAGCAAGAGGTGCAATACCCACAAAAAAGCAACAGTATGGCAATTACCAGGCAGGGCAATAGAAAACACTGGGCCTGCCTGCGTTGGTGCTCCTTGTCCAGTAATGAAACGTAGAACATGTGCCGTGCTGTAGGCATCACTGCCATCATACACAGTGAGTATGTGCGAGAATTTGCTCAGTATCTGTGAGCACCTCTCTGTTCTTGTCTGGGTTGTGGGCTACCACATGTGTAACGTGTTAAACCTAAAGAGAGCGAGTGGAACTCATCAAGAGCTCATTTACTACCCGTGATTACACTGTTTAAATATGTGAGAATTGCGCTCACCTACACAGAAAGGCAGACGTAGCTGATGTTTGGAAATCTTCTTCTTGTTCTCGGTACAGAGCCATTGTGCAGAAACAAAGGCTGACAGCATGGCTTTCTGACTGGAAGAAGTTACTATCTGATGGCACAAAGGCAGTAATATCAAACGTCTGCGATGCTGAATTATACATGATTGTGGGCAGAGACGTTTTGCAATACTTTGTTCAAACATGTTTATGACTGTCCATGTAACTGCTTTGTAATAACAGATTGCTATGTCACTTCTGGCACTTCTTGTCTCTCTCTCTCTGTCTCTCTCTCTCTGTCTCTCTCTCTCTCTCTCTCCTTCTCCCTCCCTCTCTCCTTTCCTCTCTCTCCATCTCTCCGCCCCCACCTTTCTCTCTCGCTCTCTCTCTCTCCTTCTCCCTCCCTCTCTCTTCCTCTCTCTCCATCTCTCCGCCCCCACCTCTCTCTCTCTCTCTCTCGCACTCTCTCTCTCTCCTTCTCCCTCCCTCTCTCTTCTTCTCTCTCCATCTCTCCCCCCACCTCTCTCTCTCTCTCTCTCTCTCTCTTTCTCCCTCCCTCTTCCTCTCTCTTCCTCTCTCTCCATCTCTCCCCCCACCTCTCTCTCTCTCTCTCTCTCTCTCTGTGTGTATCAGAGATTGTGGAGCGGGTTGCAGAGGGCCACTGGCCGTACCTCCGTCCTCAGCTGTGTGCGCAGAGCCACAGTGAGGAGTTGGGCGTGCTGATGCAGCGCTGCTGGTCCGAGGACGCCTGCGAGAGGCCAGACTTCAACCAGATCAAAGTGATGCTTCACAAACAAAACAGGTACCCAAGAGCCCTGCCCACATCATCAGAATAGACACACCTCCTCCTCCTCCAGGGCTTCAAACTACAATACACTGGAAATAATCTTTTAATCTTTTTATCTGGTTTAATCTTTGTGCAGGAAACCGGCCTATTCACGTTATGATACCTAAGACCACAATTCACTACATGTCAGCAAAACTCAAGCATCCTTTTCCATTCTAAATCCACGTCAACATAAATATTGACTTCAAATTTAGTTGATATACTAAAATCTTTTCAACTAGTTCATAGTGGTAAGGTACACAAGAGATGAGTAACACTGACAACAATTTTTAAACCTCTCTGCTTGTTATCAGAATTTCTACATTGTCAGTCAGATTGCTGTAGACACTGTAGACCCGGCCCGTTTGTTCCTGGAGGGTTAGCCACGCTGCTGTGTGCAGGCCTATCTGCCTACCATGCCTGACCTTTCCCCATGTGCTCCCCTGGCATGCGCAGAGGCTATGGCTCCAACATCCTGGACAACCTGCTGTCTCGCATGGAGCAGTACGCGAACAACCTGGAGGAGCTGGTGGAGGAGAGGACGCAGGCATACCACGAGGAGAAGCGCAAGGCCGAAGCCCTGCTCTATCAGATCCTGCCCCAGTGAGTGGGTCCCGCGTCTGGCGTCCCGCGTCCAGGGTCCCGTCGGTTCGCCACGCTCAGCTGATAGCAGGAAAGTACTCTTTCTGCTTTTAATCATTGCTTCTGATTCATGGTGCGCGTGTGTGTGCGCGCGCGTGTGTGTGTGTGTGTGTGTGTGTGTGTGTGTTGCAGTTCAGTGGCAGAGCAGCTGAAGAGGGGAGAGACTGTGCAGGCTGAGGCGTTTGACTCAGTCACCATCTACTTCAGTGACATCGTGGGCTTCACTGCCCTGTCAGCAGAGAGCACACCCATGCAGGTGACCGCCGCCAAACTCCGCCATCCACACTTTGTAGCGGCAGCCAAACAGGAAGTGGCAGATCTATGGCTGTGAGGACGCTGCAGCTCTGTCTCCACTCATGTGCCTGTTTCTTCCTCCTTCAGGTCGTCACTTTGCTGAACGACTTGTACACGTGCTTTGATGCCATAATCGACAACTTTGACGTTTACAAGGTAATGAAAAAAATAACAGTTGGGCTTGGTTGCGCTGGGTCTTAAACCTTGATTTGTGGAAGCAGTTCTGGCCTGGTTCAGACTCCAGCCTGCTCCCATGCTGTGAAAGTGCAAATGGGGCCAGACTGTATCTGTGTGGTGCCCTCAGGTGGAGACCATCGGTGATGCGTATATGGTGGTGTCGGGGCTGCCTGTGAGGAACGGGAAACTGCACGGCCGAGAGATCGGCCGCATGTCTCTGGCCCTGCTGGAAGCTGTCCACTCCTTCAGGATCCGCCATCGGCCTGACCAGCAGCTGCGGCTACGCATTGGCATCCACAGTGGTGAGGACACAGGGGTCAGAGGTTACAGGAACAGGAGGGCTAAAGGTCAAATTGACCTTTCCTCTTTTTTAAACTTCCCTCTTACTCCATATGTGCTGAGCTAACATTGATAATGTAGCTAACAACTAATGGCCACTATTGAGGTCTGTGCTGGCAAAAATGATCGCGAACTAGCCTCAAACCCCAGAGTGAAATGAACCAAAGCTTCAAGATGGGTACTCCTACTATTTTTAGCTATGCAACATACATTTGTTATTTAACAGATAACAGTTATACATATATACAGTAGACATACAATTGATATCAGTGTCATACAGTATTAGAAACAACTTATTCCTGTGTATTTAAATGACCATTTATGGTAATCTGGTGCCATTTATGATTTTTTTTGACAGACATTTCATTATCCATTTTACACACTTAATTATCTATTGTACTGTTTTTTAAAATCTGCAATTGTTCCTGTGCTGATAAATTCTGTTCCATAGAGTGTGAATGACTATTGTCCAGTAGCTGTAATCTCAGTGGTATAATGACTGGTAAAGTCATATTTGTGCAGTAAAACTTCAAAATTACCATTTTGCTTATAAACATAATAAATTAGTATCAGATGCCATTTCCTTGCATCTCCCCACAGCCTTGAAACATCATGATAAGAGGAACACATTTTAGAATATTATTTGTAGATTATATTTCCACTTTCAGTACAATTATTCCTGCTACAGTAGTTAACAAGATGAGGACAGTGGCTATAGATATGTCCATAATGAACTGGATTTTAGATTTTTTAATAGGCAGACCTCAGACAGTAGAGGTAGGTGACAGGATAGCCTCTGTCTTCATTCTGAGCACTGGATCACCATAGGCTGTGTCCTAAGTTCATTACTGTGTACCAGGGTCGTGCTGCAGGGTTACAGTAGCAACTATGTTTTTATATATGTAGATGACACTGCTGTGACTGGTCTAATAGCCAACGAAGATGAAACAGCCTGCAGAGCTGAAGTGAAACACCTAGTGGAGTGGAGCAAGTATAACCATTTGGAACTAAACATTAATACAACTAAAGAGCTTATTATTGATTTTTAGAAAGAAAACTAATGCACATAATGCTGTTGTGATACACGTTGAAAGTGTGGCAGTCATAAAGACTTTCAAGTATCTGGGTGTAGACATACCCAAAGCTCTGACTGGGACAATCATTCTAAGGCTGTGATTAGAAAGACACAACAGCAAGTGTAGTTTCTCAGAAGAATTAGAAGGTTTGGTCTGAGTACACACTACCTAATTTGATTTTATCGCTGCACTGTATCGAGCATTTTACGTTATTGCGTTACGGTACAGTACAGCTGCACCACAGGTTCAGAACACAGAGGCCTAGATAAAACTGTGAAGACAGCTGAAACTCTGACTGCTTCATGACTCTCACATTTAGGCTCTCACATCACCTTTACACAGCTCACTGTCGAAGCAGAGCACAAATATCCCGAGGGAATCCTCTCATCCTGCTTTTTGTTTGTTTTTACTACCGTCAGGAAAGAGTTACCACAACAAGGCTTAAAACTGTTTTTGTCCCCAGGTTATTAGGATGATAAATAGTAAGTTGAAACTATTGATTGTATTTTGTTGTACGCAGGATGTGCAGTGCTATAGGTACTATATCTTGATTAGAGGTTGATGTTATTAATACTTTAATGCTCTTATATATGACAGTGGTGTTGTGTACAGGAAGAGATGTGTATGACTTAGATTTTCATTGTTTTTGAACACCTGCATCAGAAACACATGACAAACAAATGAACAATTAACAATACATAACAGCTCAACATAGCGTGAGGATTATTTCATCTTGGAGTTTGTACTGCTGTTGGTGGGTGTGAACGTCTCATATGTGTTAGCTATAATAGCCTTGGAGCGGTGGTGCAGAAATAGAGAAAACTAAAACTAACCCACGTCAGCTGTTCTTTGTCTTTGCAGTGTGGGTACTATTGTGTTAATCTGATTTTTCCACTTAACTGTTACTTGTACATATGGAGCAGAGTGAAAAGTGTGTGTCCTTTATGAGACGGCCCTGAGAATGCCATAATAACAGTACCAGTTTTTATTGTCTAGAATGAGTTAAGTAATAAACGTGTGTGCGTGTGTGTGTGTGTGTGTGTGTGTGTGTGTGTGCTTGTACATATGAACACACATTTGTGTGTACGTATGTGTATTTCTGTATATTTCCAGGTCCTGTGTGTGCTGGTGTTGTTGGATTGAAGATGCCAAGATATTGTTTGTTTGGTGACACAGTCAACACAGCCTCACGCATGGAGTCAAATGGAGAGGGTGAGTCACACAGCTCACGCATGAAGGAAGCATTAGATCACCTCTAATGGTGATTCAGTGTTACATATCAGTTAGTTTCAGCGTGGGATTCATACTGAATGGTCACTGAAAATGTAGAGACAAAAAGGCAAGCGATTCTCAGATGTTTTTGTTTTAACTTTTAAGCTAATTTTAAGATATGAAGTGCCTGGTATTTGGCCGTACAACTTAGCTTTAAACATATCGACCAAATCTGAAGTACTCATTAACACACTAGGCTGGTGGCAGTGATTACCCAGGGCCTCTTTCATTTGCATTGTAAGTTCTGTATTCAGGTTATAATCAGAAGTATTCAAGTTAGGATCAGATGCATGTAGGTTATAATCAGATGTATTCAGCTTTAGCAGTAAAGACACTAATGTCAACATTAATGTGTGGTCTTCCGTTAGCGCTGAAGATCCATGTTTCTGAGGCTACACGTGCAGTACTGCAGGAGTTCAACTGCTTCCAGCTGGAGCTGAGGGGAGATATAGAGATGAAAGGCAAGGGGAGGATGAGGACCTACTGGCTTCTGGGAGAGAGCAGCTCAGAGCACGCCTGACCAGAGTGGAGACGAGGACCGTATGAGGACAGTATGAAATACGCTTTCTCCTAAGAGAAGCGGCGCTTAATGGAGATATATATGAAATCACACAGCAAAAACAAATGTTTACAGGCACAAGCAGCCTTGGCCAGAGAGATGGGGAGAGAAACATGATGAAGAACCAGCAAGAAGACCTTCAATGGTTTCAGGACCACTATTACACTTCGGAATAGCATCTTTCTACTGCCTGTCAGAGGTTCAGGTTTCTGTCATGTGTGATTCAAACAATCACAGGTTCACGTTGTCTACTTTGGACAAAATTAATAAAAGATCTGCACCATTTGGAGAAGCAGATGAACGATGGCCTGAAGGACTCCCTTTTTCACTGTTGCAAGCGTTGACTGAAGCTGTTGAGTTTGAGGAGAGTGCCATCTAGTGGCTTGATGCCATACGTGTGTTTGCAATGCTGAACTTGTGGGACATTTTCCTCAGTCTTGCAGGCTTAATAGCAGAGCGTAGGAGCCTGGTCTTCTCGTTTCAGCAGTTTCACTTTGACTAAAAGCAACATGGTGTTTGTGATTTCCCTGCAAATGTCTATGTTACTACTCAGTACTTCCTGACATCCAGTATTTCAGTACATGGACGAAAAGGCCATGGAACAATCACCTCTTCTCTTTTGATCGTTAAATGCAGTATAAATGGTTTAGGAACAGAATGGTGTATAGACATACAATTAAAATATAACAAAGATACAGTACAAACAGAAAAGAACCTGAAGTTCTTTGTGGGAGTCAGAAAATATGATATACAGGGGGTAGAAATAAGGGAAGCAAAATATTGCAAATTTAAAAGTGACTAATTGTTAATTAAAAAGCAATATTTATATATTTTTATTTGTAGCAATTACACTATTTAACAATACATTATTAGAGATGAACACCTTTCAAAATCTACACTTTAAAGATTTAAAGCAATATGTGCCACAAGATAGAACACACACAAGTAAGAATTGTTTCAGAATGGAAGAATGCTGTAAAAGCCAGTGTTCACCGACATGGTTAGGAAGACAGTTCAAAGGTTGCCTGCTATATAATGCAGAATATCAGCATTAATCATACATCAGATTTCTATTCAACCTCCTTGATCAGCGTTAGTGTTGACACAGCTACAAAGCTGGTGTTTATAAGTGAGCAGTCATTCTAAAAGCAGTCACAAGAATGTCTGTGTTGCCGGCAAAACTCACACAGGCCCAAGGGAGCTCATTCTAAACGAGTAAAAGGATTCTGTTTCTCCACTTTTTCCAAAGATCAGTGGAGACCTAATGGGGCATTCAAAGCCTCTGGCTCAGTGCTTGCCATCTAGCAGCAGATTTCCAAATGCTCTACACCCACAAGTATTGAAATTCCACAAGTGCTTATAATGATAGTCAGTTCATCCTGAAGAATCAACCAGTGTCATTTTTCCCCACTACAATGCATGAAGCTGCTTTAAAGACATAACTATAGGCATGCATACTGCCTCATACGTACATTTTTGTCTACCTCCCGTATATTCATATTATATTTGAGGTATGCAGTATGAATATTACACAGAGTACATATTCTGAATGTTCAAAAGAACATGCAGACAGGTGTGTTTTTGATGCAATGGAAGCTATTTCCTGACTGCTGTCCCTTAAGTGAGAACAAACAAGTTACAGACATCTTCGCCCACTGCTCTCATGAGAGCATAGAAGGAAATGTGCTGCGATGCTAAGGAAGTCCCTCCAGTATCCACAAACAGCAATCTCTCCTAGAAGATATAACCAAGGAGTGACAGACTCCAGGCCTGGAGGGCCAGAGTCCAGCACAATTCTGAGATTTCCCAATGTTAGCACAGCTACTAAACCATGTCATTCACCGATGACTTGAATCAGATGCGTTTGAGGGAGAAATTACCCAACTGTGCCGGCCACTGGCCTTCTATCAGCAGAGTTGGTCTCCCCTGATTTGGACAGCCTCTGGCCTACAGAGAAAAGCAACCTTTCATTAGTCTTAATAAGGTGTAATTTAAGATGCTTTTTACCCTAACCACCAGTTGCCAGTAGCAGGAATAGTCCTCCTAGAGTCCTGAATAGACTTGCAAAAAGGCATCATGAGAAGACACTGGAACCTGGTAGCTCTTATTAAAGATATTCTCTGAAAGATTCCACTGATTAAATGAAATTTGTAGCTGCATCAGACACAGCTAAAATACACACTGCCAGCAGCCAGCTGGGAGTGGCTTTGTATTATTTATGGTGATACAGTCTGGAAGAGCATTATTTTCATGACATAAGGAGCGCAGATATCAGTGCTTGCCCTCACTATCTGTACATGTCTCCCTGACCATTTTTCTCTAGTTTATTCACTTGTCACATGGTTTCTGGGGTAAATGCTACCCAGTCAGGCTATGTGAATTACTGGTATGATGCCTTATCAATAAGAGTCATTTTAATTGTGAATTACTCAGATATCCCAGCAGCTAAACGCATATCACCGGGTCTTTCCCAACGCAAAGCACTTGTTCTGACATTGTAAGAAACAAATTCAAACTGTTTCATGTTTTATGCCATTTCGAAAGGTCCGGTAATGCTGATGCTCAGAGAGAGACAGAAGTAGTGTGGCCTATCACACTGCCATCTCTCACTACTCGCACATTCTAACATCCTAAAGGCAGGGGGCCAGGACGCGGTAGCCAAATGCCACCTGCCAAACAACCCACTGCCACACTCACAGAGCTCTGGACTGGGTGCTGTACACGAGTATCACAAATGATGTCACTCCTCGTCAGAACAGGCTCCAATGAAACTATACGAATGCTCGGGGGGAATTGGAAATGAACTCACAATCATACTGCAACGTCATGGCAACTATGACTCTGTAGCAACTCGCCACAGGAATATGAAATCCTGTGGTGTACATGTTTTTGTCTTTGGTTGTCATTTTATTTTTTTCTTAATGTGAGGTGTTAAGGAATCAACTTTTTCCCTTGGAAAGGGCTTGAATGATTGTTCTTTTTATTAGTCATATTAAAATGGTGATTTGAGTAAGTGGCTCTGTGGGTGATAAAATCTGAAGATATATATTACAAATCTATGTTACTGGTTCATGTACTCTGTACGTGTGTGTGGGCCCTGGTAATGCCATGTAACAAGACAATAAATTGTACATAAAACACACAGTTAATCATTATTGGCATATATACTTCAAAACATATTAAGCAAATATTATGTTACAGACTGCAAAATGTAACATGTTAAGCTTTTTTTTTTCACTTTTACAGAGACAACCCATAATGCCTGCCTTTGGATCATAAAAAAATGTTAGATGCTTAATATATCTCTCTATACTAAAGACTAAAGTCATTCCTAACAAGGGAATTCATATTAGTTTAAATGACCACAGCTCTGCTCCTTTTATTTAAAATGTTGTACTATTGTGATAGCTACTTGATTTTTATGTTTCAATATAACAACAGATAGGTTATTCCAGGAGTATTTGGAAGTGTGTGGCGCATTTATGTGTTGAAATATTCAACATGTTCCAACTGTAAAACTGCCACTTTATTAGAGTCCAGCTACCTTTCAGTTGACATGCAAGATTTGTGTTAGCCATCCAATAGCCCTTCATCGAAAGTTCAGTTTCTGACCACCTGACTACTGTTGGTTGGATTTTTGGAAGTGGGAACACGTTTAGAAGCAGAATTCCTGTAATTGTACACCTATAAAATGTACCTAAAAGACAGGTATACCTAATACAGGACCCTTTTAAGGTCTTACATAGCATTAAAGGAAAACTAAAAGACAATCCCAGTTTTTCAATTTAGTCCCATTCCTCGCCTTACATTACCCGCCACAAAGTAAACAATGAAACAAGTCGTTAAAAAATAAACCTCGTCAAACTCTAACTCGATTAAACAAACCAACAAGCCAAAAAAAAAAAGACCCGCACCTCAGACAAATATTAATACATATGGTGTTTCCCATTTTCCCAAATAGGGGGTAGAAACCTGTCGGGTTTCCTCAGGTGAAAGGTAATCCAGTAAAATGTAAAATTGCAGTAAACGTTTTTTAAAAGAGAATAGTTATACACGTAAATCACAGTCTAATTAAAAGGTTTCCTTGGAGGCGGGGTGTTGATTTAGCTAGAATACAGGGCGATTCAACGCTTAAACATTTTTGGCACCACTTCGGTCTTCTAACTTCGCACTCGGAGGCGAATATGCGCTCATCTGTCCGCGCCACTGAAGGTGCATCAGGTAACCTTAGATTCTCCTTCTTCTTTTATACATTAATATTATCGCTTGTCAGCAGCGCCCTCGTCTGATGAAACGACTCGCGTCAATAAATTAGCTGTCAAATATTTTCTTTTTTAGGTTTTACTTGCCAGCCGTTCGCGTGTTTGACATCAGTGTAAGAAAACTCGCATCCCGGAGGCGTAGACTGGTTTCTAAATTAATTGTAAGGTGAATTCAATGAAGCTTTTATGGCAGGCCTTGTCTAAAGCCGCTAGCCGCTGTGCCACTGAAATGATTGGTTATTTGTACCGCCAATCAAAATACCGGCGCCTGATTTGTATAAAAGTCCGTTTGCCCCGCCTTTCCCCGAGCGAAAGGAATACTTCCGCTAGGCCACCGTGCCCTGCGGAAGTTGAATTGTTGTAGTCGGACACTGGCGAAAACACTGGAGTGGTCGAGCAAAGGTTGGGCAAGACCGAGTCCTTTAAACACACCGTACGCGCCGAAGGGGGTTTTTGGGGGTGGAGAAAAAGTTAATTAGTAAATAAGCAAACGAGACCCTCGAAAACACCGAGGACAAGGTTTGCAGGAGGCCCTGGTCCCTATAAGCCCTTCACCCCCGAGGCGATGGAGCCCTCACCGGCTAAGGGGAAACAGCAGGGTCGCCTTCTGGTGTCCACCACCCTGGACGCAAAAGATGAACTCGAGGAGGTAGGCACACTGTTTCTGATCCCCAAGCACATATTTACGGCTTAATTCTTTTCCTCAGCCCCCATTGTGTCAGTTACCGTGAAGTAATGGTACTGTGGGAAACGATGTACAGAAGAGCACAGTCGCGATGCGAGCTGCGCAAAGTTTTCCATATATCGCTGTTTCTGTGATGTTGGCGTGAAGCGGCGCATGTCCTGCGTTTTGCCCATGTCAAAGCCGAAATGACAGATTTCAGAATAGCAAGGTGGAAACCCCAGTAAACGTTACTGATGCAGTTAGAGGCTGGAGGCGTGCAGACCTCCTAAATATTAGCTGTAGCCTAGAAAAAGAGAGACGCGCTGAAAATGAACGATGTCGTAGGTTATCTAAAAAGGTATTTTATTGAAAATTCGTGGTAACAGTCGTACAAATAATTATGAGGTAGACATATTGTGCCAGTTCTAATTTATGCTCAGAAACCACCTGCTGTTTATGACAATTTGCTGCATTTTGTCTTTTAAAAAAAAGTTTATTTTAAAATAATTGTGCCATTGCCCTTGTCTTTTTTATGAAGCTGTGCAGTAAAAGTTTCTTACTACTAGACGTCACACTTTCTCCATCATTGTTATTGTGTACGTTACCATGCTGCTGTTTTTGGCAGGGTGGGTGGGGATGTTGTCTCAACAGCTTGCGCACGCACTTGCTAAGCAGTTCCTTCTTTTGTCATTTCAGCGGTTGGAGAGATGTGTAGCGATCACTACATCCATCACCACTGGGCTGTCGGAACGAGAAGCTAACGATGCGCTCACTGCCCATGTGAGCTTGCGTCTTCTTTCACTCATTCACCACATTGTGCTCATTCCTTGTGCAGGACTTGAGGCAAGGAGCATAAGCACAAATGTGCAGCTAGCAGATGACTAGGGATGTTTAGGGCACAATCTGGGTTCTTTTGAGCATAGAAATCTCCACATTGATGTTAACTAACAACAGTCCTCATCCACTCCTTTTTGTTTCTTCTTTGACAGCCCTTTATGCAGTGTAGCAGGCAGTGTGATATCCAGCGTATCATCCAGAGAGTGTAACAACCAGCCCATAACCATTAATAGCACAATGTCATTTTAGTGTGATTATATGAACTACACAGTGTTATAGCCAGACCTCAAACACTAATAGCAGTGTCATTTTCTGTGGTTATATGATCCATGCATTATTACAGCCAGAACTTAAACACAGTGTCATTTTAGCCTGGTTATATGAAGTCAATAAATATTATGTTAATGTCATTAGAATATACCAAATTAAGCTAAACTGTAGACCATCAAACCTGCATTACGTACATCTCCAGGTTTGTGTCTAACCATGCCACCCATGGACAGAACTAAAATTAACTGGTTTGTAACCAGTTTAATCATAAGTAAATGTGATTGAACTGCAGTGATTGAACTGAATTTTTGAGCCACACCAGCGTTTAATTCATGTTTCCTTACAGAGGGCAATGGCTGTTCTGTTGGCTCTGTCTGGCATAAACAAGAGATTTTTCTATATCCTGACAAGAAAAATATTAAGATGGCATTATTACTGCCATTGGGTACAGCAGGTTTTAAATAGAGCGTCATAGAATAGAAAAAGTAAAAGGCTTCCTTGTAAAAAGGTGTTTTATTACGTCAGATGCACTGACTGAATCCAGTTCCGTGTTTTGGGGTAGTTTCAGTGTACTTTCAGTGTACATACATATGCATTTAGCTGATGCTTTTTATCCAAAGTGTTTATGACTGAATTATAACTTGAGCAATTAAGGGTCTTGCTCAGGGGCCCAACAGTGGCAACCTGGTGGGGGTGGGGCTTGAACCAGCAACCTTCTGATTACTAATTGAGTACCTTAACCACTGAGCTACCACTGCCTTTTACACATAAAGAGCATAGGTGTTTCCCTCAGGTATTTGTTATTTCTTAGTTAATGATAGTGTGTACCTTTTATAACAGAGCAAATAATTAATGATGTGTGTGTGTGTGTGTGTGTGTGTGTGTGTGTGTGTGTGTGTGTGTGTGTGTGTGTGTGTGTGTGTGTGTGTGTAGGTGTGTAAGGGTCCCCAGCAGCATGAGGAAGTGTGTCTTGGCCTGTTCACTCTGCTGCTCACAGAGACTACGCAAGCACAGCGGGTAAGACATCAACACACACACACACACACACACACACACTGGCTCAAACCCAGTGGTAGCTGGTATTCCTACCATATCTGCTTTCTGCTTTATCGTCTGTAACTGGCCACATCTTCCGCTCCAGGACCTGTGGCCTGTGGTTTGGACACATGCTGCAGCATTCTACATGTGCTAGAGCATTCTTACTTAAACATAAAGCTGCCTCCCAACTGAGCAGTCCCCCTTTCATAATCACTCCGCTCTTACCTGGTGAGGTGTTACATAGTGAGTGTCAGCAGTTTTACCTGGTGAGGTGTTGCATAGCAAGTGTCTTGCTATCTTATGTAGTGAAGTGTTTCATAGCAGGTCTGTCCTCTCACAGTGCTACAGGGATCTGACGCTGGTCAACCGTGATGGCATGAACGTCGTTCTCATCAAGATTAACCAGATCCTCATGGAGAAGTTCCTCAAACTGCAGGAAGTGTGTCGCACACAGGTGAGCTTTGCTTTAGCCAGTGAACGCCATAGTCTTTGTATAGAAAACAGTGAGCTACCCACTCTAAACTTGGCTTCTGACACTTAACCGTGTGTGTAGTTGGTGTGGTTGGTGAGGGAGCTGGTGAAAAGTAGCGTCATAGGAGCTGACGGAGTCCTCATGACACTGATGAAGCAGATCGCTGGTATGTTCAAGTGCACACACACACACCTCCATTACTCACTCAAACCCACATGATCTTTAACATCATATCAAAAGAAACACAACCAGAGTTGGGGGTAATGCAGTACTGTAAACCTAATTATTTTTCCACCAGGTTAGAGTTTAAATTCCTGCAATTGCTTCAGAATGTTATTACTTGCATTGTTTATATGTAATATAACGAAGAATGTGCTGAAAACGTAAGTTCCACCCATATCGACTGTGCAGACACTACCCTCCCTTTTCAAATTGCAGATTTTTATGGGTATGAGAATAAAATAAAAGTAATGTAATGAATAGTGTTGTGTACTGTATTAATAAAGTAATGAATAGTGTGATGTAGTTTATTAGTAAGGAAGTGAATAGTGTGATGTACTGTATTAGTAAAGTAATGAATAGTGTGATGTACTGTATTAGTAAAGTAATGAATAGTGTGATGTACTGTATTAGTAAAGTAATGAATAGTGTGATGTACTGTATTAGTAAAGTAATGAATAGTGTGATGTACTTTATTAGTAAAGAATTGAATAGTGTGATGTACTTTATTAGTAAAGAAGTGAATAGTGTGATGTACTTTATTAGCAAAGTAATTAATAGTTTGATGTACTTTATTAGCAAAGTAATTAATAGTTTGATGACTTTGAGTAAAGTAGTGAATAGTCTGATGTACTTTATTAGTAAGGTAATGAATTGTGTGATGTACTTTGAGTAAAGTAGTGAATAGTCTGATGTACTTTATTAGTAAGGTAATGAATTGTGTGATGTACTTTGAGTAAAGTAGTGAATTGTGTGATGTACTTTGAGTAAAGTAATGAATAGTGTGATGTACTTTATTAGTAAAGTAATGAATAGTGTGATGTACTTTGAGTAAAGTAATAGTTTGATGTACTTTGAGTAAAGTATTGAATAGTCTGATGTACTTTATTAGTAAGGTAATGAATTTTACAGTTTGAGAGAGGTAATTAGACATCTGAAATATATTCCTTTTTTGAGTAACTGCCTCAACAACGTGTTGCTAACCTGTTGCCTTCCGTAGGAGGTGACCTTTCCAATAAAAACCTGTGGCTGGCAGAAAATGTCCTGGACATCTTAGTGGAGCAAAGGTAAACAGTAGTATAGTTCATTATTAGTGTGCAGCTCATCACTGTGAGACCAAGGGGGCTTTCATTTGTTTAGTTATGAATGACATCTTCACTAATGTGTCCACGTTTTTGCATTTGATGTGGCCAGAGTGGTTCAGCCCTGATAATGGACATACAAGCTACTAAGTGTGTGTTTTGCGTGTGTGTGTGTCTCCCATCCTCTCTTGCATGCGTGCGTGCGTGTGTTCGTGTGCTTGCTTTCAGGGAGTGGGTGTTGAAGAGCGGTATGTTGGTGGCCATGTCCGTGTACACGTACCTGCGGCTCATCGTGGACCATGGCACCACGAACCTTCTGCCCCTCCGCCAGAGAGAGGTGGACTTCTGCGTGGGTCTGCTGCGCGAGAGGGTGAGGCGGGGCAAAGGATGGCCACGCCCACACAGCCCTCCGTTCTGTGGGGGCGACGAGCCACACCTGTCTGTGCCTGTATTTTAGCCTGTTGCTATAGCAGGGACACCATCAGAGGCTGAACATGCAAATGAGCGAGAGAATTAAAAAGATCTCTCCCACTCTCCCTCTCTCTCACTCCCTTTCTCTCTCTGTTAGTTCATGGAGTGCTTTATCATTGGGAGGGATCTGGTGAGGCTGTTGCAGAATGTGGCTCGTATTCCTGAGATGGAGCTTCTGTGGAAAGACCTACTGCACAATCCACAGAGCCTTAGCCCACAGTTTACTGGTATGTGTGTGCGTCTGCATGTTTGTGTTTGTGCATGCATCTGGATCTTGGATTTTGGGGGATTGTCTTCATATACATGAATGGTCGGAATACATAGTTTTTTGTGTGTGTGTGTGTGTTATAGGTTTATTGCAGCTCCTCACCTCTCGTACATCCCGTAAATTCCTGGCCTGCCGCCTTACCCCTGATATGGAGACCAAGCTACTGTTCATGACCTCTAGGGTAAAAGTTCTCACACATCCTGCCACACGCACGCGTGCCCGCGCACACCATGCAGACACTCTTGAAACAGCTTCCCAGCTACAACTGTCCTTCTTATCTCTCTCTCTCCATTACTCTCTCTTTCCCACCCTCCCTCGCTACAGGTGCGCTTTGGCCAGCAGAAACGCTACCAGGACTGGTTCCAGAGGCAGTATCTGTCCACGGCCGAGAGCCAGTCTCTGCGCTGTGATCTCATCCGTTACATCTGCGGCGTGGTGCACCCGTCCAACGAGGTCCTGAGCTCGGACATCCTGCCCCGCTGGGCCATCATTGGCTGGCTACTGACCACCTGCACAGTAAGCCTGAGAACTTGAAGCTATGATCTTGTGACTGTCTGTGTGTGTGTCTGTCTGTCTGCCTATGTGTGTGAATACAGAGAGGCTTTTTGGTTTAAGCTGTTCTGTTCACATCTTTCCAGTCTAATGTGGCTGCGTCCAATGCCAAACTGGCCTTGTTCTACGATTGGCTGTTCTTCAACCCAGAGAAGGACAGCATCATGAACATTGGTGAGGACAGAAGACTGAGCATGAAGAGAATGTTCCTCGCACTCCTGTCGCAACTGGCTCTATAAGAAGTTCATCTTTCCTGTGTGTACGTGCCTGTGTGTGCGTGCGTGTGTTTTTCAGAGCCGGCCATCTTGGTGATGCACCATTCAATGAAGCCCCACCCTGCCATCACTGCCACACTGCTGGACTTTATGTGTCGAGTGAGTTTTCCTGCACTGACGCCGCCTGTCACTTCTGTGACTATTTTCACTATCATCACCACTGTCCAATGAAGGTTAAACAACCATTACTGTTACAGTGCATCATTTCTATGTGTTTCCCAGTCTAGTTTGAATAACAGGGGCTTTCACCATTTTTCTTTTTTTTTTTTTTTTTTCTTTTTTTTTTTTTTTCTCTGACTGGGGTGTGTGTTGTATTCATTTGTGTTAGTCTTTCTCTTTCTGTCCCTCTTTCTCTTCCTCCCTCAGATAATCCCTCACTTTTTCCCACCACTGGAGGGTCAAGTGCGCCAAGGTGTCTTTAACTCCCTTAACTTCATCATGGAGAAGAGAGTCCTAGCGTGAGTGATTGTTGTTTTTTCCTTTTCTCTTTCTCAATCCCACACACACTGCATTCACTCTTTCTCTCACGTTCACTCTCTCACTCTCACACAAACGTACACCCCCCCCCCCTCCCCAAGTACTCAATAAGCTGTGTTCATTCTCTGTGGTCGCTGTATCTCTGCTGTCAGTCATCTGGCTCCGCTGTTCGACAACCCCAAGCTGGACCGAGAGTTGCGCTCTATGCTGAGGGAGCGCTTCCCAGAGTTCTGCAGCTCACCATCGCCCCCTACAGAAGGTCCTCACCACAGATCTCTCCGCTCCACCCACTCAACCACATTCAGACACCTTTAGCTCGTGTGCTGTCATCAAGTACCTAAACTGACAGTTCTGGTTTTTTTCTCTCTTTTAGTTAAAATGGAAGAGTCTGTTCCCTTGGAGATGGACAACCATGTGCTGGACAAGGAGGATGGTTGCTATGATAACACAGACGCCACCTTTAGCGATGATGAAGAGGAGTTAAACAGTAAGGGTGAGACCCATTGTGCGTGTGCAAGCCAGAATGTTCTGGAACCGATTTTCTGTGAGCTGGTACAAATTAACATGTTACAGTTTGACATTTGCTGTAAAGTAATTGGTGAATGAATGAGGAACATCGTTTATTTTCAGAGAAAAAAGATAATTTTGCACAAAGGTCATTTAGAATGAAACTTATTAAGGTAGCAACGCACGTCATTCATGCTCTTTATATCGTAGATCAGCTGTAACAGAAATCTTCCCCTCCAGCCCTGTTGGGGATCAATCTTCTTTCCCCCCCCCCCCCCCCCCCAACTCCCCCGGCTGTCCGTGTGGCCTGCCCTAACACCACTCCCCTGTCCCCAGGTAAAAAGCGTGAGTTCAGGTTCCATCAGGTGAAGGAGACATACGTGGAGGAGCCAGCAGATATAACCCCGTACGTGGACCAGCTGGACGAGATGCTGAAGGAGAAAGTGTTACAGTTACAGAAGGGCAGGTGAGGCTGCTGTGGTCAAGTCCACACCAGAGAACAGGCACGATAAAAGCTGATTAAGACTCAGTGGAGACTGGCTGATCTAATGGTCACCGTGACGCTTCTTTCAGCGACACAGAGGCGCAGTGCGAGGTCATGCAGGAAATAGTGGACTTAATACTGGAGGTGAGTTTAACACATTCAGGTTTAGATTACACCAGCACTGTGCTTAGTTCAGATTGGCAGGTTAGGGAGGTGGGTGCAGTTTAACACGGACAGTTATGTTTAGATACGCATAACAGCAGGCTGCTGCCTTTTAAGGACTGCTTTTGGTTAGTTTAGATGTAAGTAACAGTGATTTGGTAAGCGTACTGGTTGTTCTCTCTCAGGAGGACTTTGACTCAGAGCAGATGTCTGCTCTGGCTTCGTGTCTGGCCGAGCTGTTTAAGGGTCACTTCAGAGGAGATGTACTACCTGAGGAAATTACTGAAGAGTACGTACGTGCATGTATGTGAGTGTGTGTGTGTGTGTGTGTGTGTGTGTGTGTGTGAGTGAGTGTTTCTACATTCTTATATTCCTATACTGGCTGCTGGTAAGTCAGTGTGGAAGTGTTTTTCCCTGGGACTGACTGAATTAACTAGACTGAGCATGTCTGTCTGGATGGTCTGTGTGGCTGTGTGCAGGTCCCTGGAGGAGTCTGTGTGTAAGCCGGTGTGTCTGATCTTCAGGAACCTGTGTCAGATGCAGGAGGAGAACAGTGGTTTCTCCGTGCTGCTGGACATGCTTGCAGAGCTCTACCAGAAACAGCCCAAAATTGGCTACCACCTCCTCTACTACCTCAAAGCCAGGTGGGCTTCAGCTTCACTCTGAACCATCTCACCAGTTCAGCATAGAGCGTCCTCGTCACGGCATGGGCGTGGGCTCCCTTAGCTTCTCTCTCTCAATCCCTACCTTCCAGTCATACACACTCACTCACTCTCTCTCTCTCTCTCTCTCTCTCTCTCTCTCTCTCTCTCTCTCTCTCTCTCTCTCTCTCTCTCTCTCTCTCTCTCTCTCTCTCTCTCTCTCTCTCTCTCTCTAGTAAAGCGGCGGCAGGGAAGATGAGTCTGTACGAGTCATTTGCTCAGGCTACAGCTCTGGGTGACCTGCACACCTGCCTTATGATGGATATGAAGGCATGCCAAGAGGATGATGTGAGGCTGCTCTGTTATCTCACACCCTCCATCTATTCAGAGGTACACACACACACACACACACACACACACACACACCATCAGTTTATTCACAAACCTACCATATGCTTGTCATTTGTCATACTGCCTGGATACAGAGCAAAACATTACAGAACATTGCGTCATTTTCACTATATGACTACATAAAATTCTTAGTATATTTAGTTTTTTAAAATGTGTGTGTGTGTGTGTGTGTGTGTGTGTGTGTGTGTGTGTGTGTGTGTGTGTGTGTGTGTGTGTGTGTGTGTGTGTGTGTGTGTGTGTGTGTGTGTGTGTGTGTGTGTATTCTCCCAGTTCCCAGATGAGACCCTGCGCAGTGGAGAGCTTCTAAATATGATCGTGGCAGTCATTGACTCCACACAGGTTCATCTTGCTGTATTTGCCTGAAGTAGTAGCATGCAAATTCACACAGAATACACAGCACACTACATTCCAGCTGACACTGCCAGCCCATGTTTGATCTGTTTGTGCGTCTCTCTCTTTCCTTTGTCCTCTAATCCCTCTCTCCTTTGTCTTGTGCATGTCTGTCTCTCTCTTTCATTCTTTCTGTGTGTGTGTCTCTCTCTCTCTCTCTCTCTCTCTCTCTCTACCCCTCTCTCCCTCTCACACTCCCCCGTCTGCTCACAGCTTCAAGAGCTGATGTGTCATGTAATGATGGGAAATCTGGTGATGTTCCGCAAAGACTCTGTGCTCAACATTCTCAGTAAGTGCGTGTGTGTGCGCGTGGGAGAAAGAGCCATGAACTTGTGTGACTCTTTCTGAACATTTCTAAGAAGTGTTTGAATAAGTAAATTTTGCCTCATTACGGGTTGGTGTGTGTCTTTTTGTGTGTGACCGCATGCATGCACATGTGCGTGCACTTGTGTTGCATTTCAGTTCAGTCCCTGGACTGGGAGACATTTGAGCAGTATAGTACATGGCAGCTGTTCCTGGCTCACAGTATCCCATTGGAGACCATCATCCCAATCCTACAGCACCTCAAATACAAGGGTGAGCACAACACCCTTCACACAGTCATTATGCAGGACACGCCCCTTAATGAGTTGGACCATGTAGTACACAGCCACTGAGAACACGGGCTGCCTTATCCCCGCCCCCTAACGACCTGGAATGCAAATGTGCTTTCAGCATCTTTGGCCCATTTAGTTTGTTTCTTTGTTACTTAGTTGATCTGTTAAATTAAATTATAAAATTCTCTCTCTCTAGAGCATCCAGAAGCTCTCTCCTGTTTATTGCTGCAACTCCGCAGGGAGCAGTAAGTTTCAACCCAGCAAACACCAAATGCACTCATTTACGGGCCTGATGAAGACGATGGCTGACTTCATCTTTATCGTGTGCGCCTGTAGTCCCACTGAGGAGATGGTGAAGATGGTTCTGAGTCGGCCGTGTCACACAGAGGACCAGTTCACCACCAGCATTTTGCGCCACTGGGCGGCCAAACACGACGACCTGCTGGGCGAGCACATCAAGGCCCTGCTCATCAAGAACAACAACATGCCTCGCAAACGGCAGAGGTGACGAGTGTTTGCACATGGGGCGCCGTCTCACGGCAGCTGGACCGCACTGCCAAGCAGTGGTGGGCCTGGCGTGAATTGCAGTGCAGTGTTCAGTGGGTGTGGTGCAGCTCCGGCGTTGATATGTTTGCACGCTGCCTGACTCTCTGTTCTCCTCCTGCAGCTTGCGGAGTTCCAGCAGTAAATTGGCCCAGCTGACCCTGGAGCAGATGCTGGAGCATTTGGACAGTCTGAGGCTGAGCCTGAGCAACACCAAGAACAACTGTGTGTCTCTCTCCCTCTCTGTCATTATAATTCTTACACTACACTGTAATCTCTGAGTGCATAAACAGTGTGTGTGTGTGTGTGTGTGTGTGTGTGTGTGTGTGTGTGTGTGTGTGTGTGTGTGTGTGTGTGTGTGTGTGTGTGTGTGTGTGTGTGTGTGTGTGTGTGTGTGTGTGTGTGTGTGTGTGTGTGTGTGTGTAGTCTTTGCACAGACACCCATCCTGCAGGCTCTACAGCATGTCCAGGCCAGTTGTGATGAAGCCCATAAGATGAGGTAGCTATTACCTCCACTGACATTTTTATGTACTATGTCATGTGTGGAATGCCAGCCTGTACAGGGCTTGAAGTTCTCTGGTACTATGCCAGATTTTCAGTGTGTGGCTCTTTTTTTTTTTTTTTTGCTGCATTCTTAAAATGTTCTCTCCATTTCCTTTTAACTGTTCATATAAACTGCGCTTCCTGTTTTAACCAGCTGTACAGTAGGATTTCGGGCTACTGAAACGATCGGGCTACTTTGCTGGCCTGTTAAAAGCAAGTGACATTGTTAGTCATTCTGGAGCCCTTGCTGAGCCCTTGCTGGTTTTCAGACTTTTTAATTTTCTCGCTTTATCCCGTCCTGAGGGACAGCTATGCACACATTTTATATGTATAAATACAGCATCCATGCCAGAATGCATGTGCACCCCGGCATTCTGCTTGGCAGGTTCAGCGATCTCTTCTCCTTGGCTGAGGAGTATGAGGACTCGAGCAAGCCGCCCAAATCTCGCCGCAAAGCTCCGGCCTCGTCACCGCGCTCACGCAAGGGAGCCGCCCCGCCTGCCAACAATGAGGAGGACAGTGGATCTAGCAGTGCATCGGTGAGTTCCTGCGCCGCGATTGGACTGTTCCGATTACGTCAGCCCTCACCTGATGGGATAGCCATTCTTTGTGGCATGTGAGAATATATCAGTACTTCAGTTCAGTACTGCCATTATCGGTAAGCTAGAGATTCAGTTGGTAATCTTGTATGATGAAAAAACATTTATTAATGGTGAAATATGTCAATAAGCAGCATCTTAATGTAGTCGGACCTTGCCTCGATGGACTTACAAAACACCTTACATAATAATTACATATTATTTCTTATTATTTCGCTTTTTTTTGTGACACAAACTTGTAGAGGAGGCTAATGAAACTGTCATCTCTCTCTCTCTTTCACCTTAGGAGGAAGAGGACTCCAAACCTAAAGCCCCCAAGAGGAAAAGAAAAGGCTCATCTGCAGTGGGCTCAGACAGTGATTGAGAGGACACGCCCACACTGCAAGCCCCGCCCTTGGCGTCCCTACCATCATGCCCATGCTTCTATTGTGATGTCACTGGAGAACCAACCACCTGCCAATCATCTGCTCTAACCACTCAGGGCATCTGGCCCACGCATCAGCGAGGAGGTGCCCTCATTCTGAGACTCAATGCCATTGGCTGGAGCCAAGAGACATGTCCCTCTTCTTCTCTCAGCACAAGACCCATGGGCTGATGTCATCTGAGGGGACTTTGGTTGACTTTGAGGGGCAGGGCTCGGGGACGGGCTAAGCCCCAGGACCTTCCCTTCCTAGCTGAACAGACAGACGTCCAGATAGAATCACACACAGGAGTCATACCTAGTGTACTGAGCTCATCGACTCCTCAACTACTATTGAGCACAAATGCTGTGCTTGAAAGGAAACGAACAAACAAACAAAAAAATTCTCCTCAACTGTAAATAATGAGTAAAACCCTGGGTCTTTGAGGTGAAGCAGAGGGGTAGTTTTATAGCATTCATGGTCAAAGTTTGTGTTGGAAATCAAAGAGCAAAAAAAAAGTACTCCACTTCTTGAGAAGACATATTTTATCATTTGATGATGAACAGTCATTTTTCCCGTTGTCCCTTATGAATCCCTTTTTGTCCTGAATGGATATTGGCCCACTGGAGCCAGGACAGGTTTTGCAGGGAGGACACTCCTCCTTGGTGAATTTTTACTGTGTTTGCACTGCACACAGGTGCAGGAATTGGACTGTATAAATGGAAGACTTCTGACATGTTGACAGACTTTTTAAGAAAATTGCTTTCTACTGACCTATTTTCATAAAAAAAAAAAGTCATAACTATGTTAAAGGATTATGTTATTAATAAAAAAAAGGCAGGAAACAATTTTTTTATGGATTTTTCAGTGTTTTGTTCAGTTTTTCATAATGGGTCTGCAGAATCTGAAACCAATCACAAATAGATTTTAAGTGGATGGACACATGTCTGCATGGCTGCGTACACACTGGGAAGGGATTCAAATCCAGTGTGTGTCCTTGCACAAAAAAGGTGCTTCAGGCTTCCTGGGAAATAAAAAAAAAAATCAGTTTCACCTTGGGACATTATGAAGAACACTGCTTGGCAGAAGATCAACCCAGATTTCCAGAAAGAGTTTAACAGATACAACAGTATAAATGCAGAATAACTTCACAAAGAGGTTTAATTAATGCCCTGGTGCTCTGAATCTCCCCACCTACTGCCACTTGACTTCTCATGATCTGTTTCTTAAGGACATTTGTAACAGTTCAAGAAATGTGGAAATATTGAAACATTAAGCCTTTTAATTACTGCTGCATAATAAGTTAAGTTATATTGATCAAAATGTAAAATATGAGTAAATGGACCAATATAAAAAGTTAGACATGACAAAAAGAACCAAAGACCAAGCTATGTCAATCTGCATTGTACAGCATAAAAATACAGTACTCTCTCTCTCCTGTTACAATTCTGCTGTAGACATTCATAAAGTCTATAACAGTACTGATCATTAGACTTTATTTTGACACTTTTTAAAAGGGTCCCTCCCCCAGCATGGTGTGTATTGCTTTGCAGCTTTTTCAATGGATTTAACATTCATCTTAACCACTCGTTTTCCTTCTGAAATTTTCTAATCATTTCAAAGCACCCCTTTCAGTACTTGTTTCATGTTGGTAGTATGTACCAAAACAGAGATGCCCAACCCTGATTCTGGAGATCTAGATCACTGCACTCTCATTTCCAACACACCTGATCCTGCAAACTTCTCTAACATGCCACTCTACTAGTGAAAGTTCTTTACAACAGCTGCTAGCTTGTTTAAATCTCATATACCCTACTTTAAAGACGTCAGTTAATTGAGCTACAGATGATATGCTTGGTATATGACGTCTCTTCACCCACACATATCTCTACCCCCACCTTTTTCGCCTTTTGGAAATCACTGGTTTTGAGTAATTGGGAAATTGGACTTTTAATTTGACGAGTTGCTGGGCTTACATTAACCGGATATGACGTATTATTGTTATCGTGCTGACCGGTGTTCCTGATGGTCACAAACTGGCGCGTACAATGAAACTTAATTCTCACTACATGGACCTGTGTTATCGTAGATTGCCGGCGGGTTAAAAGTAGGTGTGATAGGTCACGATCAAAATATATGAGAGATTTTTTTCCTGGTAGTTAGAGAAGATGTGGCCTATCTCAAATGGAGATACCTGGGCTAGCTGGGCTAGCTAGTTTGTAGAGTCAAAACAGATTATGGTTTGGCAAAATGTGACATGAACGCGTCTCATTTGAGTTTTTATTTATTAAAATTAGGATTCACACAATTAGGAACCTCGAGTTTGAAAAAAAGACGATATCCGACCCAGCTCCCAGTTAGCTATCTTAGCTGAATTCGAAATGAATCACGTACGTAGACGGAAGCAGGGAAACGGCAAGACCGCACAGTCTCGGTCTAAATGGGGCAAGAATGAAGAGGACGAAGGCCAGCCGAGAGGCAGTGCCCCCTGTCCTGTCTACGGGCTCGTCTCCGTCTCCCCGGAAAACGGCTCCGATCCGTTTAAAGGAGAGGTTAACGCCGAAAACACTACATCGTCGAGGCGATCTGGAAAGAGTAAAGGGTGTAGTCAAGCACTCTACGCCAGCTCTGAGAACGAAGGTAAATGTACTGTTTTTAAGTAAGTGAACGCATATGTGAGATGAAATGTATGTTGTTTTTCAGATAACGTTAAACATGTTGATGCTAAGCAGCGATTTTAACTGAACTGTTGTACCGTCTAAGGAATAGTCATAAACTAAGAACCCGTGGTTCATAGGTGTGGTACAGAATACAATATTTGGCCTGTCATCAGAAGATGAAACTGAGAAGACCCTGGTCATCACAGTTGGTGAGTTTTAAAAGAATTAAATTGTTCAGTCCTCTTGAACAGAAGAAAGATGAGATGCATCCCTATTATTGAATTCAACCCTTAAAAAATGAAAATGCATGTTATTTAGTATCGATAGGTGTTGACTTTATATCTGTAATTGGAAAAGAAAACAGGCGGGTTGTGTCTTCATTGTACTGGACATGCAGTAACTCAGAAATGATTGGTCCAGTGCCTGAGAGCGTTCTGAATGTAGTGGAACAGACCTGATTTCCAGGCCTTTCATGAGTATATTTTGATATTGTTGCTTTTTCCTCTCAGATGGTGAGCAAAGCTGCAATAAACAAATTGGCAGAAGAAAAGGAGGTGTGAAAAGGAAGAGAGAGATGAGCGGGGACTTAACTGAAGTAGGTCTGCAACAACAACAGCAGCAGGAGGAGGAGGATGAAGATATCCAGGCAGAGGTGGAGATTGACCGAGAGCTGGACAGAGAGCTTGAGAACAAATCTCGGCAGCACAAGCTGACCTCTGCCAACGTGCGCAGCATTTTACACGTGAGTGAGTGCTGCAAGGGTTATCAAAGGTGTAATTATTACAGATTAGATGTGCCTTGTGCCAAGTGCTGAAGCACACCGTGAACAAATGTGACTTTCTGTAGTGGTCATGTCTGAGCGCTGTTGTGCTTGTTGACCTCATGTCCTTAGGAGGTGATCACCAATGAACATGTGGTAGCCATGATGAAGGCAGCCATCAATGACACTCAGCCCGTTCCACTGTTTGTGAGTATCGGTCTCTCAGTTTAAAAGCAGTAATTGTGTCATGTGGATTTCTTGGGACTTGGGGAATTGATCTGCTCGCTGTTTCTCCCGGGCATTTGCAGGAGCCTAAGATGACGCGCTCTAAACTGAAGGAGGTGGTAGAGAAAGGAGTGGTGCGTTGGCTGGTTTGAATTCTTTTAACATTTCAGTTTTGTCTCTTAAAGATGCAGATTGTTCATATGATTCTCAGGCATAAATTTAACACACTTCAGGCTTAGCTGATTACAGTGTAATGTATACACTTTAGGTTGTGTCAGACTTGGAAAAATAGAGTGTGTGGAGAGGTATACAAGAGACAGGAACAGGAAGGTGGTGAGTAAGTGTGTTAAACGTTCAGTACAGTGGTGTATTTTAATCAGTTGCAATTGTTTTACAGGTCATTCCTACTTGGAATATTTCACCAATTAAGAAGCCAAGCACAACGAAGGTAATTAAAATGATTCACCTGCATAGTTCAAACATAATTCAATACTGGATAATATCCTGAATCCATAATAAACTGATCACACAGTAACTGCTTTATTGTCTGAATGCTGATGTGGATTTATTTGCAGGGTCCCCAGTTTGTGGACATTCCTTTAGAAGAAGAAGACTCATCAGATGAAGAGTATTGCCCTGATGAAGAGGAAGATGATGAGACTGCAGAGGATGTAAGAGAGAATTAACGCATGTCATCCAATGTTAAAACTCCGTATCATGGGTAATATATAGACCCTGATTGGAGCTGATTACAATATTTGTGTGCTGTAGACACTTCTGGAAAGTGATTTGGAGAGCACAGCATCTTCCCCAAGGGGTATGCGGTTAAGCCTTAACAAATCCTTTACTGAACATGCCCGGGAGAACAGCTGCAGCCCCAGACAGGTGACACACACCCATTCGTCCCCCCACCCCTTACTGTGTGCAGCTCCAGAAAACCCCAGCCTGGCCTGCAGCAGCAGAAAAATAAGCTGTCCCTTTTCCACCAGACTTTGCGCAGGGCCAGACACCTGCAGGTGGAGGTGATGCCCATGGGGCCCCCACCACCCCCTCAGGGCCCGGAGCCGGCAGGACCCAGCAAAGAGTGCAGCTTCATGGAGAAACTCCACGCAGTGGATGAGGAGCTGGCCATCGGCTCTGACTGTATGCACTCCTACCAGGTAACGGCTGCATTTGAGCATGAGCTATATGAATATAATGGCCTGGAATGTTGTTATATAATATCTCAGTGTCTACACCCCTCCTCCCTGATACTCAGTCTCTTGGCAATGATGGCGAAGAGAGTCTGATGGCTTTTCGCACTCGATCCAAACGACCACTCAGAGACGTTCCCCTGGGTCGTCTGGAGGCGGAGCTCCGAGCTCCTGACATCACGCCAGACATGTACGAGCACGGCTCCACCCTGGAGGATCGGGAGTGGACACAGTGGCTCCAGGGCCTCATGAGCTCCGAAATGGAGAATGAAGGTGACCTCTCCACTCAGACCACAGCTCATTCCAGAACCATGCCAAACGTTGGAGGTCTCACTGACACATTATTGCATCTGCTCACGCCTCACTGTGCCACTGCACAGCATGGCTTTTTAAGTTACAACTGGACCACAGTAAACATGGCCACACAGTTGAAGTGCCAACACAGATTGCTCCTTCACAGTGGTGCACAAAAAACCTTTTGCGTGTTAAGGGCGCCCACTTGTGGAGAATCACCTGCACTGCTTAACATCGGCCAGGGCCTTAAGACTCTGTGCCTTTAATTAAAAAAGAGGAGCAGGCTGTAATGATTTTGAGGGGAAAAATGGGTATGGTTATGTCAGCTCCTCCACCTCCACCAGTCGAATGCTACTCTTTTCCTTTTCACTCTTTAAGTGGTTTATTCTCATTCCATGTAAGATGAGAGGAATCGGTTCAGGAATCATTTTGGCACTGTAACTCAAAGCCTTCTCCGTCTGTGTCTGGTTAGAGGAGGCCGATGACGAAGATGACCCCGAGTACAACTTTTTGGCCGACATTGACGAGCCGGACGTGGAAGACTACCGGAACGACAAAGCCGTGCGCATCACCAGTGAGTGAGCAGCAGTAGCTGGACATCCTGGCGCTTGGCACGCCTGTGTCTGGGATGCTCGGTCACCTCCACCAATCACAGTCAGCATTTTGATGTTGCATGTAATTGCCTTGAGCCCCCTCATGCATATTTTGTTTTTTTTTTGTTTTGTTTTTTTTTTCTTTTTTTGTAGAGAAGGAAGTGAATGACCTGATGGAGGAGCTCTTTGATGCAGTAAGACTCATCTCATATCCAGTATTCATAATAACTGTCTTTCTTGTATATGGTGTCACGTAACGTCTTTTATTTCGTAGTTTCAGGATGAGTTGGGGGGACAGGATGAAGAAGGCCATGAGGAAGAGGAGGACAAGGAAGAAGAATATGTTCCCCAGCAGCAACCACCTAGTGTTCTAGAAACAATTCAGTAAGATTTCCTACACACCCATGGGCAAGACTGAGCATGCCTTACCGACACACGCACACACACACATGCACACACACACACACACACACACACCCCAGTGCTTCTCCCAGTTTATTTACACAAAGAACATAAAAGTTAATTGAGTTGATTTAAGGAGGAGTGTACGGGTGTGCAATGACCGTTGTGTGCAGGTATGAGGATCCTTTGGCCGACATCCTGAACCAGCGCTACAGCACAGTGAGAGAGCAGCTGGCAGCTCTCCGCAAAAGGAAGGCCCTGCTGGAGAGCAAGGGTGTGCCCTTACCCCCGCCACGCCCTAAACGTCCCTCAAGCCCCACCTCCCCTCTGTTCCTCAGCCCTGCCCAGAAGCTCCGTCTACAGCAGCACGTTCAGCAGGTCAGAGGAAGAGCCCACACATTCTCTCCAATTAGGGGCAGTAATGATTATGCCCCTTAAACAACATTTCTGTAAGTTTTGAAACTCTGCCCCGTCTGGTCTATAAACTGAAGAATTATGCTTTTCTCTCTCGGTTTACAGACCGATCGCTATGTTTAAGCATGTGGATGAGGTTTACTGACAATGTAGAAAGTATGCTTCTGTAATGGAGAGACGCCCATCTTTTAAAAAAAAAAAAACAAAAAAAAAACAAAACACCAGTCTTAATTGGAAAATGCGTTTTCAAAAAGTAAGTAAAGGTGTGTGGTAAACTCCACCATTATCCCTCTCAGTACCAAAGAACTAAAAGGTAATATAAACCTAAACACTTTGCCAGAAAAGGAAAAATTCACCAAAATTAAGGGAAAGGAAAAGGAGCATACAGAGGGTTTGTGGTTAGTTGCGTTGTGAATGCGGCTGTGCTCTGAATGCACTCCGTGTTGTGGTGCAGCATGTGCAGCTCCTGACACAGGTGAGCATGCTGAGCAGACGAGTGGAGGGCTTGCAGACGGAGGCATGCACCACCCGACAGTTCCTGGTGAGAGACAAACACCACTCACTCACCCACACACTCTCTTTCTCATGTAATCCTGATATGTAAAACATAGCAACTATTATGGTGCAGTTGTGTCAGACATCTGTCTTTGCCATAGCTGTGTGTGCACTGTATCGTATCATTGCTGGCCCTATGGATGCGGATGCATGCAGGCTTGCCGTTGTTCTGTGCACCAGCTCCATTTTGCTCCACTTAGTTTTAGCTAGTTGACACATTTGAAGCTGTTGTAATGCAGATTTATTTATTGCTATACTGTGTTATTTAATAATGCTGTGACATGTACTGTTATACTATGAAGTGTGTGTATGTAATTATTATTTTTTTGTTCTCTTGGAATTTCAATGTCGGCATGATTGTTATTGCACTTTGTACTTTTTTGCTGTGGGTTTAATCTGTCCCTCCATTCCAGTCAGAGCTGCAGTTGTTTGCCCATCGTGGAGAAGAGGCCTGGCGTGGGATAGAGCCTGGGTTTGTCAGCATCTTCCGAGCATGTAACCTGGAGCCTGCTCTCATGCTGCTCCAGGATCTGGACCACGCTCCTGACCCTCAGACCCCTGGGCCACTGTTCCCAGGTCAGGCAAAGCACTTTTGAGGCACTATTATGTATTTTGTTTTTGCAGATTTTGGTTCTATTCTAGATTTATGGTCTTGCCATGTGTTATTCTAGAGCAAGGTTGTCAGACTGACCTTTTCTAGAGCAGGGGTGTTAGTCTCCAGTATTGGAGGGCTGAAGCATTCTGTCCTTTAGTGTTCATTGCTAATTTCCCACCTGTTTCTAAGTGAAACTGGATGAACTAGTGGAGGCCACATGCTAGAGTCTGCAGTGCTGGAGGCCTTCCACGCACCTGACTTTATCGAGGCCATTGGAAGAGTTTAATGTTTGTTAATGGAACCTGTACTTTACACGCACAGCAGTTTGCTACACGGCAGCATGTAGAGAAATTAATAACTGTGTTAGTTCTCAACGGCATTGCTACAATCTTTTAGGAATATAATGACTGTTGAGCGTTATTGTGATGGTGCATCCGGTGCCGTTAAGGGTCCCAGATTGCGGCTGATTTGGCTTGGTTGCTGGGGACGCGGCCTGTCTTCCTCTACCCGGAGTTGCTGCCGCATGTCGACCTTCGCCCTTTCCATTATAAGGGCCCCTTCACTTCAGCAGAGAACTGGTGGGCCGCAATGTCTCCCCACATCCGCACACTTTAAAAAGTGCAGTGCATTTGCTTAAAGCAACAAAAATCACTGGCCTGGACAAAAGAACACAACATGATTTTGGTTGCTTTGTTGTGTTTGTTTGGGGGTTTTTTTATTCTTGGTTGTGCTTTTTGTTTTCTTCCAGCCTGGTGGTACTGGGTCATCAGCACTTAAAGGGAACTGTACACCCACTCAAACTGGCCTGTCAGTACCTGCTCGCGGCTCGTAACTTCATCTGTTTGAGAACCCACGTTCGCTCTGCATGTCAGAAACAGAGTCCCAATATATTAAAGGTGTGTGTGAAGACACATTATTAATGGAAGTACATACACCCAATCTGTGCCTTGCTTTCACTCACTGTTAACACCTCTATTAGTTAACTCTTATGTCATGTTAGCAAAAACCTCAGTGTTCTCTCTGTGTGTGTGTGTGTGTGTGTGTGTGTGTGTGTGTTTGCGGGGGGTTCAGAAATATTTTATAGAAGGGAAATGTCCCCCCATGCCGCTGGCCTGTCTGTCGGTCAGTCCCAGTGACCAGCGCCCCCCAGTGGCGAGACACAAGCGCCTCATGCCCTGGTGGCTTAGGGTAACAACCATTCTAACTTCACAGGGAATGACTTTCGGTAGTCATTCATAAGCAGGCAATGACGAAAGTCAAAACGATGAGTATTTTTACTTTTTTGTGTGTGATTTAACACAGTTGTTTAAGTATACTCACCATCTCGAATTTTCTGTCGCAGCAAAACCTTAAACTGATTCACGAAGAAGTGAGAAAATATAACCAGCCTTTTGCCGACTTTCAACCTGCCAGTCCTGAAGGAAGCGGCGTCTCCACAGAGGTCACCCCTGCCTCCGTCTCTGCTGCTCCCGATCCCACAGTCACCCCGCCCTACATCTTCCCCCCGAGTACCCGTTACCCCCCCCGCCTTCCCGAGGCCCTAGACCTGAAGCCTCAGCCTCTGCCTCCTCCTGCTGGTTCCTGCAGGAGAAAAGCACCTCTTGAACTCCACATGCAGCCTTCCACTCAGCCTTCCAAACCTCTGCCGCCAGCTAAGGGCCTGGAGGAAGCCCTCCGTCGACTGACGCCCATTTTGCCAAAGCCTGGTTGTCCTTCGGCCCAGAACCCCATTCCCATACCTCAGCCTGAGCCACTGACCCTTCACCTCAATGCCCATTCAAACAGGCAACAAATCAGCTCTGCCTCCTCTGGAACTGCAGCCGTTAGTGCTGCAAATCCCCAAGTGGCACTGCCTGACATTACAAACGCAGCAGATCTAAACAGAGCAAAACTCATTGTGACTTTGCCGGCAGCTTCGCTGGGCCCAGGCCAGAACCTGCCGTCTCTAGGGGCCGTAGCTGTGAATCCTGCAGAAGATACGCACATCATAGTCCCCAATGCTGCAAAAGTAGCTCCAGCTAGCCCAGGCCAAGGGAACATAGTCATCACCTTACCTGCTGCTCCAGTGGCCACTGCCTTTATATGCCCCTCCCCTGCTGCTAAACAAGTGGCCCAAAGAGCTTCAGCCTTCGCTTCATTGGCTAAGGACCACATGAGTGAGTGCTGTGGCACCCTACTCAAAGTGAGCATGGGGCCAAGACTCCCTCTAGGCCTGCCTTCTCCTGAGACTCTGTCTCATAACACTCTGCATTCATTACTCCTGCTGACTCCAGGCTGTATCGTGACAGAGAGTGGGAGCTGTCAGAGCACTTGTTTGAACCCTGTACCAGTTATAGATCACAGCCAGAAACATTTATCCCAGCAGACAGTAAGAATGGAAGGATTTATACAGAGCTGTTTGGGAAACATTTACAAGAGTAAGGCAGTTCCAGTGGACAGAACCTCAAACAGACCTCCTATTGGTTACAAGGAAGGCCATTTTAAAGCAAATGACAATTTTCAAGAAATCACAGAAGTACAAGAGTTGGACATGGATGAGGTGATTGTTACCGAGGACGAGCAGGAGTATGTTGGAGAGGAAGATTTTAGAAGGCCCTTCCTCACCTTATCGGAGTCCTCGGGAAGCCCTGTGTCTGCTGTGGCCGGGGAAGATGATACTATGCAGCCAGCGATTAACGTGCGAGAGGAGGATGAAGGAGAAAGGAGTCAAAGAGCATGTGTAATGTCTGTGCCAGAGCTTCAGGTGAATTTATTAATCCTATGGAATACTTGTGATGTGATGTACTCCCCTCTGCCCTTACCTTAGACCACATACAAGGCTGATCCCATGTGTGATTCATCTATTTGTCAGGGGTGGGGTTGGTTGTTGGTATGCTTCAGCACATTCTCCTGGACAATGCTCCCCAGTCATTTTACAGTCCTGTGATACCAGAAGAGGTCTACAGATCAAGTCTGCAAGCATGCTACTTAGTTCAGCCTAAAGATTTTTGAAACATGTATAATTACAGTGGGCAGTGGCAGCTCAGTGGTTCAGGTACTTGACTTGTAATGGGAAGGTTGCTGGTTCAAGCCCCACCACTGCCAAGCTACCACTGTTGGGCCCCTGAGCACAACCCTTAACCTTCAGTTGCTCAAGTTGTACTCAGTCATAATTATAAGTCACTTTGGATAATAGTATCAGCTAAATGCCTAAAATGTAATGTAAATGTACGGTATTTTTTGGGAGAATCTAATCAAGTTAAATTCAGTTTAACTGAACAGTGTTAACAACTATGGCCAGGTAAACAGTGAATATCATGGTACATCTTTTTACACAGCTGTTCAAGAATGTAGACTTGCTAAAATTGATCAGCCTGTAATGGAGCTTCAACTGGATCTGTCACAAAAGATTGAGGGGGAAAATGCACTTTTGTGCAAAAACAATGGAATAAGACAAGTGTTGTAAAATCTTCTCATTTTGAAATTTACAAGGACACAAAGAAACGGTCAAGGGTGACATCGGAGCCGGAGGCTGACAAAAAGTGTCTGTTGGGTGAAGGCAAATCAGAAGCGCACATGTCAGGTTGGTCTTGAGCTATATATGGTATCACATAAGCAAGGAGTAATGTTTTGTTTAGATCAACATTCTGCTTTTTTTCCCCCCTCCCCTGAATAATCGTGGAATTGTGTACACGGTTGCTCAGCAGGAGGGCGTGCGGAGCGCCTGCATTCTGCACTTCTCTGTGATGACTTATCTGATGATGACCCTCGCAGAGATGTAAAAGATGTTGCCTTTGCCCAAGCCTACCTAGAAAAGGTGAGTAATTTTTGCGTGTAGGAGTGCGTTTTGTAAGCATTTTGGCATTTAATCTTCAGTGTTTTGATAAGCACTGGTATGCTGACTACTTTTTTTGTGTGTGTTTAATTTTGCCAGTGTGTCACAAAGTAAGCTGCTGCTTGACAGACTCGTAGCTTGGTCGTTTATGCAATGTATGCAAATGTATGGTAGTAATCCCCATTCCTGTGGTCTTGTTTATGCGTCCTTCCCTCATACTTGACCACACCCTTTAGGTGTGCGAGGCAGTGCAGGTGGTGCCGGGGAAGGTGGAGGAGTTCCTGGGTGTCCTGTACGAGTTTGAGCAGGACCCCGAGGGCAGAACATCAGTGGATCTCTACGTGAGGCTCAGATCTGTTTTGGGCGAATGGCCAGAACTGCTCAGAGACTTTGCTGCGTTCCTGCACCCGGAGCAGGCCCAGGAGTGCGGCCTAGTGAGAGACAGCCCTGCTCACGTTAACATTTGACGAAGAGGTGGCATGGAACACACTGTTAAAGACAGGGATTAATAGTTTCGCACCCGAAATTACATTGGCACTGGTCGCAGTAGTGGAAGGGGGGGAAAAATTGTCGAGAAAGAAACACAGACTATGTGCAGAACAGCCTGCAACCTCCTGTATACTGCATACTGGTCCCCAAAGCAGTATGCAGTTCAGGAACCAGTATGCAGCAAATGCAAACAAGTCCCATGAAGGTTACACCCACTTGTGAAAGATTTTCCCTGTCCATTGCATAAAGGGATACAGTACATCACGTACACACTTTGTAAAAGGTCATGAACAGAATGTTTGGCTGACATAGTATGTCATCTGGGTATCTTTTACATACTGGAAAAATGTATTTTGGTCACACACTGCATATGGCATACTGATTTGCGGCCCAGTCTGTATGTCGTTGGTATGTAGTAGGCTATATTGAACACAGCCTAGGAATATTGACAACATATTTTAAACAAGAAAAGGACCCCTATATGACATCCTGTAGCATAAAGGTAATGTAAGGCAGAAACTGCTGTATGTTTCATTGCTTGGTTCCTTCTTCTCCCTTCAGCTTGCTGAGCAGCAGGCGTTTGAGAGGAGTCGGAGGTTCCTGCGACAGTTGGAGCTGAGCTTCGGCGAGCACTCGCCCCACTACAGGAGGGTGGTGCGCACGCTCCAGCAGGGCCCGTGTAAAAGCCGGGCTGGCTCAGAAGAGGTGCGCCCGGGGTCCTAGTGCTAGCCAGCACACTGCTGTCCCTTCATCTCATCACTGTTGTCATCACATCTCTTCTCCTTAGATGAAGGCGCAAATCGCCATGCTGCTCCGAGAACACGTCCACCTGCTTGAGGAGTACTGGGTGTTTTTTGAGCGGCTCCACCCAGCTAAGCATCGTCGGTCTGAGGAGGAGGAGATGGAGTGTGACAATGTTGATGGTGTGTGTAGTGTTCAGACTGTACACAGAGTAGAGGGAAGCCAGCTACTTCAGCACATGGGAGCCATCTCTCCAGAGATGAGGGCAGAAACTCCCCAACATCAGACTCATTCCAAGGTAATGTAAAGAACATCATGAACATAGACCTAAAAAGGCAAGTGAAAAACCATATCCGTATCAAGCCCTGTAACAGAGCTACTTTAGCACTTTTTAAACACTTATAATAAAATAAGTTTGTCAGTGATGTAAATCTAAAGTAATGTAGGCAGGAATGTTTTCAAAACTCAGTGCAGCTGTAAGACAGCAAGCATGCATAGACTAGTGTCCATGCTTGGGAATCTTTTGGTTGTGTTCAGAGTGTCGACTCGGCAAAGCTTGCTGGGGAGAGCCGGAGTACCAACCCAGAGACAGAAGATGAGACCAAGAAAGAGGCAGGGCGTGCTTTCTGTGCCAGGAACAGTTCACGCATGCCAAGTGGGGAAAAGGTTGTGCTCTGGACAAGGTCAGAAAATCAAACGGGAGTTTTTTAATACTTCACTTTTGTTGAGTTAAAAAGCCATATCATGAAGAATGTATTTTTGGCAAGCTACTTAATCACATAATTATATAGTTACAATATAAGCTATATAACAATCATCTTGATTGTGTGTGTTCATTTGTATTTGTGTGCTCTCTTTGATCAGAGAAGCAGATCGAGTGATACTCACCACCTGTCAGCAGAGAGGAGCCAATCAAAGCACCTTCAGGTCTATCGCTGCTCAGCTGGGTCATAAAACAGCCACTGAGGTACGGTCTTCATCTGTGCTTCCAGTGTCTCTAAGCATTTTGTGTATATTTGCATCTGGAGTGGATAATTAAAGTAATCATACTATTAGGAATGGCTTGCACAAGTCAGCACAGATTGTGACTGTACTGGTGTTCCCTCTACTTCGATCCGCAGGTTGGTTCACGCTACCAGGACCTCATACGGCTCTTCCACGAATCCTCCAGACAGCATCATGCTGGCGGCTCAGACACAGAGGTCCAGCCCAGTCCTAGGGAAGAGGAACCCAGCTGATTAAACACAAACCTGCCATCCCAGCTTTTTTTTTCATCGAACATCAGTGTTCAGATGGAGGAAGCTTTAGAATGGTCTGGGCCAATATTGCTGTTACTTCTGCCCTAGAAAGGTTCAGTGTACTTAGCTTAGACTTTTTGGGCATTGTGAATGGTGAAGAACGGGAAAGGAACTAAATCAGCTCTCAGTTATCATTTTCATGCCTAGTGTCGTGGGCAGCCTCATCGCTCCTCAGAGAAGGTGGACTGGTTTGACTGGAAAAAAAGCACAGAAGGAAACCTCAGTCAGTCATATCAAATTAATATTATATATATTTTAGGATACTCATTTGTAGCTGGAGAACTCCAAAAAATGGCTATCCAACAGTCCCACTGAGCAGAGCAACCCAGTGTTTAGAATTGTTGGTGGACATTAGGTTCGGCTGCTCTGTGCTGCAAGATCCGGCGTTGGAAGCAGTGGGAGTGTCTGTTTAAAGTGGAGAAAACACAAAAGGTTTACCTCTGTGAAAGAATGACAACTGTGAATGTTTTTTATAAGAAGTACTTGAACAAAAAGACTGAAATGTCATGCATATGTGTCTGGTTGAAATCCTATTTATGAGAGATATTTGTTTACTGAATGATCTAAGATATATCCTTGAGCATAAACTCACCAATGTACTGGAGAAAGAACTGAAGCATAAAATGTGCCTTATTTATTTTGCAATGATGTTGATCATAAGGTGAGCAGAGTGCATCCAGTGTTCTCTAGACCACTGTACGTGTACTCTTCAGGAAGAGTGGAGAATGTCTTTACATTGGTCATATTGATGAAAGAATACACTAAAGTTTTACAAAATAGACTATATCAGGTTATGCACATGAATCTATGTAAATAGCCGTTGTTAATTAAATATGACCATATGTTACAATAATTTTTTGTTGTTGCTTTTTTTTATGAGGCCGAGCTCTTGTGATCGCTTATAAATATTTTAATTAGAAAAATTCGTAGTGAAGCGCAATCCCTTGAGTGCTCTTTGATTAACAGAAAGGTCCACCATTCACTGACTTACATCTCACCAACCGTAGACATGTCATCCAATCATTGTGCACGTTTCTGTTTTTATCCCGCCCCTCGCGTGGCCACCCAATGCCAGGAGATTGGTTTTGGGAAGGGAACAGTTGAGCAGTCATCGTTTTGTTTCCTATTCCTTTGGCCACGTCCGTTGCTCTGCCACCATGGCCGGTTTCGTGCCCCGCGCTTTCCCATGCCTTTTACTGCTGTCCGTTTTTGACACGTCGGCGGACGGTCGCGGCGATGTTGTCGAGCTCAGAGACGCAGACTTCGAGTACGCGGCGGCTGAGCAGGAGACCATGCTGGTGAAGTTTTATGCGCCTTGGTGCGTAAGCTGGCCGGCTGCTTTATGCACGATCGTCCGCGATTTACGGCTGTTTGGACGTGTGAAGGAATTGCGTGTCGCGCACAATGTCCAGCAAAACTCCGCTAAAGCGTTTGTGCTTGGTTTGGGTACTGCGCTGTCCATGGTACCTACCTGCGGTTCCTAGCTGCGCATGCGAGTCATGGGGGAGCCACGGATAAAAGCTGTGTGAAAGAATACGATTTTTTTTTCTGTTGGAGTGCTTTTCACACTGCTGTGTAGGAACTGCGCTGTTTGCTATTTAATGGTCTTAAACAACGACCATTTCAACGTAAGCGGTGTTTCGAGAAAACGTGCTTTAGCTGTTGTACATTATACTTCTAACATAACTGGAGGTATTGTTTAATATTCAAGCGCAGCGAATCGTGAACCATAGACGAGTTCTTGTTTATATTTGCAGTATATTGGATCTGTATCACGCAGATATAGCAGAGAAAAAATGTCGCGGATCTAAACGTTCATTACAGCCACAACGGCCACTTGCCCTTTATGTCATTTACAGGTGTGGTCACTGTAAGAAACTTGCTCCTGATTTTGAAACGGCTGCCAAACGGCTTAAAGGCATAGTCACATTAGCCAAGGTAAACGCAGCTGAGAGTGTGCCATCCAGCCTAAAAACACTTGCTGACTGGCAGTGTGTTTAATAACTGGGATGTTCAAGTGCTTGTTGTTATGTGGATGAGAAGCATTGATACCTGCTCACTATGTTATGGATGTGACCTTTCCCCTACAGGTAGACTGCACTGCAAATACAGAGATTTGTGGACGGTACGGGGTCAGTGGATATCCTACGCTCAAAATATTTAAGAATGGAGAGGAATCATCAGCTTATGATGGTCCACGTTCAGCAGGTGTGTGTGTGTGCACGTGCATGCGATTTGTTTGTTTTGTTCACCATGATTACATACGGCAAAGTTTACAGATTGGATTTTGATTTGAAGGCTACGAGAACATGTACACTTTTTCTGGATTGTGCTGTTTGACAAAGGGTTTGTATGAGTGATTTCAGCACTTGCTGTGTGTGTTGTAAAGCAGAAAACGTTTTATAGCTGTATTACAAACAAAACTGTTCTGACACTTTGCCCGGGGATCCCTTCATCAGATGTGCAGAACAAGACATTGTTTTGTAGTGAAACAGAACGGGGGGTCAGAAACGTGAATGGTGCTTTACAGATGGAATAGTGGACCACATGAAGAAGCATGCAGGACCTGACTCCGTGCCACTGACCACTGAGAAAGACCTGCAGGCCTTTATCAACCACTCCGATGCCAGTGTGGTTGGTAAGTACTCACCCTTGCAGTTTCATTGGGCTTCAGTGCAATACTAAAGGCATTACTTTTGTTTTGTGTTTTTTAAGGAGAGTAGTTCTGGACTTATATATGCAGTACCCTCTGTGTTGTGGTATGCTGTCAGATATATGGTTGAGTCTGCCTCACTTGCGCTTTTGAAACTCAATTTCTTTCCCTCTCTCATTCTCCCTCTCCATCTCTCTCACTCTCCCTCTCCCTATTGTTCAGGAGTCTTTGAGAGCAGTGATAGCCCTCAGCTGGTGGAGTTTCTGAAAGGAGCCAGTTTGATGAGGGACAGTTTCCGCTTTGCACACACCACAGACCTGCAGCTGGGACACAAATACGACCTCAAATCTGAGTAAGGACAGGAAAATTAAGAAGAGGTCTGCCAACAGAATCTGGGTATTCAGTCAAATAGAGTACATACCAAGTAGCTCATAAAGAGACAATGATCAGACAGTGAACACAAGGGGGTGGAGTAGAGACATATGGAAGAGCTTTGGCACGATGGGACATGGTAGATTGGATTTGAGAGGAGGCCGATGATGAAAGTACCTCATGTCTTTCTGCAGGGGTGTCTTACTCTTCAGGCCCCCCAGGCTGGCCAGTAAGTTTGAGGAAAGTGTGGTGTCGCACCAAGGTCCCTTCTCCATAACTGCACTCCGACGCTTCATCAGAGATCACATGTGAGCACCTCCTCACCTCCTTGCTCTGCTCCTGGATGGTCTGGTGATTGGCCTGCACTCTCAGATAAACCACCACACTGTGGTGGAAACATTTTCAGCTGATTTGTGTGTGTGTGTGTGTGTGTGTGTGTGTGTGTGTGTGTGTGTGTGTGTGTGTGTGTGTGTGTGTGTGTGTGTGTGTGAGAGTGACTGTAGTTATGGAATCTGCCCACATCTGACCCGAGAGAATAAGCAACAGCTGAGGAAGCGGGACCTTCTGACCGCATATTATGACCTGGACTACCTGCACAACCCCAAACGCTCCAACTACTGGAGAAACAGGTGTGTGGGAGTCAGTCAACAGCATGGGTCTACACTGCTTTTCCCACTGCTCTTCCCAAAAAATGACACAGCCAAGGCTATAGAATGAAAAACTCAGTGCAAAGACATATCATAATTGGATGTCAGGGTGGGATCGTGTGTCACCAGAGGCCTGAGTCAGGGAGTTAGAAATCTAACCAGGAAAGTAGATGTCAAGTGCCATTCGATCGATTTAGAATGAGTGGATTGAGGGATTGAGGTTAGACAGTTCATTCCCTTCCTTGGAATTCAGAAGAGGAGGAGTTTCAGTATTTCCAACAAGCAACTGCTTACAAAAGACTAAAACTGATGAGTGATTCGGCATCATCATTAGAAAACCATGTCCTATTTTGGTCAGGTTTTATTTTAGTTTTATTTTTTACACAGTTTGAAAATATAAGAGGCCCAGTTTGTAAACAATTCATGATATCAATTATGTTTGGGTTTTTTTTCTTCTCTTATTAAGTTCTGTGTCCACTGATTTTCATACCCACTGAAGTTTTTCATATGACAGCAGTGATGTTTTTTCGAGTTGAGTAGTCAGATGAGTGGAAGTTAAAGTAGATGCTGTCCCAGGCTGAGCTCTGGTATGTTTCCTAGGGTGATGAAGGTGGCCTCACAGTACAGCTCTCGGGGGCTGCTCTTCTCTGTGGCTAATCGGAAAGACTTTGCTGAAGAGCTCGAGGGTGACTATGGCCTGGGGTCAGTGGAAGGAAGCGAATTGCCATTTGTCACCATCAGGACTCGTGCAGGACACAAGTACACCATGCGTGAGGAGTTCACGTAAGTCCAGCCATAGGTGAACCGAGATACCATGCTGAAGAAAGTTTTTTATATATATATATATATATATATATATATATGGGCAAACTGCATTGGTTTTACACAGCTACATAGCTGCACCCAGTTGAGTCAAAGATGACTTCTCGCATTATCAGTCCAGGGCTTGAAGAATGTACATTTCAGAGAATATTGTGCCAGCTTGTAGCCTTTCAGGCCGGAGCCAAGTCACTCATTTCACTCAGAAAATGACTCTTTGGCAGGAGATCTCCACAGGAAAAGCAAAAGAGCTGGGAGCACTTAAACTGGCCATTTGCTTCACCCAGCGGAGCACATTAGACAGGCAGCATGCCTTGGCTAACAGGGTGAAACATGCAAAATGCCCTGCGCTATTTTGTCTGGCTAGTGTTTCTCACAGATGGGACAGGTCCAGCCTGGGTGTTATGGACACTCAGTGCACTTACTCCTAATAAGTTTAAAAATGACACGTTTGAAGGCAGATGTAGAAAGTACAGTGAAACTGGCAAAGTTACAAGACAGTTGCTCACGTTTCAGGCGAGACGGGAAGTCTCTGGAGCGCTTCTTGGAGGACCACTTTGCAGAGAGACTGAAGCGGTACATCAAATCTGAGCCTGTACCCATAAAAAACAACGGACCAGTCAAGGTTCCTACTTATTGCTTGTTTTTGCAAACCCAAAAGTACAGTCAATTTATATACACACACACACACACACTTTGGGAGTTACTTCGTATCACATTACCTCAGCACTTAGACAAGTTTGTGTATATAGGTGGTTGTAGCAGATACATTTGAGGAGCTCGTGAATGATCCAGAGAAGGACGTGCTGATTGAGTTTTATGCGCCATGGTGTGGCCACTGCAAGAAACTGGAGCCCAAATACACCAAGCTCGGAGAGGAGGTGGGACAACCACACAGCAGACCCTTCCTCAGATCCCCCCATATAAAACACCATGCAACATGGCCGATTTATTTTATTGGATCAGCATCATTTTGATGTGTCGGACTAAGATGACATCAAATGCCGGCTCGGGTCACTTTTTTTCTGTTATTACTGCATTTGCTTAATGGTCCTTCCGTTAACTGTCCAATCCTGTCGGATGGGATCTCGGGTGTGTCTTCCACCAGCTTTCCAGTGACCCCAACATTGTTATTGCCAAGATGGATGCCACAGCCAACGATGTGCCGCAGGGCTATGACGTACAAGGGTGAGTGCTTCGAACGGTGCTGACATAATCAGCTCATCCAATTGGACCCTTTCTAATGTCATTTTCTTAACTGGGGGGGAACAAAAAACAGATTTCCTACAATATACTTGGTCCCGGCTGGAAGGAAGGATGAACCGAAACGATACGAGGTAATGTTCATGACCAGCCTGGAGACACTTCCACTCATTATGATCGTTCTCAGTGTGGATCACAGGCTCATGGTATTTGTGATGCACTAAACTGTAGTGATTTCTGGCCTTTCAGGGGGTCCATGAAGTGAAGGACTTCATCAGCTTTTTGAAACGAGAAGCAACAAACTCACTCTTGGGATTTAAGGAAGAATTATGAAAACATTAGAAGTGGAGGGAGATGTGCTGTAGTTCATTGAATGGGATTCCTTTATCAGATTCTGCTGAAATGTCACTGAGTCTCCAGAAACTGAGCCACACGCTTACAGAGAGGAAGGAGAGACACATATAGAAGATAACGACAGGAATCTGAGAAGCAGTGATCATTTGTCTTGTTTATTTTGGCATTTACATATACTATTAATGTTGTGTCAACAGTTCTCTCAAAAAGTGACCATAACAACTTCTTAGTCACAGGGCATATCGCAGGGTGTGGGTTCATAAATGACCAGGGTCAGGTACTTAAATAGATAACTTTTTGTGTAGATGTTAATGAGGTTGTCATAGAAGCCTATTTTCCTAGCAGGCTGGGTGAACTTTGGAGAGCCCAGGAGCCTTTACACTGTATGCTACTGGTCTATTTGTGTCATTCTCTTAAGTCATTTTTCTGCTTGTGTGACACATTTGTCAATACTTCAAGCCAACACTGTCTCCATTTCTCAGTACCACTTTATATCTCAATAAATTGATCATATTATTCACCCCTTACAACCTAATTTGTTTTTCTGGCCGGTGCCTGGGTCGATCATTTTTTAATTTTCTCTGATTTTTTTAGCAAATAAAATAACATCCTTGCCAACGTAATGTTGCTTTTAAAAGTTCTGGGGACAAGAATGCAGATCGGACATAGCATTTAGTCATAAATTTCAAGACTACTTAATTTTAATGAATCAATCAGAAGTTGATAACACCAAAAAAACCCAAAACTTTGTCATTACCTCTGGCCAAATGCAACAATTAAATCTAGTTTCTGGCCATATTCTAGTGCTAATGAACTTGAGTTTATGCATTTTATCCAAGAAAGAAGACAATGCACATATTATAGGAAAAGTTTATTGTGAATTCTGAACCCTGGTTCCTGAATAGCTGTAAATGAAAAATACCAAAGATCAACAAAAAACACAAAACCACTAAGAGATAATATTTACCAATGCATTCTAAAGACTCCTCAGTCTCATGCTTTTCTATGTCAGATGCCCAATTAGGAGAGGCTAAAAGATACTAAAATATTTTTCAATCTGTGGTGATCATCTCTTCAAAGAGCTTACATAAATAATAAGCAAACTGTGGAGGACCTTGGCAGGAACAAAAAAGTATTTCTGAGGAGAATATCTGTGCAATATTGAGGTTTAAAAGAAACTTGCACTGGACTGATGAGAGACTGCTGAAGATGAACTGCTGAAAACATTGGCTACTACTGTCAACTAACATACACTAAGGATAACCATTCTGTTGACAACGAACAAAGAAATCGGCCACGATGCACCTATGAACTTACATAAAACCATTGTTTGGCTGAGAATTCAACATCAGATGACATGTAATTTTCCTAATTGCTTTCTCCCTGCAGTCTCTGTCCTGGCACAGTCACAAAGTAGAGGTTGGGGGGGGGGGGGGGGGGGGCAGGACAATAAGCAATTATTATTTAACTTCTACCACCTTTGTGACCAAACCAAACAACTTTCTCCTGACACCAAAAAAAGAGCAATTCCATTTTACAAGACTGATCTGTCTTCGGTTATAGCTTTAGGTCCTATGTCTGTGAGAAGGGACAGTTTTAATAAGAGAAACAACAATGTTTGCGCAGCATCCACACACTGTGTGCGTTTGCATGTCTGTGTCTCTGTGTGTGGGTGTGTGTGTGTGTGTGTTTGTGTGTGTGTGTGTGTGCGCGCACACGCGTGTAAGGTAAGGAGAAAGATAGAATTTTTTTTGTTTCTTTCTTTTTTCAAGGTTATATCGTCAATGATTGAACATTTTTCTCAATCAAACCTAATCTAAAACAAATGGTCTCTCTTGGTGGAGTGTGAGGCCATGTACGGACACACGGCCCCAGATCCTGTCTCCCCAGTAGCTCTGTTCTCCCCCCCACCTGAATCCTAGCGGATGGCCTTGACAGGGCTCTTGAAACTGGAGGCTGCCTGCAGCTGTAGCTGGTATGCCATAGGGTGGATCTTAAAACCATAGAGCCTGAAGCAGACAGAAAGAAGTCACAGGGCACAAAACGTCAGGGAGGATTCAATTCTGATTCGGAGGAGCAGATGCAAGTGCAATTAGAGAAACCTCAATTAGAAATAAGGCAAGAACATGCAAAGCGCGAACCTGGGAACAAACTGGTTCGCAGGCCTCTTTGGCCGATACTCAGGATGCACCATGAAGAGCATGTGGGGGAAGCCTGTTCCAAAATAGGCCCCATCAGTGTGATGGTGCCTGGAGGACTTTGGCGTGTACACATCCATACATTTGGGACAGTAGAGTTTAACCATAGCCTCACCAGGGATGTCAGATAGTCCTTGAAATATAGAGAGGAACACACCCACACACACCTCTTAGCCAATCATCAATAACTCATTTACATATATAAAGCATAACTAAATCAGCTCCATGCTGTCCATCTGTCATGCACATTAAGGTTAATAACTATGAAAATATGTCTTTTCATTATCTATAATGCAGACACTCACCAATGGGCAGCATTGGCTGGTTCTCACAGTAAACACGAGGGCAATAGCCAAAGTCACCCTGTTGATACTTCTCCAACTAAAACAAGAAGCAAGCAAAAATTGTTTTTCAAATAAATGTTATATATATGAAACACACACACACACACACACACACACACACACACACACATTAAAGGAGTATTTGTTATTTGTACTGACCTGCCAGTTTTTTTTTTATATGTACATCTGCTCTAATAGCTAAACCTAGTGGCTACCTATCCTATTTGTCAGTTAGGGATGGTACCTTGTCACTTGTTCACTGTGTTATGTTTTCAGTAGCCACAGTAAGGATCTGATTTTTTTGGGTATCCGGTTATGCTGTATTCCTTCTCGCATAAGAGGTATATGGTCAAAGCAAGATAACATTCAAGAAAGGATAACACAATGTACTTTGTGTACAAGAGTCTGCTATAGTCAGCCAACTTTAGAGTACAATAGTGGTATCAGCAGTGGATGGTTACAATTTACAATTGACTTTAGAATGTACAGCAGCCTATGATGAACATTTATAGAATAAAGGTATTTAATAAAGTGATAATTGTGTGTATTGTGGTCACTAACATCAATCCCAGCTGACAGACTTCACAATCATATAAAACAAAGCTCCATAAAAGATATATACCATCTGAGCAATGCCACGGTTGGTCAGAATGTACCGCGCATGAATCAGGCCATACAGCATCTCAGCCGCCTGCTCAATCAGATCACTCTGGTTGGGGTTGTCTTCTAGCTCTTCATCTGGCAAAAGGGAAAACAGGTTAAAGATCAATATTAGAACAAGTCTGTTCACAACAAAAGACAACAGATTCTAACCAACTGTTCAGTAGGAAAGCTTATTATAGCTCCGACTGTGTGCCCTGGATGAGACTACTAGTGACAACATCTAGACAACAGCTGCAGATGGTTTGCTGAGGGAGGACCTCACTGTACGTTTAAATCTGATTACCGTGTTATTTCACATTTATATCCAATTATCATATAACATTGATTATATTGATCCATTTTAAATGTGCTTTTTTAGGACCAGCCAACATAATAATGTAATGTCCCAGGTACATTTATTAGGCCTGGGCCTGTCTTCCTCTCTCTCATCTGGCTATTACATTCAGTCTGTTGAACTGACCATTTTGATTTAGTTTGTCTCTGCTGGAAGACCCAAAGAAAAACATACTGAGGTAATGCAAAAGCTGTTGTTGGAATACTACTGAATACTGATTTAAAAGGCTGAGAGAACATTACTGACCAGGTTCAAGATCCAATATCATGTCAAGGGCTTGCCTATAATGTGGAACCTGCTCATTGAGTCCAGTGAGGTTGAACTTATCCTGGATATAGTCCTCATCCACCTGCACATAATAAAAAGAACCAGTTCTCAAATATTATCACAAATTGGTTGTCTGATTTACGTTTAATATGTAAGGTGGTTGGTTGCAATAACAATAATGGTTAGCTAACAAGGTAGGGAAAAATTACAAGCCAACACAACTAACCTCACAGAAGAACTCGTTTCCTCGTAGACCACAAAACCAAGAAATCCATGAAACTTCCTCCGAACTACTCATTTTGGGAAACTAAGAGAAAACGAACAAGGAAAACGAGTCAAGCTTGCTTATTAGGCAACGCCAACTTGTACATCAAAGGCAAATACTAATTAACCGAATGATGCCCTCAAAAAGGTCCGATTTCTTCGGTACCCACGGAATTAGCTATTAATCTAGAGATCTAAAGAAGTCAGCGTTAGATTAACTACAAGATTTAAGATACGGTGAGAAAGGAATTAATTCAATCTGTTATAGCCAGCTAGCTACATTTCTAAAACAACTGGTGGTCCGAGCTATCTTAGCATGCTTTTCAGTTTCAAATACATTCACATTATACGTTTGCCATCTAGATAACTACATTAATTAGTTTGATAGCTAGCCACCTTGATTAACCTGTTCACCGAATTTCAACACAACAAATAATAGACCATCTTAAAAATGTGGATAAATAAGAAAGCTGATATTACTTAACCTTCCAAAACGCTACCTAGCAACCTAGCCATAACTAGACGAATTCAACATGGCGACCGGTTGGCCCGCTATGCTAACCAGCTAACCCAGCTTTACTAGGCCGCATGAAAAACGACCGCCACAAACCTTGCTTTTCTGACACACACACATTTACATTCAGAAACAAAACGAGTGTACACAAAATAGCCAAAGAAGCCGACTATAGTCTTACGTATATGCGTGATTATACACAAAACGTCTTCGTATTACCTCCCAGACTCTGTGCAAGCGGTGTTTGGCGTGAGACGTTTTGAACGTGATGACGTTCAAAGGGCCAGAACACGCACTTCCGACGTGATGACGTTCGATCTAAGGGGCAGAGCATGCACTTCGTGTAGAAGACCCCACCATGCAAACTGTCGCTTGAAGTGATGTCAGTTAAGAGTAAACGCACTCATTAGATTATTTAAGCAGTGATTTGTCAGCATCACCGCAGCCCAGGTGACAACACGCGAGTAGGAAGCGTCAAAACCTTTCGAAATCTGTTATTTGGACTTGATTTGCCCACGTACTTAAATTTAGTAGTTAAGACTTTAGTGTTAGTTACACAACATTCTGTGGGAGGAAACGCTCATTAGAAGCCTCTGAACAAGCCGACATTTCAAAGCCAGCTGAAAACCGGTGTACTTACAGTGCTGCTTAGGTAACATGTCTCATTTGGGACACTCAAGCTCAGCCATGCGGATAGAATGATAGACCACACCTCCTTTCCATTAAAACAAAAGATTTTTATTTAACTCTTTTCTCTGTATATTTTATTATAATAAGACACTTCTCTGCTTGTACATTGCTCCCTTGAACTTAAAATGGCAACATTTTTGGGAATGTAAGTTGGGGCAGACAAACTTAGATACATACCAATATACATACATACATACATACATACATACATACGTGTGTTTATCAAGGCTCCAATAATAAACCATAAATGCTATAATTGCTGTAAATCACTTCAGGTACCTTGGTAAAGTTGGAAGTATTGTACAATTTTTTGAGTATTCCAAGAATACATTCTAATGCTTATTTATTAATTAAATATGGGTACATACAACATGACCGCTTCAATGGATGCTAAGAGTTAAAGAGGGATGAAAAACAGAGAGCCTGTGGGTATATATGGCTACCAATGAACAGGCTCACTCAGCTGTCATGGTGGTTCATGCCTCTGGAAAATAAACAGGGAAATATACCCACTGCATTAATTTTTCCTTAGTATAGGAAGGGGGAAAGGGGAGTTAAATGACTTTCATCTCAAGTACTTCATTTGGATAAACATACACAACCTTGAATGCATATCTGAAAATGTATATAAGGAACAAGGTAAAAACATTCTATTAATGCCACCCCCCACCCCCACAGGCAACTGTTTCTGCCTTTACACCCCCCCACCCTTGACATTACACTTACAGTAAAGAGAATTCACTCACACACACACACACACACATTTCAAATGCCCTACACACGCATACATTTCACCCAGTATCCCAAATCTATTCTCCAGATAAAGGCATTCCCAGAAACAAACCCCAACTTACAGCAGTAAAAACATAGATGCTGGTCAGAATAAAGAAGGGACCTTTCTTTGACCTGTCTCAATTTAAGTGTTACTTGATGGTTTGTTTGTTTTTTTGTTTATTTTTTTGGTTTTGTTTTTTTAAATATGGACCCACATCTTCACCTTTAGACAGTTTGCTTGACTGTCCACGACAGTGGGCATATGCTCTTATGACTTCCTAGGTGTACTGCACATCTGTAACAGATGTCTCATTTTCTAACACTACCCAAAAGGGGCAACTAACTCCTTGGCAAAGACTTTTAAGATTTTAGTGAGACAATCTGTGAAATGTTGGTCATTCAGCCCTAGTTTGATACTGAAAAAGTTGCCAATATTCTTGACATGGCGAGCATCGAGCATTGTGAATTTACACTGAAAGCAGAACTTAATTTTATCTGCCTTTTGAATGCAAGAAGCAGTAAAAATTAAACAGAGGGTGATCCAGTATAGCAACTTCTCTACATTCACTAGAACTGACAGAACAATACTCATGCCGATGTTTATATAACATTATAGTGGAACAGCTGCATGACATCTATTAAATAGACGCATGAGACATTGGGCAGTCAGAAAGATAAAAGAAAGGAGACTCGGAGTGTGAGTTAAAGACGAACACGAATTGGATGGTGTCTTTAAATGAGTGTATTACTTTGTATGTTCTATATGAGAACAAGGCTAGGCTTGATCTGTTTACACAATTTCAAAGAAATACACATAAAATGATAAAATAAAAAATAATTAAGAGGGGAAAGCCAGAAAAAAAAAGTGTTACTGAAGCCTATAAATTTATGGTTCTTGCAGTGAGAACAGTCAAGTTTTTCTGAACAAATGATTTGTTCTATAAGACAAAATCTGTTTGCAAGTAATAAACTAATATCCTATGCAGGACCAAAACAGATAAATGAACTAAGAAACAAAACACTAGAGTAGTTAAGGGGTGGGGGATGGGGTCACACTATATACTTCTGAACAAGCAGCTACAACAATGTCAGAAACAGTAAATGCTCATATTAGTACTTCATGGGTTGGGCACACACAAATGAGTCAAAAATCATAAATAAGTGTGTTGATAAAAAACGTCCTGCTTTGCAGAGGAAAAAGTATTACAACCCTAACTTCTTAAAGGGAGGGAGTATGAAACGTAAACTGAACAATGAGGTAAAAGGAAAGAACAGAAAAGAAGGAAAATGCATATTTATGGAACATCTGATATTAAAAGAGCACCACTCAACCCGATCCCAATCTAAATAATACTCAAAACCGCTTCACTGAACACACACGACAACCCCTCAACATGGTATAAATACACAGGAACATCATATAAACATTGGCCTTCCATATATGCTTTGTCACTACTCCAATTCTGCTACAAATGTAGGATTGCCACACGCTGCAGTCACAGTTGAGTGTGTTTCAGCTTGGACATATTGTGCTTGTGAGTTTTTTTTTGTTTGTTTTTTTAAATATCTGAATGTTAGCTTCAGTCAAAAGTTGTTTACTTTTAAAATGGTTGTCAAATGGATGGGATATCTAATCTTAGTAGACTTTTGGGGCTGTGGCGCATAAAAAAAAAAAGATTAAAAAAAAAAAAAAAAAAGTATGTATGGACAAAAGAAAGGGACAGCAGACAAAGCAATGGACCAAGGGAGCTAGAATGAGTGTGTACACCATCTTTATAACTATAGCTTTTACAATAATAATAATAATAATAATAATAATAAAAATAATAATGATAATAATAATAAACAATAACAACAAGAAGAACAACAAGAAGGTAATATGTTAGGGGAGAAGAACGAAGAGGTGAGTGGACAGAGAAAAGAAAAAAAAAAAAAAAAAAAAAAAAAAAAAAAAAAAAAGGGGGCTGCAGTTGAAATATTTCCAAATTAAAAGAGAGAGAGAGAAAAAAGGTGTGGTGGGTGGGTGGGTGGGGGAGTTCACTTCTTGTTCTTGGGAGAGGGCCAGTTGCCACGTCTCTCACCACGGTTGGCCCCACTGTTGCCGCCTACTCCCCCTGGCCCACCACCACCACCACCACCACCACCACCCGGTGGACCTCTGGGGCCCCTACCTCCACTGCCACCAGTACTGACCCTCCGATTCTGCCTCTCCATTCCCGGCCGCTGGCTGGAGAAGCTTCTCTTGTTGGCGGCCGATTCTTTAGTAGTTATCTCTCTCTCAGCACCTCCCCCTCCCCCGCCTCCTCTTCCCGGAGGGTGGTGGTGGTGGTGATAGGAGGAGTAGGATTTACTGCCTCCTCCACCCTCCCTCTCTCGGAACTCTGTAAAGTCACTGCTTTCTGAGGCGGTCTCCCACTCCTCGTTGGCCTGGTCGGAGTTCTGGTTTGAGACATCAGGGGACTTGGTGCCACCAGCAGGGTTGTGGTGGTGGTGGTGGTGGTGCTGAGGGTGGGGCAAGGCAGAGTTGCTGTGGTAGTGATGGTGGCTATTCAAATTCAGGTTTCCACTCCCATGTTGGCTATTGTTATTGTTATTGGTGGTTAATGAGATGCTGTGGTTTGCATTTACGACTCCAGTGGCAGTGGACATGTTGGGTGTGCCGTCTGTTTCCTGCACAGAATTCTGGGATGGTGAAGCAGAGCGCTGCTGTGGTCCACCCACGGATTCGAGGATTCCACTGCTTCCATTGATACGAGCTGCATTTTCCCGCTCCTGCTTCAGGCGACGGAATCTGGGAGGTTTGTCTTGCTGCTGATGGGATCGGCCATGGCGCTTGCGACGAGGGGGTCGCTCAAACCCCCTATGTGGGAAGCTCCGCCCATCTGCATTATGCAGAGGGAATGGCTTGGTAGATGAGCCAATAGAATTGGAAGTGGGGTTGCCTGAGGATGGCCGGGCCACGCCTCCGTTTTCAGTGCCCTGAGGAGCAGTTGTGGGCACAGAGGGAGCAGAGGGTACTGAAGAGTTTACTCCCTGGTTCTGAGATTGGCTTGGCTCGGGAGTCTTCTCTTTCTTGTCCCCAACAGGTCCACGACCCGGTTCTTTCAGAGGGGAAGGTTGCATAGGCAACTGTTGTTTTCGGACCAATGCAGAGGTTTTCGCAGACAAACTGTGAGAAGACGAACCGGACCCAGAACGGTGTATGCCATTTACTCCGGCATTGCCAGTGCTTCTGTAGGCACCTGTGCCAGTGCCCCCACCACCCCTACCACGTCTTGAGGGCACTCCCCTAGGTGTGAACACCCTGGCTTGGATGTTCCTGGGAGGAGCTGAAGTGGTGGAGGTGCCCATTGAAGGGTTCTCTCCCCCTGTCACTTTCTTGGTGTTCACCTTGCGATCCTCCCTGTCAGAGTGTGCCAGGTCGCTGGCGGCACTCTCACTGCCTGTCTCGGACCCACGCTGCCTCCTCCTTTTCGGCACCTCCTCGTACTCTGACCCCTCACTCCGGGTCTCGCTGTGATTCCTAGCGCGTCCGGGGTTGGGCTGACCACCACCCTGGCCATGTCTGCCAGATGACACCTCCCTTTTGTAGTCTTGGTTAGAGGAGCCTTGCTGGTAGCCACTGTTGGCAGCTGGCCGATAGTCGCGGCTGCTTCTGCCCCCGGCCCTGCCCCGAGTGCTGCCTGTGTAAGTGCCCCGGTAGCCCCTGCCTCGCCCATAGAACTCCGCCCTTCCTCGGCTTGCTCGACCACCCCGGGAGGAGCTTGCATGATAAGTAGTGGCCCCTCCACTACCACTTCTTTCATAGGAACGCTCCCTCTCCCTTCTAGATGGTGGCACTGAGTAACCAGCAGCTTGCACAGAGCTTTCCGCCTCTTTAGATCCTTTCCCAATGACTCCGCCCACACTGCGCTCCTTTCCACCATTTCTTGGCTTCCCTGCCGGTGCCGGTTCATCCTTCCCACACGGTACAGAGGGCTGGGAACCTGAGGACAACTCTGGCTTGACTGACACCTGACCGGCGTCCTGCTCCTTATCTTTAACGGACACTCCAGTGCTTTTTTCTGCACCCTCCCCTTCGCCACCCTCCTTCTTCATTTCCTTCAGCACAGGCCGCTTGATTGGCCCCGCCCGCTTGTTAAGGTTACCGCTGCCAGATTGAACAGCGGGCTTGTCTGTCAACTGATTGGTAGAGTCTTCCACTCCTGCATTTGTGCCCAATCCGGAGACCGTCTTCCTGTTATGCACAGTGCCACCACTCACGCTGCTGCCTCCGGGCCTTGGCCCCCACTGGGTTTCAGTCTTTTGCTCACGGCCACGCGGGTTAGCCTTGGGGTGGTGCTGCTGCTGCACTGAATGCAGGGAGGGCTGCGGATGGGTGTACGCACCTCCTGCCTTGTCCTGCTTTCGAGCCCCAACGCTCCCAGTCCCGTGCTCCTGATGGGGAGGGGGGTGATGTAGCAACTGTTTCCCGCCACCATCATCCCTCGCCGAAGATGATGAGGTAGAGGATGAGCAGGAGGAAGAAATGGATGGCTGGGGAAGAGGAGGGGAAGTTTCACTCTTCTTGGTCTCTCCTCCTCCTCCTCCTCCTCCTCCTCTCTCTCGCTCTCTCCCATTCTCTTGCTTGTGTGGATGGATAGAGAAATGAGGGGGATGATGGGGGTGGGCGTGGTGATGCTGCAGGTGGGCGGGGTTGCTCTCCAGGGAGGAAAGCTCAGCACGGCCATTGCGGTCAAAGTGGGGATGCGGACCACCCCAGATTTGACTTGGTTGGTCACCATGAGTGCCTTCATCTGGATGACCAAAGTTGCGTAGCTCTCCAGCACTGGTGCCTCTCTGCTGATGGGCCATCCTGGATCCATCAGGGAAGCTGCTGTAATTTCCCCGCCCTCCTAAGAAGGACTGGCGATGGCCTCCTCCCTGGGATCCAACCTGAGTCCCTACAGGTGATGCAGTCTGATCAGAGGAGCCAGAAGGGGAGTTCGGGGTCACACCAGGGGGTTGGATGGGGCCAACAGCTCCCATGCGAACAGGTGGAGTGTCACACCTAGAAGGGACAACACCAACATGCATTATGGTCCCCTCTCCCTTCAAAGCACGAGGCAAAACCCACCTATTGAACACATTTCATGAGTGACTTTGAAAGTGGTTCATTCGTGTGTGTATACACACACACACACACACACACACACACACACACACACACACACACACACACACACACACACACACACACACACACACACACACACATATATATATACACACACATATACACACACACACACACACTATTAATATGACTTTTTTTACATTTCACATTACATTCATGATTCAAATATTAGGAAGCTCCCACACAACTGTTTTTTTGTAGTTTACAGACATAGAAATGTACAGAAATGAGTAAGAGACATGTGTGGCTTCTGCAGACATTTCTTCTTTTTTATTTTGCATGAACTGATTTTAAAAATGTACAGATTTCTACTGAAAAACAGTTTCGCTGAAAATCACCACAACCATAACCAAGTCTTTCTTTACCGTGGCCCTTTGCCCAGGTCCTCCTCTTCCAGAGTCTGTTTCTGCCTTAGGGGGGAACTCAGACCTCGGCCCTCACTGGCCCCTGGGAAAACGTCTGGTCCCCAGGCCAGTTTAGGATCCATGGGGGGTGTACCCCGATGGGGATGAGGGGGACCTGCGTGCTGTTGCCTGTCGAAGGGGTCGGATCCTGAGCCACCGGAATCAGACCGCTCTCGACTCATCAACCCTGATACGTCAAACAAAGAACAAAGTGACTTACAAACTGCTGGTTTAAATATCCACAATTCTCAACAGTGTATGCATCATGAAATGTTGCTAACAAACCAGTGGGGTGCATGCTGGCCGAGTAGTAGTCCATCGGTGGGGGACGACCCTGCATTAAGCGAGGGTCCATATAGGACATCATCATCCAGCGAGGGTCAAAGTTCATGGGCAGAGATGGCGGGGGACGTCCCATGGAGCCAGGCGGGTAAAGGGCAGGCTGCTTGGGGCCAGCCGGCTGGGCTGTGCCGGGAGACGAGCCCTGCTGGGGGGTCTGAGACTGGAGCTGTGCTTGGGCTGCCTGGCTGTGCTGCTGTTGCCACTGTTGCTGCTGTTTGAGGAGCTGCTCCTGTGTAGGCAAAATTTACATTACAGGCTTTTTCTTTAAACTATACATTCAAAACAGTGAAGGCTGTCAGCTAGGAGTGACCACAACTTAAGGGAAAGTACAGTGCGCTGTGGGAATGCAACTGTGCGGATCTGAAAATGAGCCAGTGGCTTGAGGCTTAAGACAGATCAGTCTGCATTAGCTTGAGGGGCTGTTCCAGTAGGAGGTTTATATCACCACAGGTTCATTGTTTCCCCAAGTCCCAAATATGATTAATTCCTCTAGACAGGCTTCGGGGCGCATTTAAAAGAGAGAAATAAAACTTGGATTTCTACTGTAGTATCTATGTATTTAAAGCAGTGGATATGTAAGACCCAAGCTGTTTTCAGTGGATTCAATCACACCATTATCTCTCCAGCAACGCTACCATTGAAGATTTTTTTTTTACTGCAAAAAAAAAAAAAAAAAAAAAAAAAAAAAAAAAAAAAGTTTACTCCTATTTCTGGCCAATATATTTATTGTGTTAACTTACCTAAACCCACTTATTAAACTCTGTCTACCTTAGCATTAAGAACAAGGCATGGGGAATCAAATGTTTTCGCGAACGTCAGTCCTGGAGAGTTACTGAATACAGGCGCTGGCACTCACCTGCTGCTGCCTCTGAAAGCGTGGTGGCAGGGACTTCTGGTACTTGGAGAAGCCCTGGCTCAGCATTCCGCTGCCCTGCCGGCCAACTGCCACCGACGTGCCCCCCACTACCCCCGACATGGCCTCAGCCTTCACAGAATCCTCTCCGCCCCGGACACTGCGTACGTGCGCAGCGACTGCCACAGGCTCCTCCTTCATTTCCCCTGGTCCAGAGACTTCCAGGGGCTGATGTGGGTGGGGAACAAGGGGTGGAGCAACCTGCGGCAACTCTGAAAGAGGGGGAAAGGGACGGGCGCCTTCAGGGAGAAGCACGACAGACTACACCTCATCTACTACCTCTCAATTTTAATCATGCTCCAACTCTTATGGGGTGGCAGATATCACCATTTGGTTTCAGGATGAGATTAGGAATGACTTCATGTGACGGAGCCATACCAGTGTTGGAGTCGTAGCTGCTGTTGCTTCCTGCCCTCTGCCTGTTGTTGGCGCTGAGTCCCAGTGTGGCACCGCCCGCCTGAGGGGGTTGGAGGGGTGGCTCCTCCATGTCCACACATGGCGACGGGGGCTGGCTGGCACTGGACGAGGAGATGGAGGTGGGCAGGGAGGGGCTTGGACTGCCTGCCGAGACCTCCCCGGCGGTGCTGGGCTTGACACTCTGCTGCTGCTGTTGGTGCTTTTTCTCGTCAAGCCTCTTCAACTTCTCAGCGCAGGCAGCGCGCCGTTCCTCCTCCATCCTGCGCTCCTCTTCCTCGCGCCGACGCCGGGCTCGCTCCACTGCTGCTGAGATCTCCGACAATGACTGCTTCCTCCGCTGGCGCCAGGTCTCGTCCTCGTCGTCACCACCATGCGGCTGGGCGAGCAGCGGACTTGAGGCGGGTGCAGCAGGCCCGCTGGGTTGCTGTGCCGTGGCGCCAGGTGGCTTAGCCGAGGCTGTCTGGGTCGGGGGCCGATCCTGTCAAAAAAAAACAAGCTCAGTCACTCGTGAGGCACATCATGCTGTTTGAACTACAGGAATAGGGCTCTCGCATTTTCTATCGTGGTTGATGTTACAATCATGCTGTCCTGCTGTAAACAAGGACCCCGTCCCCATGTACCTGGCGGTAGTAGGAGTAGGGTCCCTGCCCAAGAAGCGACCCTGGTGGTGGGGAGAGCTGCTCCCGAGGACCACCAAGTCCAGGCCTACGCCCCTGCATACAGGCACAAGCACCTGTGAGCCAGTCATCCAAGGAGTCCTGACATGCATGTGCAAGCTTGCCAGCTTCTACCCTTGCACTGACTCCTAATGAGCTGAGCTGTGCCATAAAGCTAAACTACTGAGAGGGCCATGAGGTTTTGTACCTGGTAGTGTGCAGCGTTTGCGTGACTGCCCCAGCCACTCCCACCCTCCTCGGCCCATGTTGGCTTGCCGGAGGGCGGTGGAGGGGCCTCGTCGGTGCCGGAAGGAGAGGTGCGGCGAGTGTCAGCTCCAACGTCAGACAGTCGGGCACGTAAAGCCGGGGCAGGTCCTTCCTGGGATTTCTGCTGCTCCCTAACAGGGAAAATTGAAAGAGACATGAGAAAAATCACAATGTATTTGCATAAATGCAAAACCATAAAAACGCAAATGCACCATACGAGCAGATTAGCATGTTCTCTAAATGATCTCTGCATGACTCATTACTCTGCATACCGAGCTCCATTCTTGCCTTCCGTCTTCTCCTCCTCCCCGTCGTCTTCTCCTTCATCATCACTGAATTTCAGCTTGGCGGAATAGTCAATCTCCTCCTGTGCCCCTGGTTTCCAAAAAGACGATCAGTCAAGAACCAACGCAATTCAACATCAATTCAGGAGACATTGTACTTGTTAAATAATTGTCCTTAGTATCACAGGTGCAAAGCAGTCCTCCTACACAGTGGTTCACTTGAGTGTTAATAGCTCCCTATTGTGGAGTAGAATCAAAATCAAGTGAAGAACTTGAATGAGTGAATGAGGGAGGGAGACAAGTCTAAATACAAGATACAAGTTCTTGAGGTACTTCACATCAAAAATACGGGAAAGGGGAAAAAAAACAAAAACAAACAACAAAAAAAACAGCAACCTCAAAAAGGAAGGTGAAACATTTGACTAAAAGCTTTTCAAATGTCTTCCTTACCAGCCCAGCCCTCATCTCCATCATGGTCAAGCTCATCCAGTTCTTTGAGGTCATCCTGTTTGAGGATGGAGGGCCGTTTGACCACTTCACCACCACGAGGACCACCAGGGGGCCTCAGCTCTGGTCCCAGTCCACCTTGTGAACGAGGGAACCTGCAATCAAATGTAGGGAGTCTTTCAGGGAGACTGTCAGACTTGCAGGGTAGCAACATTGGCAAGATGAGCCAAAGCAGAGTTCTTCATCAAATCAATTAATATTAAATGTTCAAATCAATACATACACAGGTCATGACTTACCTAGGGGCCTCATTAGGTGGAGGATACCTGTAAGGGCCCTGTGGTCCATAAGGAGGTGGGAAAGGCAGGTAGGGCGGGTACATCTGGGGTGAACATAAGAGGACATGCTTAGTACTTTATACCAAACTTACTTAATAGCTTACACTTAATAGTGCAGCTAAGGTACTTAATGCAGAGCACACAGAAGTCAGTTAAAATATAGATCCAATACAACAAGATTCAAATGGTTTCCTCAGCTGTGTCCTTATAAAAATAAGACTCCACATGTCCTCACTGTTTTATTAATCACTTCAAGTATATGAAAATGAGGAAATCGTGAAATACAGGTTTAATTTTTTAATCATAAGGTTTGTTCAGTTCTAAATAGGGTACTGTATTTATGGAACTGGGACAAACCAGATAACTATTATACAAAAAAAAAAAAAAAAGATTATCTGAGAAAATGTTTTATTTAAAATGCTTGTTTCCACTACAGTGTAAATGGATGTTACAAATAAACAAAAGCTGAACCGGGAGATAGAATCAAACACAGAAATTAACAGCACAATCATTTGAAGCCTAACCATACACACAGTCTAAATCATCTATTTTTTTGCAGTTTACTATAAAGATTAAATGTTGTCCAAGTGAGCAATACCTATGAGACAAACATTTAGCTGGACAGTTTGAACACAAGTATGGAAAGGATGTTCCACAAGTCAATGTCAAGAGGAACATTTGCAGACACTTACGAAGGGGGGAATGATTCCCCTGTAAGGAGGGAACTGCGGGCCCACAGGGGGCTGGGGGAGAGGGAGGGTGGGGCTGCCGGCAGGAGGATTTCTAGGCGGCCCATGGGAGGGCGGGTTCTGCAGGGGAGGAACACCCGCAGCACCGTCCGTCACCATGGCTCCCCCTGCACCACCTTCTGCTACCCCCTCCCCCACAATGGTGGGTGCCAGTGCACGGCCCCCACCATCCCGCCAACTCGTAACGTCTGGATAAGAAGCATGGGGGGAGAAGAGAAGAGAGATTTAGTAAATGAAGGTTTGACCACAATTTAGTCAGAATGAATTACACAATCATAGAGAAAAGACAAAAGGAATTACTGTTAAACCCCACAAATCTGATTGGTGGTGTACTAACTCTGGGGGCGGAGGCTTGGTCCTGGCCCATACCACTGATCGGCAGTGGCCTGTTCTCTGCCAGCTCTGTCCTGGTCTCCCGCCGCCTGCAGGGTGGGAAATTCCTCGCGAGAGAATGGCGACGGTTGGTTTGATCCCTTTCCACCTGTGTGGGCCCAGGAGTAAGGAGCCATAACAGAGGTCTTGTATTCAAGGGTATCACTACGTTTTCTTTCCATGCACAACTCATTGAAGGGGGGGATCCAAGTTGAGTTTTGCCATAAACAAAAGTCACCATCACTAATCGCTTACTTCTGAACTCTATATTACTACATACACACAAACACAACAATGAATACTACCTTTGAAAAATTAGAAGAAATGTGTGAATAATACGCAAAATAAATAAAGTACTGAAGTAAGGCAACTGTTGCTCACCATCTCCTTGTACTCCAAGTGTAACACCGGCCTGAGCCCAGGATCTTGCCCCTGCGACTAGAGCTGTACTTTGGGCCTAAGAAACAAGACAATTCTCTCAGAAATCACACCACCTGATCTGCACCCTTAAGCTTCTATTATAAATGTGTTTTGAGTCAACAGGATTTTTTTCTGTTTTTATTTTTTTCTAAAAAAAAAAAGAACCATAGTGAGCTCATTGTCCATGGTTATACACAAAATGCTACACATGCAATAACTGAAGATTAGGCTGCAAATGCTGGAGTATTCTGTCAGGCTAAAACCTACCATAGTAATATACAAAGCCATGCTAAGCAAGACATATGGGTTCTTTTTAAGCCAAAATTAATGACCAAATCCAGTGACCCCGAAAGACCACAACAGACTACGCATGAACCTGCTCAACAGCTGTATGTGTCAATGCACAGACTAAGTGAAATTGTGGAGACGCTTGGGGAAGGGAGCAGTTTAGCCACACCTCTTGAGCTGGAGGTGTTCTCGGCAGGCTCGACACAGGTGTCTGTGAAGCCACAGGCGGCTGCGACTCCGGCTGCGGAGCTGAAGATACATCGGTACTGCAAGAGGAAGGAGCACAGGTATATAAGCACAGCACCAACCAATTAACATACACAACAGTTACAATAGCACAGCAGCAGCCAATCAACATGTCAGCAGTGCACAAACTAATTGATATATGCAACAGATCAGTACAGCAGAAAACAGGCATCAAGACATCAGCACAGTGCCAAACAGTAACAACCACACCCACCCACATCCCTTGACCCCTTGATAATTTTTTTTTTTTAAGTATCAGTAAACAAATAAATAATTCCATGACCGACTGGTTGGCCTTGTAATAACCTAACCACTCCCAGATAAGAGACAACAAGAAAGGACCTTTGCTAAAACTTTTGCAATTCCCTGATTTACAATACGCACTGACCAAATATCTCTGATCATAACTGGTTTCAGCCTCTAATATGCAGCAACAGAGGGACTGTTCAGGGGTGCATGAAATGACTGTCCCTCTCAATGTTAAAATCTCTGCCAATATTTCAAGTGCCTTTGTACATATGAACACAAACTTCTGTAAAAGGTCCTCTTCCAGAACAAACGACCAACATTAATAAATACAAAAAAAAAAAAGCATCAAATCAACAAATTATCAAATTTATCAAAAATCTAATAATCAAAAATCAACATTTTTTTTACCATCTGGACCTGTCATTATACAAAACAGGGGACAATTAAGGTTCCGTTACTAGTTGCGTGAGAGATTGTTGCAGCACATTTAAAGGAAATGCCTACTGATTTTTTTTGGTACACTAGAGATCTGATGTAAACACTGGTTATACCAGTAATGCGAAACCATATCCATTAAATTGCTTGTAATACATTAACTACTGCATGTTCAGTAGAGGGAAGACATTGCCCATAGCAACACAACCTAAAAAGGCATATGTGCTTACTGAAAGGAAACACCTGAAATGTGTAAAAGGAGTGGCTCAGTTGTGGGCAAGGCATCACCTCTTTGGGTCTGCTTGTTCCTGCTTGCTTGCCCATCCTGTGCCGTCTTTGGGAACGAGCGAGACGTTGGGGTCGTTGCCTTTATTCTCCGCCTTCAGACTGGGCAGGTTGGCTGGGGGGGGCATACGCCGAGCAGAGGCAACTTTACCAAGAGACTGCAAGCCATGACGAGGGGCAACTGCCAGGAAAGTGTAGAAGACAGCAGGTCAGTACAAGGCACACACACTCAGTGGCACCCTGGGTGCCGGCTATTTCTTAGTGACAAATTCCAGACCTTCTAATTTTTTACAGAATGATTTTTAAATTATTCAGACTTGATATATTCACTTTTATTGTTAATCATAAAGATCATAAATTGTACTGTAGAAAGGAAAACTTTCAAATGTAATATTTAAGGCAGATTTAGAATCTTGCAATCTTGAGAATTTCTTAAACAACAGAATATCATTGTAATTACTTCCAAAATTACACCATGTATACCAACACGAAAAAGAAAAAAAGGGGTGTGGCCCACATCCCAATATGGACTAAGGGAGTGAAAGGAAGAGTCATGCAAGGAAATATCAAAATCCTTCCTTTAATTCTTCGGTTACAGAACAGGGAGGGCACAAGGACATTTGTTTTATGTTTGTAAAGGGTTAGCCTGAAACTATTCAAATCACAGGGGTAGTACAATCCAATTTTCAACAGATTTGGCACATAAACTAAGTTAATAACTGAATACTGGACATGTTGCACCAGTTTCAGTTTTTGCTCTGACAAGCACACTGGACTGAAGCTCAGCCCTTTATGCTTGTCAAAGCTGAGCAGAGCACCTAAGCCCTACATACTGAGGTAACAGTGCTTGGAAGCAAGTTTCTGAGCTTTTCCACTGGTTGGGATTTGAGCAATGCCAGGGTGAGCAGCACCACCACTTGTAACATGTCTAAGATGGTGCTGATACTATCACTATAATACCAATCATATGTATGCAGAAGAGTCTTCTTGCTGCCAGCAATACTATTAAGAGAACATGGCTGCAGCAGCTTATCGGCTGATCAATCAACTAGCTATAATAATCCTATTATGGCAAAGCCCCAAAGATTTCACACTGCAATTTGGCTTCTTATTTGAAGACACTTGAAACTTAAAGCAAAAACATCTGTGCTTGTACTTATACACAGAGTAAGATGTAAAAATATCCAGTGCCAAACCATTAGAGCTCCACACAGGGCCCTGCCTACTCTCTTCATTCCAGCAACCACATCAGCACGAGCTCTTCTCATGGGTCATCAGGTAGGCACCTCCCTTCATCTGAGTTTTGCTGAAATAAGCCCATGACACCTCCAGAACACTCACCAGTGTGAACTGAGAGCACTCATGAGATAGACAGGTAACATTACAAGACTGTTAATTGCTTTTAGCAACAAGATATCACTTTACGCTTAAGGACACAACCAGCAAACGGAAACACAAACCAAGCAGAACCGGAAAGCAAGAATCCAGCTCAACTGAACCAAGCCCAAATGATAGCAGGATTGGTACAAGGATAAAAAGTTGTTGTTGTTGTTGGTTTTTATATATCTCTATAAAAGACTGATCTAATAAACCAAAGACACCTTCAGGCATCAGAAAGTTGCAATGAACAAACTGAACCATGGATAAATATCGATTGCTTAAAATAAAAGCCTGACATTCACCCTTAATACAGATTTAAGACAGAGCGCCTCAGAGGGAAAACAAATTAAAAGGGCAAGGCAGTACTCACCAACAGGCTTCTGTGTTTCAAGGCTCTTTCCTTTGTAGGTATCAAACAGGTTGAGAGATGCATACTTGGTTTTGCCATCCTTCCCCTTTGCTGTTTGCCCAGAGCGCTCTGACATTGCGCTGTACGCTCATTGAGTATGGTGAGCCCTGAGACTGACAGGGAAACAAGGCAAAGGGAGCATGAGAGTGTGTTAGGGAGATGGTTAAATGGTTTAATAAAATATAAGAAAACTATAGGTATGCTAAGAGTGTGAGAATCACCTAGAATTGACCCTGGACATCCCAACTGATATCCAGGGTTTAGGAATGAAGAGTGAGAAAATAGACTACTGATAAAGTGTCTAATAGCAAAATAGAATGAACAAAACACACAATGCAAAAGTGAGTTTTATAAAAAGTTTGTAAACTTAGCCTAACAGAAATAAGACCATGATTAGCTCACAACCAAACAAAATTTAAATTAATAATAAGCCTAAAGTTACTACCTCCAATTACTTCATTACTGTTCTCCTTTCCATAGATGAAGAAAGTACTAGTAATTTTCATAATTTTAAGCTTCGAGCACCTCAAATTTACTGTGGACAGTAAAGCCAGGTATGATCATCCGACTGGCAGCATGCTGGCCGCCAAGATTCACTGACATCTGCAAACTGTGCATCTTGTTCTCCCCTTCTGGTTGCTACTATGCAAAAGACCATAAATTCTCTCCTACTGTATAGCGCTCATTGCATTTCAACAGCATGTTAACAACTGCCAGCAAGAATCAGCTCGCTCAAATCAGTCACTCTGTCTCCAAACTCACAGGTCTCCACACTAACCACTTACAATTCAGAAACAAAGCAGTTTACATGAAGCGCTCACAAGAGCCCAAGATCATCCCACAAATCCCCTAAACCCACCATCCTCCCTGCCCACATATGGCTGCCAACATAGAACACTAGAAGAGTTGAAAGAAAGGTTCCTTTTACCCAGTTTTGCTTTCACAGTGATATCAGCCCTTAAGAAGCTGCGCGCATGTGTGTGCCATATATATTATATTGGATGCACACACATACACACATTAACTCTATGTGCACTGCCATGCAAGAATTAAATTATAAATTAAATTATGAAGATGAGCTACAGAAGTGAAATGCATAAAGTGAGGCAGTGCCAAAAACACTTCTGCCTGTCTAGCTTTTCCTGATAAGTGACTGAATGGTTAGCAAGAGTGGTCCCCTAAAACTAGAGGTATGGCAGCATTTTACTGTGCAGACAGTGAAAACAATTTAAAAAAAATCTACCTAACAATATTTAAAGCATTTTCTTCAGTGTCAAAAAAGGGGGACCGTTGACTCTCAAATCTTTGGACAGTTTCACATATTTTCTCTATTCCAAATGAAATGCTCAGTTACAGCTTTTTAATCACAATGTCCTAATAAAAAAATGTAAAATAAAGCAAGTTTGTTATTTTTAAGCAACAAAAGGATAGCAGTATTTTATGATGAAAGTGATGCAACAATGTCTGGTCTGGTTACAGATCCCACTGACAACTCAAAACTTGCATTTAAGCCAGAGGCCTATATTATGGACAGTATTTTAAACTCCTGTGTGCTCAAATAAATCAGCTTCCGTAACCTTCAAACAGTAATGGTCTGCATACGTAACTGTAAAATAGGATTGTGATTATGACTTTGAGGAGAAAATCAGAATAGGTATGAACTATGGTTGCCATGGTGATGCATTATAAATGATGTTTCTCTGTGTCTGTTTTAAGAGGGGTTGCATCCATGGCAACACCGGGGTTGAGTGTGTGCGCTGTTCACCAATAAAATACACAGGCCTGACGTTAGTTCAGTGTATACTAAGGTATCCAGTTTACTTAGTGACACCATATATGATACACCATACCACACAGTGTGCGTTACGACTTATTTTTGTACATAACTCTAGAGATATAGTTAACGAACGCACGCATAGTATATGAAGAAATAATCCTGCACTTGCCACTCACAAGCAAAGATATCAACAATACCTAGCATTCAGCTAAGAAGCTATCTTAATATTCTTGCGCTGTTTAATACTACTCGCAACCGCCCGATTGTCAGCACCAACCAGGTGTTATAGCCATATGGTTCGAACAGTGTATTCGCACTGAATATACGGTGATAGTTAAACAATTTATCTAAAGACCGTAAAACATGCACCTTCACGCTACTCAAAGGCTAAAATGTTAACAGTCAATGGCAACACTGTTTACATTAATTAACAACCGATTACCTAGCTATGTTATATGAAAAATATTTACTACAAAGATCAGCACGCCATCGGTGCTTAACGCATTACTCAGTGGTGGTAAGGGCAAAACAAACTGGAAAACATTTAATACAATTCAGATATTTGACTAACTAGCGTTTTCTTTACCGAGACATTAGCTAGTTAGCAAGATAGTCAATCAATATAGAAGCGGAGTACGATTTCGTCTCTTACTAAAAACTACACAGCTAGATATGTTGTCTGTTTGTCATAGAACATGTCAGACATCGGTAGTCCAAACAGAGATTAGAAAATTAGGTCGTGGGATGGCCAGGCAGCAGGGTAGACTACTTGCTGCGTAGAGATTAACCGACATGGGGGTTGTTAGATAGACATTAGGGTTTACCAAGGCCCAAGGAATGTAGCTAACTATCTAGTTAAACAAATAAAAAGAGGGAGTCACAAAATTCATACCTGTATAAGGTTTATCAAAAGTTTTATCTAGGAATATTTCTAGGACTAGTTAACAAACCTGATATAAAAACATGCTATCCTGCTAGCTATAAACGCATGCTAAAGTTAGCCATTAACCGGGTAGCTACATCAGTTAGCGTTAGCACTGCGGAGCTATTAGGCCTCCATATTTCATCAAGCGAGGGGGGGACGCCGAAATGTTTCATAATACAAAACGTTTCACCGTACACAACTGTGTGCTTATTACTCTATTAATCCGTACAATAACCAACGAACATGAACGGGGCACCAGTAATGTAATACGCAAGAGTACAACCAACAACCTTGGTTACGGACCAACGTATTCACTGACCGTGTACCATTTACGAGAACAAAACAAAATGGCGGCGGCTCGCCGAAGGCCACCGCTCGAGCTCACTAGTCCGAGAACCTGTGGAGCTAACCTATCTTAGCTACCATAACAAAGCAAACTGAGCCGAAAAATTGGAAATATAGACCGTAAAGTGGATTTAGGGTTCTTTTTTCTTTCAATTATACAAGCAACGCCAAGTTTCCGAAAACTAAACACCATAAAAAGCAGGTTGTTCCACCCTTACTAGTGAGCTATCCATGCTATTTTAGCCAGCTAGCTACAAGCAAAGTAACGTTAGCTCGTTAGCCTAGCCAGGCTAGCTAACGTTACATAGCAACACCTTAACGTCCAGACGGGCTGGTAGCTGCACCGCTAACGCTAGCTAACTGCTCTTTTTAAAAAATTCAATAGCTACATTTCGGCGCCAAGCTAAGGGACAAACGATACGCGGGGGATAAATAAATAAACACGAATTAATGATGATTACAGTTACTAACCTGGTCTTGTTGCGACTTGTCTCGAGGTTGTATCGCAGGGTATTATCAACACACGTTAGCTAGCTAGAAAGCTCAGGCTCTAGTGAGGTACTCCTTACCTAATACAACCAAATCCGGATACAAGCGTAAATCACACAAGGTTATGATCTGTATTAGTCTGACAGGGAATACTGTAGACGGATGTGAATCTTACTTGTACTCCTTTTTCTTTTCTTTTTTTTCCTCCACAAAACAAATGAAAAAGGGAAAATAAAATGTTATAGGAGTGGACTCGTTCCGTCACCACAAGAGCCGTCAACGGCTACTGAGCCTGTATCGCAGCGAGGGGTGGGTGCAAAGATGATGGGGCGGTACTAAATTAACATAAGGCCATCCAAAATCTATTTACGGCCTATCGAGCAAATATTTGTTATTTGTGTTTAGTCAAATCACACATATTACTCAAATTCGTGCGCGATTGTATGATAAATGGGGGGAAAAGTTGCGGAAGGAAACAGAATAGGGCAGATGAGATCAAATGCGCCAGCTTTTAATAGCATCATCTACCTTTCCCTCATAATCTTTGGACTTTTGGCTATATTATAGCTAAATGGATATTATGTACGAGTGCGCTATGTGGGTGTTCCCTCTGAGCTGTTCAGTACCATCTGATACCGGGGAATTTAGGTGGATCCGAAAATAACAAGTTACCAAGAGAAGTTTTGTTTTATTGTACTGTATATTTGTTGAGAATGGAAGTAACCAGCCAGGAAATGGTTGGTAATGGGGTCTTTTCTATGAGTTGGATAGCACTAACCTATAGTGTCAAACTGCCTAAATGTGTTTTATGGTCAGTAGGCTCTACTCCTGTTCATTTTATAAGTGCACACAAGGCTTCGATTCAGTTTACCAATTCGTAATAAATTTGGCAGGATTCATCACACTTCCAGAAGTGCCAGTGGTAGATGATCAATATCACAGCTGGAAATTCAAAGCTATTATTGATTCAAACTCATGCTAGTTGAAACACATTATGTTCCAATGGGATGTCATATCACATAGCAAAGCAACCTTTATTGACTGTTAGGTTAACCAAAAAACATGCTTGTGGAATATGTAGGAAAACGAGAATTGGGGAAATTAAATTCCTGAAAACCCTTCTATCTGTACAAAATCCTTCCATCCGTACAGCCACAGTGAGGCCTCACTTTATAGACTTTATTGTTGATGCAACTAATTATGTCTAGCAGTGATGCTAATAGTAGTTTTCAGCTACATATAGCCTGGTGCTTATTGGTTGCTTCAAAATGTCTTCTTAACTAGGGATCACAAATTATAGTATAAGGCATTGTGCAGATGTCACTGATGCTCAGTATTCATGACCACATCAAATCAACTTATAGATCATATGATCCATGGCCTATAGATCAGTTACTATCTAGCTACTCCTGGAGAAAGCTGAATATAACATTTCACTGTATGTCATGATCAGCTTGCTGTCAACAATTCCAGCTTTCATGACGTGTATTAGGTACGATTTCACAGGGATTTTTTTATCTTGCATCATCAGTGCTAAAAAAAAAAGGTGTGACTCAGATACAAATTCCAGCTCATCAAATCTCTATGATTACTTGACTTATTAATGTTTGACACTTCTCACCTTAGCTTCTTAGAAACACAAATGCTAACATGCCTTTCAACCTGTCTAAAATATTTTCAAAAAATACTGTGACCTCAGTCAAATACATGAATAATATAGTGGAAGCCAATAATTTTTGTCAACTCAAAAATCTCAAAGATGACATTTTCCAAATTTGCATTGTAGCATATTTCTGCATTATAATGATTAGGTTTTTTATTAGGTACCTTTGACTGCAACACTGTAAGCTAAAAGACACCAATAATGGCAGGAGGAAACAAATACAGTAAGATGAGTGATGTCTGCATGCACTACTTCGAAGTACACAAAAAGAGAATGTGTCCCACACAGCTAATGCACCTTGGGTTTTGGATATGAACTGTAAATGTATTTGTATACTTTTCTTTCATTCCTTCCTATCTTTTTCGTTGAAGTTTAGCACAGGTCTGTACTTGTCACTAGGTGGCGATATTGTGCTTGACCCACTCAACTGGATGGTTCATACTGCGGCAGTTCAGAATAACGTTCCTGTAATCTTCTTACTATCTCAGTTAAACAATGAATTTTTGTAATAAAATCCGTGAAAAAATAATTGAAACAATGTCTTTAGACAACAGGACAATACTGTTACGTTTGTAAAGTCACCTGTAAAAGTGTTGCAACCCTTGAAATCTAAAAATCTTTCAAAATGTTTTTTTTTTTTTTATATATTTAAATGCAAATAAATGTGTTATTTTATCTTAGAATCAGTTTCTTTATTAACTGGAATATGTTGATTGAATATGTCGAACATCTGCTCGACTTGAATGCACCATAAAGACACCATTTTAAAGTATTTTGGCAGGTTACAGTCTGTGACACCAAACAATTCAGTGCAATAAGCATGACAAACAGCAATACTCTAGTTACACATTAAAAAACCCTCAATCCTACTACAAGTTCCACCTAGAATCTGCCTGTGTGTTAGCCTGGAAATCTAACCTGTAAAGCATTTTAAAATATATATAAAAAAAATTATTTTAAAGCCAGGTAAAAATTGTTCTGTTGGACAAGAAATCATCTCAGTAGATTTACAGCAGGCTTTATAACATTGCCAGATAGTAATTTCCCCAGTCGTGAAAAATACAAATCAATTAGTCACCACGTCACTATTGATAAAAATACACAAACTCATTGTGATGCAGATGTAGGCTGAACTATTTGTAATGAAGAATATTCAAAGTATTGTTGGCTTGGTCCACAAATAAATGTGTTCATAACAGCAAAAAGAGCTAGATCAGAGATTGTTTGCATCACCACAAACAAATGCATTTTAAATGAAAGCCCGCAGAACCAAACAAAAATGTCCTTTTCAAATTCATACCTGAAGAGGATTCCAGGGAGTAACTTTACATTATAAAGCTGTTGTTGCAGCAAAACACGGCTCTATGAAGTGCTAGTCTGAAGAGACTGAATACTTTTGCAAGGAACTATATATATGCCCAAACCCACATCCCCATCTCTAACTTTCTCTGGAACCAGAGACTGAAAGAAAACATAGAGGGAATGTGGACGGTTAACACCACTGTGGTCCCAGTGTTGATAAGGCGACTATGGGGCTGTAACCCCTACGCTGGAGGAGTGGCTCCGACAGATTCCAGGAATGACATTACCAGTCTCAGTCAGGAAGATTGCATCACAGCCTCAGACTCCCTGGCCTGACTGTGATGAAAAAGGCACGAACACTTACTTTTAGTATTCAGAATTTTATATATATAAAATTTATATATAACACACACACACACACACACACACACACACACACACACACACACACACACACTTCCAAGTTTTGCCCGCTGGGAGTGACTTTTGTTCCAGCCATTATTTTTATTGCATACAAATATGCTCCTTGATTCTTGTTTGGACTGAGATCTAGTCTTTGACTGGGCCACTGTAGAACATTCACCTTTTTGTTGTTCCACCACTCATGTGTTGCTTTGGTCTTGTGCTTGGAAAAATTAATCTGCGGAAAGGTAAAGTTGCACCCAAGGTTTTTTAGCAGACTAAAATAGATCGTCTTGACATATCTCCCTGTATTTTGCACCATTTATCCACTCTTTAATTTTGACCAGATGTCCAGTCTCTTCTGGATAAAAGCATCCTCACAAAACGCTGTTGTTTCCTCCCTCGCACTTCACAAATTTTTAGGGGGTCGGGAAGTAGCATTTTGAAGTTGCCCAAAAACCCACCATTTTTGTCTCATCTGATCACAAAATCTTAGTGCATTTCCTTGCAATTGATCCAACAGTGCTCGATATCCCACTTGGATATTACTTTGTAGTCTTTTTGTGGTTTTGGCTATGTTAACTTTAACTCTAATTTTAACTTTATGGCCAGTTTCTCTAGAATACTCTTTGGTCTGTATTTTCACAACTTAAGGGGAGTGTTTATCCAGAAAAGGTGAACTCTTTTGGTAATTCACAGGTGAGGTGCATCGTAAGCCAATTTAGGACATCATTTGCGTAAACTTTGAGCTTCGACAGTACCGGATCCGAAAGCATATGAAAACATCTTAGTAATTTGTCACTGAATATTTTCTAGCATAAAAACAATATCACCTTATATTAACTAATTTTGAGGGACAGCCTTTTGAAATAAAATGATGATACACAAAATAAAAGTGTCATTTGAAATCCAGATGAATCTGACTTTTATTGAAGCTGAAAACTTAAAGGCACTGTGTACATATATATAATCCCTATATAGACAGGTATGTGTAATTGTTTTTGTTAGGTGACTTTACATTATGAATGGTTGTTACAGAGAAGTGGAAGTTGTGGTTTGTTGTGTTGAGGGTGTAAACAGAATGAATGTGCCATATTAACACCAAAGTGCCTGATGTTTTCATGAAGAAAATTGAGGATCTTACATCTCACACTTTTTGCATACTCACCGGTGCATTTGTCTCATCAAAACACAAACATCAAAGAGCTCACGAAGGCCTGCACACAACAGACAAATGATCCTCCGTGCTCTTTGATTTTTAAAGTGGATTTCAGAAATCTGAACTTCAGAAGGGAAAACCAGACATGACATGGGGGTGGAACAGGCCACAGCAGAACCGTTCTCCCTGACGTACAGCTGGGCAAGTGTGAAGGAAAAACAATCCCAACAAAGGCCAATATTATGGGGGGTTTTATGTCTTTGGGGACCCCAGACCTCACAGTTTAGAGCTATGCTGACATTTTTTTGGAAGGCTTCTAATGAGCTGTACTAGTGTGGTATCTTTTATTGTTATTACAGTTTAAGCAGTTGTTGGTTGGACAAAGGTTACAGTAGGCTTTTTTTTTTTTTTTGACATGATACTGATGATTTTATATGTGTGTGTGTGTGTGTGTGTGTCTGTATTTTAATAGTTGTATGTAAAACATGTGACTACAAGTAATAATAATAATTAAATAGCACCCTTCTCATACCCAAGGTCACTTTACAACGTTTACATTTATAGCATTTAGCAGACACTTTTATCCAAAGTGACAGTGGTAACTTGGTAATGGTGAGGCTTGAACCAGCAACTCTCTGATTACTAGTCCAGTACCTTAACTGCTGAGCTAAATTAATTAAATTAAATTAATTTAGCTCCGGTTTATTAATGTGCTAAATTAATACATGTAACACATTAAACACATTTAGCACATTAATTTATCAACTATTATCAAGAGAAAGGTGATAAAAATGTTGAGAGAAGTGGTGTTTTTTAAGATGAGATTTGAAAGAAGAAACTGTCCAGAGACAAAGAGATTATGATAAGGTGTTCCGTAGTTTTGGGGCCATGACATTAAAAGATCTGCCCCTACAGCAACCAAACTACATTTGGGGATGGAGAGTAGACCTACATCAGGAGACCTAAGAAGACCTAAGCCAGGCAGTATGAGTGTTGAAGTTCAGCTAAATAGGGAGGTGTAAGACCATGCAGAGCTTTGTATGTAAGCAGGTGGAGTCAGTGTAAATGATGCAGAATTGGGGTGATGCAGGCTGATGTTCTAACATGTAAGAGAATTCTAGCAGCTGAGTTTTGAACATATTGAAGTGAGTGGATAGTTCTGTTTGGAATGACAACCGAGCTGCAGTAATCAAGATGACAGGTGTTGAACGTGTGAACCAGTTTCAGCATCTTGTCTGGTGAGGATGGCCTAAATCTAGAAGAATTGTTGGGGTGAAAAATGGCATTTTTAACCAGTGACGATGTGGGATTCAAAAGGGGTGAGGAGTCAAAGTGTAAACCAAGTTTCAAACTGTGGATTTGGGTCTGACAAAGATACCATCCTGATTGAGTTTAAAATCAGAGAATTTGGAAATGATGGATTTAGATCCAATAAGTAAAACTTGTTTTGCCAGGATTAAAATTTAAATGACCATATTTACCATGCTACATTAGCCATCCCACTATTCCAAACAACCAGGCTAAGAACTGTAAGGATGCACAGAGCAACCATACATATCTGACAGTCAACAACTTAGAGTGATTAGGAACTTACACAACAAAGAAGCAACCAAAGTGTAGGTTAGTGGGATGAAAGCTTGCAGCAGGAAAGGAGGTGGTCAAGAACACACAGAGACATAAGCTACATGTTTTCACATGTAAATGTGTTCACATACAATTTTATTTTAAATTATTCATTCATCAAAAACATTTGAGGTCTTAGAATGTATCTCCTGATTAAGACACCGATATTCCCTTTTGAATGATCCAGTCTTACTATGTTACATACTTAAATAGTGTGTATAAAATAAAAATCCAAAATTCAGACTGAATCATATAAGATGGTATTCTAAAATGATTAAAAAACTAAACTCTTAATTTTAAAAATGTGTGCAAATACAAACAAAAAGAAAACTGACACCATATTTTCAATCATCCTGAAAATATCATGCAAAAACAACTTCATGAGCCTTGAATGTCCTCTACTATTTATTTTTTACCCAACATCCAAATTCATCTTCCCAGATCTATATGCCGCCATATAGGTTAATTTTTGCAAAAGACACAGACTCACAATAGTCTCTACGGCCCTTTTCATAGATGACAAAGATGTGTTTCCTATCCTCAGTATAGTCTCCTTTCAGGGATGTTATAGAGGAATAACCACTGGGTCCCTCCCAGATCTGTAGTATCTCATTTTCCCATGACCTACCATCAGTCAGAGACCAGCGTAGAGTGAGATTGACCCCTGAAGGAGAGAAATGAGAGAAGAAAATAACAAATGACAAATTTAGATTTTATTCCACACCTGCTTTTCACACATCCTAGTATATATGACTTTTGTAAGTTTTGAGACTCCTTCCTCCACCAATCCTCCTAACACCCCCCCCCCATCCCCAATACTCACTGAGGTGCGAGTTGGCTGGGTTGGTGAAGTATAGCACGCCCGCTTTCTGCAGGGCTCCAGCTGCCACTACAGGATCCACCAGCGTGTGGTCAAACACCAGCTCCTCCACGGGCAGTGTCTCTCCCCCGTCCAGACTCCGCACCACCATCCGGCATCGGCAGTGGTAATTGTTCTGGTTGCGCACGTTGACTGCAATGCTTCCATCTTCCAGCTCCACCGGCTACAGACAAGAGCAAGGGTACTTGGACACTAGAAGTTCGCTCTATATATATATATATATATATATATATATATATATATATATATATATATATATATATATATATATATATATATATATATATATATATATATATATATATATATCTTTTGCTTGAGTGAAAGCACTAAAGTATTTGATGATATCCTAATCAAATCTAATTTAGCATAGTACAACACAGTGCATCAATAAGCCATAAATCTCTGTAGAACAGTAACATTTGTGATGTCAAATATTTATCTTGTATTGTTGATGTCTAATAAGTAACGTATTTACAACAATAGCAGTAAAAATATGTAAAATCATTAATAAAACAATGTTAGTTGGGCCCGACGTAAAAACTGCGATGAAAAGAAAGCAATAAAAATAGCTCTCAAAAAAAAGTATTCCTGCTAATTAAAATTCAAAAGGTACTTCCTTTCCCCAAGAGCAATCATTGCTACCCTTTCCAGAAGATAATGTCTGTTTTGGATCACAAGTCGATAGTGTCAGAAGGCTGAATGTGCATTGTTACAACCACCTGAAATCAAGTGAGCAGGGTAGAAGCTATGACGTGCTTCACAGACTTTGGTGCAGTCCAGTGCAGATGTAGCTCACTAAAAAAATCTTCTATAGTCTATGTTAATCAATTATGAAATGAAGAAGTATCACGTTGATCGTCGAAGCTACACATGCTTCCCTAAAGATCCTTAGGGATCTAAGAGGTGTAGCTGAAATATCTCTTTGGATTAAAATTATTTAGAAATTCACTCTAACTGTTATCTGTTTTACTGATGAAGAACTTACCATGGGGGGGGGGGGGGGGGGGGGGGCAATCATCAATAGACCAACATTCAGATGTTTACATTTAAAGTATTGATAGAACACTGCACTCTTGCTAATATACATGCCACGGGTTACACAATGTCAAACTCATATGACATTTTATAGCTCAAAGTTGTAGTTGTGCATCTTAAGATAGATTTACCATTTCTGTACAGATCCAACAGACAAATATATCAGACAGTTAGAAATATATCAGACAGGTGTACTGTGCTATGACCGGCTTCAGTCAGAGTGGGTATCACATTATTTTGTCCATTTCAGTCAATCCATGTTTCAAATAATTTTTATTGTTCTCAAATGTTGCTAACAACAGGTACATAAAGCTTCTTTTTGGTCCAGACAAATATCCAGAGTTTTATTGATAATTTAGTCAGTAAAGGTACTGGTTGATATGTTCCTACTATCATTTCCCCAGACCAAACTGGTTTTATTAAGGACAGATATGCCTTCTGCAATATCAGATGCTTGCTTAATGTTTATAATTTATAATTCCCCAACATGTGACGATCCAGAAATGTTTATATCAACGGGAAGGATTTTGACCTCATGGAATGGGGATACTGCTTCTGTGTTCCATTCTTCCACACATGTATCACACGGGACTAACAGATATTCTGAATACATTCCCTTCCAGTGGTCAACAAGACAGGACTTTCCATTGTGTTTTTTTTTACTCTGCCAATATTGAGCCTCTTGCTTTTGCACTGAGGTCCAGTGATAACACAGCAGGTATATTTAAGTACAACAGAGGGCGAGGGAAGAAAGTTTCACTTTGTGCCAACAACTTATTAATATGTGCCTCCAATCTACCCTCCTCCATCCCTGCCACACACTCAGTTCTCAATTCATTTAGCACCATATCTGGATACAAACTAAAGCTCTCACAAAGTGAATTATTCTAACCGATAAATCCCATTACGCATCATGCCACTTAAAATAGTACAGGAAAAATTCAAGTATTTAGTGGTTTATATCACAAACAAGTTTGGAAATCTTCTTTGCTGACCATAAACAAACAGATGGTCTTTGCTGCCATTATCTTATTCGCTAATGGGATAAACATTAGCTGCAATGGTAAACTCAGTCAAATGAATACCGTAAACTGTCCTATGTATTTCAGTCCCTACCCGTCTTCCCCCCAAAGCCATTTTTCTGAAGTTAGATACTTTATTTTTGGAATATATTTGGAACAAAAAGGCCATCAGATTATGCAAAACTATTACAACAATCAGAATCATTATTTGGCAATGGCCAAACATGCAGTTCAATTACTGGCAGCCAATCTACATGCTTTGCAATACTGGACCTGTTCCAATACTCTTCAGTTCCTCTCAGAATGATTACAAAAAGAAACCATCTCATGCTTTCCTTCCTCTTTACCTGCTCTTTTACATTTATCTCTGCACCAAAATATCTCCACCGACATTAACAATGAGTGGACGGAGCAGTCGTGACGGCAGCCGACCTCACCGGTACCATCTTGCATATAATATATTTTGTATATATATATAGATATATAGATATAGATATATATATAGATATAGATGTATATATAGATATAGATGTATATATAGATATATAGATATAGATATATATATATAGATATAGATGTATATATAGATATAGATGTATATATATATAGATGTATATATAGATATAGATATATATATAGATATAGATGTATATATAGATATAGATGTATATATAGATATAGATATAGATGTATATATAGATATATAGATGTATATATATATAGATATGGATGTATATATATATAGATGTATATATAGATATAGATATAGATGTATATATATATATAGATGTATATATATATATATAGATATAGATATATATATAGATGTATATATATATATAGATGTATATATATAGATATAGATATATATATAGATATAGATGTATATATAGATATAGATGTATATATAGATATAGATATAGATGTATATATAGATATATAGATGTATATATATATAGATATGGATGTATATATATATAGATGTATATATAGATATAGATATAGATGTATATATATATATAGATATAGATGTATATATATATATATAGATATAGATATATATATAGATGTATATATATATATAGATGTATATATATAGATATAGATATATATATAGATATAGATGTATATATATATATATATATATATATATATGTATGTATATTTCCCTACACACCCCTGTTTCTTTTCCTCAGTTTGGACAGAGCACTCTCAAACCATTTCACTGCGAGTTATACTGTGTATGACTATGTAATAAACCAAACTTGAACTTGAACTTGAACAATGTTCTTGTTGAGAAATCAATAAAAATGTGGAAACAATTCAGAAGCTACCTTAATTTTAAGCTCTTCCCTTGTCTGAGTCGTTTACTCTGATGAATCTCTTTCCCTTTCCAATTTTAGACGAGATTTAATATCTGGGACAGATTAGGCAAAGAAACCTTAAAAGACTTTACGGCATCTTTGCATCCTTTGAATACTGAGTAGAAAAGTTCTCAATCCGTATTTTTTTCCCCCCATAATATCCATAAAATCACCACTAAATGTCACAGAAGTGCACAGATTTGCCAATAACAAAGTTCCGTCAACCCCAGAACGCACATCATTTGATGTGTTTGAACACTTCCACCAAGGAAAATGACACCCCTCAAAAATCACAGAGAGGGATGTTGACATGCAGCCCACTGAGGAAACAAATACTGTACTGAGTTTATTTACCCTCCAGCTGTACTAAACGTAGTATAATTTTATGCGACTTTACCATGTCTACTGGACTAATGCCAGCTTTAATAAATTCTACCCAGATCTGATCTTGTAGCTTTTGCAACTTTACAAGCAAGACAACTCATTTAGTTAAGGTGGAGACTCTTCATCCACCCCCACCCCTTATGTTTGGAGCAGAGACTTCCTTCTACATATTACCCTTTGAGCAAATCTGATGCACTCTTTAAAGCTCTTCTCTAAAATTTAAAACAACCCATCAGTCCTTTGATGGCTTTTCTTGAAATATGCGCTTATTTAAAGCTCGGAACCCTCCCCCGCGACGAGAGCGTATGTCTGCAGAGTTAAAAGGGTCATGTACTTGGTCTCTAGGTATTTCTGAGTCTTCATTCTAAACAAGGCCACACTTGATATACTGTGTATCTCTTGATCGTTTATTAATTCATGATTTATTTCAAATAAATAAATCTATTTATTTGAAATAAACCATGAATCAATAAACAATCAAATCTATTTATTTATTTGTTATTCTTGTTAATGTATTGGTTTATCTTAGTGAGCCATTCATCCAATAATTTATTAATTCATCTTTTTATTATTTTTGTGAGTGGTTTTTTTTTTTTTTTTGAGAAGTTAGGCTATGGAATGCATGCAAGAACCATACGGTCTGCTTCGCCCTTTGTTATGACAATGAAAAACAAACAATAAAAAGATATGATTTAAAAAAGAAAGTAGCACGTTAACAGAGAAGTGGAAGTAGTGGTTTATGTGGACACCATGGATACAGAATGAATGTGACATACCAACACCAAAAGACCTCATGTTTTACCCAGAATCTTATTTCATTCTATGGAGATATATTAAAGCCATAAAATATCAAAGAAAGATTATTTCTACGTTTGCCACCAGAAGCACAAGACACGTTACCTGGCACTCATCCGGGTTGAAGTCCAGGCTCTGTTTGGGCTGGTTGTAGGGGATGCTCTTGAGTGCTGCCCCGTTCCTCCAGGTTCGCCCGTGGTCGTCGCTCAGGATGCAGAAGACGCCATCGCCCTCAATGGAGCCGTGCCCACACACCACCAGACGGCCTTTAGCAGGTGGAAGGCGCTTCTGACATGGTTAACGTAGGCAGTTGTTCAAAACTTTCCATAATCAGAGTCAAAAAATAAAGTCCAAGCAAGACACTACTTCGGGAGAGATAAAAATTCACAGAAGGCACAGAAGTCAAAAGGAAGAGATGAGAAGACAAAGCCACCAAAAAGGGGGAGGGGTTGCACCTGAATCCCAAAGCCTGGTCCCGGGATGAAGCTCTTCACCCCCAGCTGGACGGAGAGGTTTCGTGGCGTGCTCCAGGTCAGGCCATCGTCCAGGCTCTCTACCAACATGGTGCTGGCGGGGCTGCAGTGGTAATTGTAGAAACAGATGGAGTAGATGAGCATCACGGCGCCCGTGTCTTCATCCACGACAACGGAGCCCAGGTTTGATCCATCCGTGTGGATACCATCATTCAGAAGGAACGAAGTAGGAGACCATGTGGCTCCTGGGCGTGGATCCAAAGGGGACAGAAGAGAAAGAGTGGTGTTGCAGAGGAAGGACTTCACTACTGTGAACACTACTGCATGAGTGGAACCAAACCGAATGGCTGGAAGTGACACATTAGGCACGGTGTACCTTTGTCTGTGGAGCGTCGCAGTGCGATGAATTTAGCCACCATGTCTCCTGAGGACGTCTTCCTGGCCTCTGCGAAGGCGAGCAGACTGCCACGCGTTGTAAAGGTGAGCAGGGGTATCCGGTATGTGTGGACCTCCCCAGCGTTGCCGCCTATCCATAACAGCTTCTCTTCGGTAATAATGGGATTAATCTAACATAGACAACAATGCAAGGCAAAGGGAAAAAAAAACAAAAAACCACACAATACAGTACAATTTCCACAATAACCATTTGAATTGTTGTGTAACATGACTGAACATGCAACAGTGAATGTACTCAGCATGATTCATCTTTGGTTACTGAAGGCAGCTGTGAAAATTTATGCAGGTAATATACAGAGAGCCTAGATGTGTTAATCCAACAAGGAACTAGAAATGAGGTGTTTTTTTGGCAGGGACTCTTAAAAGAGTACTTCCACAAGTACTGGGACTGTTTTGTCTCGTGACCAGGTTTTGAACTACCCGAAACTACTTTCTGTGCACACCAATTGTGAGTCTAATTCTCCTATTTTCCTTCAGTCTCTTCAACAGTACCTTAAAACAGAATAATTGAACAGTGCACTTTCTTTTCTTTTTACTCATATTCTAGGGAAGTTCCTGATTGCTCTGGTTTATAGTAGTGTGGGTTCAGGACAGGTTCTACGTCTATAGTCGGTATAAATTAGACAAACAAAAACTCTTCCTGATTTAAATTGGTTAATATATATATATATATATATATATATTACCTTTGCGTTGTCTGTGACGGCTAAGCAGACGAGAAAAACCGAAAGCAACACCCTAGGCAGTTGCATAGCCGCTTTGACTTCAGACTAGTCCTGCTGTTCTCTGCAAACACCACCTCTCCTGGCTGTGGATATAACTGCCGTGTTAAAACACATGACTTCTGGGTCATGTGTTTTAACACAGACAAGGTTTATAGCCCTGTCTAGTTTTTTGACTTGAACATAAAACCGCCTGTGTATTGAACTGTTCAGTGTATTTAATCACTTTTTTCTATTTATTTCAAGTATTCAAGTTCAAGTTTGGTTTATTTGTCACATACATAGTCATACACAGCATAACTCGCAGTGAAATGGTGGAGAGTGCTCTGTCCAAACTGAGGAAAAGAAAACAGGGGTGCATAGAGAAATATAGATATTCTATATATGTGAAATATATATATGCAAAGATAAATATATATATTCTATGTATGTACAAAATATATTAACAATGTATGTACAATATATGTATATTATGATTATATACACAATGTACAAGGTTGTGTATATATGTACACGGATCACCAGCTACATTTGTGCCCTTTCGTGGAACTGCTGTTACTTTCTTGTAATGAGTAAGTAACCAAATCATCTTAGAAGAAAAGGTGTGTGCGGATCCTGGTACAGCTGACTGCTGTCAACACCTGGTATGTGTGTGTGTGTGTGTGTGTGTGTGTGTGTGTGTGTGTGTGTGTGTGTGTGTGTGTGTGTGTGTGTGTGTGTGTGTGTTTCAAAAACAGGCGATAGGTCAGGGCGGTAATGATCTGACTATGGCAGCAAACTTGTTCCTTGCGTTGCAGCTTTGTAAAAACATTCACAGACAATTCATTCATTTGTATTATTTGTATTTTTATGTTACTGAATAAAAACCAAATCTTTACTGCTTCATGTTAAAACTTTAGAATTTTCTTGTGCTTTGTCTCTCAGGTCATGTGCAGCACTTCCATGAGATAAATAAATGGGGGGGAAAAAAATAAAAAATGTAATGTTGATTTTATCATATATTAAAAATGAGTAAAAGATCTACAAAATGCATGAATTATAATAAATATTATAGATAATATGAATATTCCTAAAGCAATGTACAATTATAACTGAATACAACTTGAGCAACTGAGGTTTAAGAGCCTTGCTCAGGGGCCCAAAAGAGACAACCTGGCGGTGGAGGGGCTTGAACTTTATGATAACATGGCGAGTATCTTAACCACTTAGCTATCACTTAAAGTATTAAAAAATATAAAGGATTTTTAAAGAACATCCATCCCTGAATGTCATGTCACTGGTGTTACCATATAAAACATTCTGAAATAATCCAGAGTCCCTAAGAAGTTCTTCCTGGGTCAAGAATCAGTAGGAGGCGGGACTATTGCAAAGAGTGCATTGTAAATCCACTGATGGAATATTTACATGCATTTAATAATCCCATAACTACAGAAAATCAAATTTTTTCAGTAATCAGTGGTAGTGATTAGCATTGGTAGCTCGGTGGTTAGGGTACTGCCAAGTTCCCACTGTTGGGCCCCAAAGCAAAGCCCTTAACCCTCAATTACTCAAGTTGTACTCAGTCATAATTGTAAGTCCCTTTGAAAAGCGGCAGGTTTACATGAATCAGTTAATAATTTCTACTTTGCAACCAGCCAATAATTATAGATGGCACCGATCTGATACACGTATCGGAATCGGAATCGGGCCAATATCAGCAAAAATGCTGGATCAGATGTCAGTGGAGAAATTTTTAAGGAAACCGATCCGGTACAATCACAAATCCAGCCTGAAAATAGTACAGGAGCACAGCAGGGCTACTTTGGGCTAGTCTGGGCTAGACTGTTTTGTACAGTCATGCCAATAAACCATCTTGACTTCGCTTGAGCTCAGATGAGAAGAGATCATAAGGCCGCGGAAGAACTATCACACATCTGCTTTGCTAGCCTTCTCAATACTTTCAGAAACACTCTTACGGTGATTTATGCATCTACGGAACATTAGTAGCTGTGTGACCCAGCTTGGTGTGGTAGGTGTAGAAAATAAACGAGCCATTCAGCGTACCTTTCAGAGTGCCCTCAGCGTGTCAGTGTAGTTGCATGTGGGCTCCCCACTCCTGACCAGCGACCAGCAGAATTAAACGCAGGAGGCGCTTGTTGAGAAAAGGATAGTTTGTCTTTGCGTCAACATAGAGAAATCTGTATAAAATGCAGCAATGCACACTATTAATAACCTTTAAAAAACGAAGATCCATGTTGTCCAATAAAATGGGTCCATGGTTACAAAAAAAAAATAAAAAAATGATGCGGCAGGAAGTTTGATATCTACGTCACGTCAATCTGTGGGATTATTGGCTGGTTGCAAAGTAGAAATTATTAACTGATTCATGTAAACCTGGAGGTTTCCCATTTCTGAATACCCAAGTGTACGTAAACGCGTCGATCACATTACTGACAAAAAAAACAACTTTAACAGAAAAAAAAAATCACATTTTTATGAGCTGTGCTGTCAGTCAAATCTTGTTTTAACTGTGTAATACAACAGTACATATAAGACTGAGTTAATTTTCTAGTTGTTGACTGTTCCAAAACCTTTAGTACTCATGTACTGTGTGAAATTTTGTCAGACTGTATGTTTCTTTTTTTTTAATTAGCCAATAATAACTGTTGTAATCAGTTATTGTTATCTGTATTATCATTCAAATGATTTAACAGAAAAATAAATACCAATTACTTTAAGATAATTTACTGTGTAATATTCTACTCATCTGTATTTGCATTTAATGTAGACTTCAGAATTCCAACTGATCCAAGAGAAACAAGCAATTTAATAAAATGATGTTCAAAATAATTTGCTGCATCACTGATGTTACATAATAGATTTTGTTGGTTCTAGCATAAAAAATGTAAATGTATATAATATAAATGTTTTATCTATCAAATAAAAAAAAACCAAACATGGTTAATAAACAGCATCTAATTCTGCTTCACAGAAATGTATGTTCTATTAACAGACTGTACTGGCATTCATTGCAGTACCACTACATGCTGGAGTCAGTCAAACAAGAGTGAGAGACAAAGAGTGAGAGACAAAATAATTTCCTTTTAGAAATGTTTACTGACAGAAAAAGAAAACATTTAAATTAAATTGCCTAGTGCACAATCAAAAACTGTGTTGCTTCCAGAACAAAAAATGACTCAATAAAACAAATTAAGTTACATCCAATCAGAAATAAAGCAGTGACATCATACTTAACGGTCCAACACTCAAACGTGACCAACCTCTGCATTCAATTCAATATAAATGCATAACAGATCAAATATGAAGTTATCATCATCAATTTCCAATTTTTTTTAACAATAAACAATCTCCTAGACCTTAATTGGCTCATACACTGACAAATTGGATGGACACATTTCGTGATTACACACACATACCCAATTGTCATCCCTTTGCATCTGCTATTTAATTCTTCTTATTAATAATCTAAAAGATAGAATTTACACTAATAGGATATAATCCAGCGGTTTCCATTCTTCTCACTTTCCACTGTCCCTTAAAATCTTAAATCACAAGAGCCTTAATCTCATAATTAAAAAACATGTATGCATTTGTTAGTGCATTTTGTTTTTCTTTAAATGAGTCTTGGGAGGTTCAAAGTTGATAAAAGTACAATTCATGAAAGTTTAACCTAGAATAATCCAAGTTGGAATAACCCAAGAAGTGTTACCATACAGATGAAGAAGGCTAAGGGTGTTAGAGCTCATGTTTAATATAATAATTATAATAATAATATAATCATAATGCTGATGATAATTTGTGATGCATTACTTTCTGCACACATCTTATACTTCCCAAAAAGAGTACATGCCACAATATTGTGAACTGTGCATATTACAGTCACAGTCCATTTCCCTAAATAATTCCATATTTGCCAGTAATCTAAAACAAAAACAACCACAACAAATAAACTCAATATGTAAACTAGACTGGGATTGGGATATTCTCTGTAAACAGAAAGTCATGAGCATATTTATGACATGTATTTTACTTTGTGACCAGGAAGTGATCAATATTTTTACAAAGCAATGGTTATCCTACAAAATAGTTACACATATGAATCTTTGCAAATAAAAATATATTCCCTGATAGCAATCATACCCATGTACGGTCACGTATTTCACGGTATGGAGGCTTAAAAAAAAAAATTCACATCACACATATTCACATGCATCATTCTTCTCAGCAGACACGTTAAGTTTACTTACTCCACCTGTTTTCTTAGGTCACACCTACCCTGTACTTGCATTCAATTATCGCACATGTACACCCCTAAGAGAGGCGCTGATAACCAGCCAACATTCTCAACACAGCAGTGACACTGGAATAATTAGTGCTACACTATTTGTTGCTGCACTGCTATGAGGTGCAACAGAGCTGCTGGCAAAATGGAGGGCGCTTTACCACTGAAGAATCTGCAGCCAACGAGTTCCTGTGGCTAAAGACGGAGCACTGATGAACAGTTGAAGGGTGGCCAACATCAAACTGTAGCCTATAGTCCAACTATTCACATACAAGTTGTCTCCGACACATTTTCTAATAAATGTTTCTAATCAAAGCGGTTGGAGAAGGTACATGAGAACGAGAAATAACAAGTCATGTGGCAGACCACAGAGCACCCATCTGCAACTGATGAGAAAGTAAAAAAAAAAAAAAAAGTGTGTGTGTGTGTGTGAGAAAGAGAGGGGGGGTGGATTTTATCACATCCCAATACTGGCTTTGGTTCTTAGGCCATTAAACTTTAGTCTTGGATAGTCATGGCATCATTTTTTCTTCTTGTCAAATACATCTTATTCAGCTTATCATGTATTCACCAGGCAGTTCCTAGCTATGGACTTCCAGGAATGCTGGTGGATGGCTTGTTTTGGATATAGAGCTTATTATCTATAACACCATTGTACATTTTGCAATATTGGAAAACAGTCAATGAGGCATTTTCCAGACAGCTGATATCTCCTCCCACGTTTGAACAGTCTACACCCATAACTGGATTGTTTGACATTTTAAAGCTGTAGGTTGTTTCCCGAATGCTATCACTGGCAGCCTGTGTCTATGTAGCATGTGACAAAAGTATAAATATATGCAATTTGCAGCAACTTAAAAACGACTTCCTTGTGCTCCAAATTGTTGAGATTAATTCATTTAAGATCACTTTCATTGTACTGTGATTGATGAATGGTTGGTTGAAGGCTGGTTCCCACCTTGTGCCCTGTGCTGTTGGGGAAGGCTCCGACCCTCACCACACTGAACCAAATTAACCCGTTTAGAAGATGATTGAAGAAATGAATTAACTTTCGTTCTACCTGCCACCATACAGGTGAATTTTAGCAACAGAAATGGTTTCTATGTAGTTGCTGTGGCCCTTCTCATAGATGACAAAGATGTACTTATCATCTTCAACAGAGTTGGTAACCAGTGACGTCATAGATGAGTATCCACTCGGTCCTGGCCAGATCTGAACAGCCTCGTTTTCCCATGACCTGCCATCAGTCAAAGACCAGCGGAGAGTCATATTGACTCCTGGAGGAGAGAGACAAGAGAAGATAATTAGACAACAATAAGCTGCGTCAGACCCAAAATAACACAGAATCCCCTGATCCTCACTGAGGTGCGAGTTGGCTGGGTTGGTGAAGTATAGCACGCCTGCTTTCTGCAGGGCTCCAGCTGCCACTACAGGATCCACCAGCGTGTGGTCGAACACCAGCTCCTCCACGGGCAGTGTCTCTCCCCCGTCCAGACTCCGCACCACCATCCGGCATCGGCAGTGGTAATTGTTCTGGTTGCGCACGTTGATCATTATGCTTCCGTCTTCCAGCTCCACCGGCTACAGACAAGAGCAAGGGTACTTCAGACAAAGAAAGAAGCAGCCTGCGTTCAGCCTCCTCTGGCCTTCCTTACAAGTGTACATGCTATCACACAAGATGAAGAATGGAAGCCTTTAGCTGGTGCATTGTTCCCAAAATAAAAGGGTTAAATGTATTTTTTTTTTTTTAATATTCTGCATTTTCTTTGCAATGAGATACACATTGTAGTGTCTGTTGTCGGTCAGAGGAGGCTGGGCCCCCTTTGCGCCTACGTTCCTCTCGAGGTTTCTTCCTCATCTTCGAGGGAGTTTATCTTTGCCACTATTGCCCTTGGCTTGCTCACTGGGGGCTTGGACTCAGACATTTGTAAAGCTGCTTTGTGACAACGGCTGTTGTAAAAAGCGCTAAATTTGACTCTGACATGAAACAATTCTCATGATGCACTTGAAAGTTTCTGTTTGTACAGTTCCAGTCAAACAATCACTGATTGGATCTCTTTAAATATGTAAACTAATAGCAGGTTTTCATCCTCTTCCATTCAAGTACACAGCTTTGCATGAGCTAAATGCAATTTAGTAAAAATCATAGATGTCAGCTTACCTCTTGATCAAAGGAACTATTCTACCACTGATATGACTGAGAGGTTGTATGGTCCAGGCTTTTTCCCCTTCTTTTCATCTAACATTATTTATACCTACCATGTAAATGTATACATAACTGCCCACCCTTTCAGTTCATGACAAAATCAAGCTTTGTGCTCTTAAGAATTTCACCCATTACTTTTAAAATCAACACCCATCTAGGCTGCTACCTGGCACTCATCCGGGTTGAAGTCCAGAATCTGTTTGGGCTGGTTGTAGGGGATGCTCTTGAGTGCTGCCCCGTTCCTCCAGGTTCGCCCGTGGTCGTCGCTCAGGATGCAGAAGACGCCATCGCCCTCAATGGAGCCGTGCCCACACACCACCAGACGACCAGCTCCCGGCTTATAGCGTTTCTGTGGACACACACCGCATGCATGAGAACTCTGCAAGGAAAAGTCTGGGCGAATCTCTGCCTTTGAATTTAGAGTTAAACCTTTATATTACAAGAGAGACATTGAGACAGAAAGAAAGTCATGTTCTCTTTTAACCCCCTCATATACTATCAGCTTATTGTACGCATCAGCCACCTGTGTTAGAATATAACACCTTTAGACCATTTATGTTTTGTATAGCACAGCTGGGTCTCATAACTCCCAACTCTTAATGGCTTTTTATGCCACTATGAAAAATGATGATGGCAGAGGCAGTGTTGCTCAAAAATAGTTTAAATTTAACAGCTGGTTCTGGAGCTCTTTACAAAGACGGCTCCCATTTTTTGTGACCTAAGCAATTACCACCTGATTAAAAATTTATTTATTTTTTTAAAAAAACTGTTCTCTACAGTGATCTTTATAAAGCACTGATATAGCTGATAGATTACATATTACTGATGGAACTCTTGCGAGGGGTTGATGGTGAACAGCTCTTGAATAATAAAGGAATACTGCATCAATGCAGACCATGTCAGTCGTCCATATTAGCCTCCCTGCTGAAGCCAAAGAAGCATGCATGATCCTGTGGCCCATAAGCAAGTCATTTTTTTTGTCAATTTTCATGTATTATCCATCGTGTGTGTGTATGCATGTAGATCTTTTTTGAAAGGTAACATTAGATAACATATATAGAAAACTTGTATAAATAAGCAAAACATTAATAAACAGCTGATGGTTCACAATATATAGTTGTACATTCATACAAATTCTCCTTTGTGTGCAACCCAAGGCTTTAGGATTATTAATAACACGATGGATTACAAGGCTGAAAAACACAGCAGCCCAGTGACGAAAAGAGTAAGCTTTTAAAACTCAAACATATCAACAGAGACTGCTGGAGTTCCCAGCACAGGATGAAGGGTCAGGGGAAGGAAAACACACCTGAATCCCAAAGCCTGGCCCAGGGGCGAAGCTCTTCACCCCCAGCTGGACGGAGAGGTTTCGTGGCGTGCTCCAGGTCAGGCCATCGTCCAGGCTCTCCACCAACATGGTGCTGGTGGGGCTGCAGCCGAACAGGTGGAAGCAGAGGGAGTAGATGAGCATCACGGCGCCCGTCTGCTCATCCACCACGACCGCGCCCAGGTTGAGGCCATCAACCAGCGAGCCGTCGTTCACTATGAAGGATGTTGGTGACCACGTGGCTCCTTGAGTTAGAAGGCAGACAGGCAGACCGACGAGAGAGCAGGATTAATCATAGTTTCTGTGATTCTTACATTCTTGTGTGTACGACGATGTTCTCAGGAGGTGTGCGTGTGTGTGTGTGTTTGTGTGTGTACCACCTTTATCTGTAGAGCGTTTCATAGCGATGAACTTAGCCCCTATGTCACCTGACGACTCTTTCCTGGCCTCGGCAAAGGCCAGCAGGCTGCCTTGCGGTGTGAACGTGACAAGAGGAACCCGGTAGGCTTTCACCTGACCTGCCTCGCCGCTCACCCACAGCAGCTGCTCATCGTAGACCAGGGGTGTAATCTGGGAGCAACAAAGTTTTATGTATTTATTTATTTAAAAGAGAGACATTTTTACCACATTGCAACAAAATGGCTAGAATGAACTCAGTTCTCCTTACTGTTAGAGAATATGAAGAAAGCCTCTGAAAGCATAATAACTGGTTAATGTTTAATGAGGCATATTGGCCCATGTGATGAAGCATGATTGAGGAGGTAGCGCTAAAGAACACTCTGGAACTTGAGGTTAACCGTGTTTCAAATTTTTAGCACAAAGATATCAACGTTAAACTTTTACACAAGCCTGTTTACACTACAAATATATATTTGTTTCGAATGGTATACTACACAATTTAATAAACGCAAAAGGTATCTTGATTTCATTTGGTAGGCTGCTGCAAGTTTGCTTATTTACTTTTGCGCATATTAGGACATACTGAAACGTTTTTAAACGTGACACCTTCACTGCCTGGGTCCCTGTTACAGATCTCTGAATCTCGCAGGGAGCTCCTAGGCCATTCCTAACAAATTTCAGCACAGTGGTAACACCAGACTGACCAGTTGGTGATAATACCAAAGACCAGTTTGCCCAAGTCAACAAAATTAGTCCAAAACTGACAAGGTTGACAAAGTTTGATTTACCTTTGTGTAAACAGCATTCGCAAGCAACAAAAGCCACGTTAAAGTGACACGCAGCAACAATCCCATGTCAAAATCACACTTGCACTTCGCAGTCAGGACCGCTTTTAGCCCTTGGTGGCTTGAAAACGACAAGCGGTTTGCAATGTCAAAACAACGTGATTAAAAATAAACTTTAGAAGGATGTAAGGAAGCGCTATCTTTCACATTCTCCTCGGTTACTGTCATATGATGCACATGACGCAGAGCGATCACGTGCTCCAGTCATGCCGCGCCGTTGATAAGAGCTTTGAGGACCGTAGTTGCAGTGCAGAACTTGCGCAGAACCGTTGGCAGCAAATAAATGTGTAGTAAATATTATATATGCAGGATTTTCTGGTATGGATTATATGAAATATGCCCTACTCGGGTTCGCCCCGATACCAAATCACTATTACGGAATTGAATATTTAATTTGTAGACCACATAAATACAATTTTGTCAGAGGTCTATCGGATCCACCCTTAAAGGTTAATGCCCCGTTAAGATGATGAAGTCCCAGGGTAAAGCGTTTCATACCTGCCCTTTATTTGTTTATTTCATGAATGCCTTGATAAATAAATTATGAGTTTAATCTGTCATCACAATAGGCTACGGGGAGCTAAACTGCCTAGTCCAGGGAAGACGGTTTTGAGTTAACTAACGCTATGATCACACTATTCAGTTAGCCTATGTTTGGCAAAAGCACACATATTTGATGTGAACATGATCCATGTTTGCAAATTCCAGCAAACATCAGTTGAAGATCACTATTCACCTAAAAGCAACAGTGAGCATTTAAAGCGATGCATTCATCCACAATTGTCCATTCCGGTGTATATGTATATGATTCGTAAAGATAGGATGACCTAACTACGTTGGGGACCTAAAGATTTGTCCGGCAGAGGTTTCTAAGACGCCAAAAATGTGCGGAATTTGGCTTTCTTTTACTGTTGATATTTGCTTTGGACAGTCGCTGTTTTCGCATTGCTTTGACAATTTATAGGTCCCGGAACCATTGGTCATATTCAGCGTGTGTGAGAGGGACTGTTTAGAAGCGTTTGTCCAGAGAGGCTATAAGACGTGTACGTTCTGGTATATTGTATGGCACCTTAACAATGCATACAATTTCCAAACATAGAGCTGATAACGGGGTTCTGAGAGCTGGGTTGTTTCTATTTATGTATTTATGTATGTATGTATGTATGTATGTATGTATGTATGTATGTATGTATGTATGTATTTATTTATTTATTTATTGTGTGTGTGTGTGTGTGTGTGTGTGTGTGTGTTTACAATCTGAATGTGACAAAAATAATTTAACGAATAGCAGTTTCCTTGTGGTTTGCACACCAATACCTGCCTTGTTAATCTAATAACACAGACATTAAAAACAAATCTGACAGAATTATAGATGTGAAGTGCCAGAGTTTGACTAGAATCCCATATGTGGATTGCACATCTGCCCATTAAAATGGTATTTCGTATCTAATACAGACTTATAAAAAAAAGTATTCCTGGGTACTGTACTGAAAATTGTCTAGTGAAAAAACAGATTCCAGTGAAAAAAAATATATATGTAAATTTACTCACTTGACCCCTCCTCAGACTGTAGAGGCCTCCATGCATTGCGAGCAGTGCTATGTTATCAAATAGGCATATTAGGCACTGGTCTATGGGCCACGTGCCTTTTAGGGGCCCTACGACAACGGACTTATTAGGAGATCATTTGTGAGGGGGCCCTGAGATTTTGACTCTTACTGATTATAAGGAGCTTCCTTGTCTTGATGTCAGTGGCTTCTATCTCCTCCTTTGGCCAGTTTATTATGCCAGTGGGGAATCTAATGACTGGTAGAGTGTAGGTGCTGATAGCCCAGATCTTATTCTTTCCATTCAGCTGACTTCTAGGGACTTGCCTCTCTCTTTGTAGGTCTTTGGCTGTAGCTGCTTCCATTGCGGCCTCTTCATAAATCCCATTTGCCTCTGGGTACTTGTAGTTGCCCTCAACATCTGTTACCTTCTGGTAGTGTGAGCTTCTCTGTTCTAGCTACCTTCCCTCTCCTTGTTAACCCTTCATTTACATTTCTATTTTTGGCATTTAGCAGACGCTCTTCTCCAAAGCGACTTACAAAAGTGCTTTGTCCTCTACTCATAGAGTATATCCTAGCCCATACATTCAGGGTGGCTTCCATACATTCATTTGTGCTGCCAGGAGTTCTCATGGAGTGCAGCTGGCTTCTTCAGTCTGTAGACGTGGACCATGTCAGGGCTTGGACCACTACCAACCACTTGGCATTGTTGTTGTGTGATGTCTCCTTCTCCCACATGGCTAACTTCTCTCCATGTTGCCCTTATCTTGGCCTTCAACCTCCTTCTCTATGGAGGATACTGCTCCTCGACAATATTCACCTTGTAGCCAAGCATCTCGAGTATCACTGTTGCTGTGGCGTATATCAGCTGGTTGGTCTCAGTGATGGTCACAGTAGTGATTGTCACAGAAGTGATTGGCACTTTACTTGGTCTTGGTAGTCTCCTACAACTGGTGCCCAGGTGTGTGGAGGTGTGAGAATGATGATGATGATGATGATATCTCCACTCTGACCTATCGTATTCTCTCCCCCTTGCCATAGCATTCGTGTTGTACCTCGTCAATCTCTAGCTGTGACAGCAATTGCCACTTGTGGATGTTGGAACACTGAGCTGCAAGGTTGTTTTGATGTTCATTTACATGTTGGGTTTTGAAGCATCCATGGTTGCCACAACCTCTGCATACCCACTCTCACTGGGGTTGCATGTGTAGTAGCATTCCAACAGTGCTCTATTCTCCACTCTCGTCCATGAGTGGCTTGTATCTGTATTACATGAATTCGACTCACACAGTGACCAGTTCCTCCCATGATATGCTTGGTTTAAAAGGTTTGGTGGAAGTACCTATATCCATAAAATCAAATCGGTTTGTCCTAAAACATCCCATAACTGCTTTTAACAAGACCAATAACAATTGCCTTGAGATCCTATATCATTTTATTCCTCTCGATTCAGCAATATAGTTGAGGGCTTCCACCAAACCTTTTAATTCAAGCAAGTCATGGTATGAACTGGTCATAGTTTAAGTAGAATTCATGTAATATTGGTGTACAGAGGGTTTCAAATTCAGTACTGGGACCCCACTGGCCAGCAGTTTTTCCCTGATCAGGGGGTTTGATAATTAGCTGATTTCCTGATTAGAGCAGAGAGAACCTGGCAGTGAAGTCCCACTGAGATTAATCATCCCCCTCAGCTCTCCTGCAAGATTTTTAGGGTCACAGGAAATATTGCTTCAAAGCAGGGCTGGCCAGCTCCATACCTGTGGGTCTACTGCTCTTCAGAGATTAGGCAAACCCTACTCTAACACAAATGAACCCAAATCCCCAAAACACATGCTGGTGTTGACTTACCTGTGAAATAGCACCTGCTACCTGCTGGTGGTTAACAAATGTAAACCTGTGATATTCTCCATTTATAATGCTTGTATAATTTTGGTAATTTTTATTGGAGGTTTGGCTGTTTGTTGTAAAATATTCCCATAACATTATGAAAACATGACCACCATCACCATAAAAAAAAAAAAAAAAAAAAAATTATTATTCATTTGTTTTTTGAAAAATAAAAAGGCATAAGATTTTGCTGTTGGTTATGGAGGATAAGGTTAGATTTAGGTTCTAGCATACACACTGCAGTATTATCTACATCAACACAGTTCACAGGAAAACTGGCATGAAGCTCCATGTGTATGCATGCCCCTCGGGGTACAGGGCATGACTCAGCAGCTCATGATCACCTGCCCAAAGCAGGTGACTGGAGAGTGAAGGTGTAAGCCATTTGTGAGGCATGCTTGTAAACACCTCTACCAAAGGTGGAGTCTTAAACCCAGTTAATATTAATCCTGTTTTAATATTTTTAGGTATGTTAGGATTAGGTACGTTAGCTTCTCTGGGCTATTATGGTTGCACAGAAGACAACTACCATGTTGCAACATGTACTGAGATTGCTTCTTCAGTTTGTCATATGCACAGAAAATCAAGACTCTCTCAAAGCTGTCTCTTTCTCTTTCTCTTTCTCTCTCTCACACACTTACACACAAACACGCATGCACGTACCTTGTGGATTCCCCCCAGTCATGTGGCCTGGCTGATCCGAGTCACAAGTTGCCAGAGAGGAAACGGTAGAAAAGTAAGAGCGATATAGGAAGAGTGTGAAAGGGGGAGGAGGGCTGTCATTCCGGTGTCACACACAAACAAAGAAGGAAGTGATTTAAATGCCAAGCCCAGTGAAAATTACAGGGAGAGAGAGAGAGAGAGAGAGAGAGAGAGAGAGAGAGAGAGAGAGCGAGAGAGAGAGAGCGAGAGAGAGAGAGAGAGAGAGAGAGAGAGGAAGAGAGAGAGAGAGAGGGAGGAAGAGAGGGAGAGAGAGGGAGGAAGAGAGGGAGAGCACTCCCAGGATGTAGCGAAAGAGAGAAAGAATGAAGAACACTATAAAGATGAGGAAGTAGCACGCGGTCCAGAGGCAGATGGGTGAGTGCTGAGAGCACTGGGAGGTGCTGTGGCGGAAGACAGTCTAAGTTACGGTGCGAGCAGACGCTGCTACACGTAGAAGAGCCAGCAAGGCAGCGAGAAAATGGAAGACCACTAGACGTCCGAGTCAGCCCGCATTTCACACGTCAACATAAAATGTGAGTTTCCTCATTTGCCAGCTAACACCAGCGAGCGTGAGTGAGTGAGAGAGAGAGAGAGAGAGAGAGAGGGAGGTACAGCAGCTGCTGGTGTATTGGACTCATCTGACTATTCTATGTTTGTTTGTTCTCTTCCAGACCCTGTATGTGTCAGTCATAGACTGGCGAGGAGTTTGCAGGGTGAAGGTGTGCTGGACACATGGTGCAGTTGTGGCAGCTTGATCTGAGGTGCAGTAAGTACACATCAATTGCACATGGGTGCACAGCTCTCTAGTTAAACCAAATAACATACACATTGAATGATTCAACTTATGTATTATGTCCTTAAGTCAGAAATGTTTGGGTGTTAACACAGGTTTATATGCTCTTTGGTAAGCTGTTCTGGGCTGCTTTCACCTCACTGAGCATGGAGGAGCATTTGCTGAAGGTGCATTAGGGATTTGTTCATATTATTTGGGAAACTTCAACAATTGTTTGTGAAACTCTAAAAGAAGAAGTACTCTACTGGCCTGACATTTCCTGTTCTGATGCAAACAGCCTGCAACCCTGAGTGTGACTTTGCAAGCCACAACAGCAAAGTGCACTGCAGCCAAAAAAAAAACAAAAAACCCTGGGGCCACTACATCTGGATAATATCTCATCACATTAGGCTCATGCACTGGTTTTGGTTTGAGGACGAAAACAAAGCAATCTCACTGACTTTTCAAATCAGGAAGACTTTGGAATATTAGCCATAAAAGGAGCTCCATGCTCTGGCCCAGGCTCATAGTTCATTAGTCAGCTGGCGTTGAATCTTTAGCTGAGCTGTGAGTGCAGTGAAGTGAGAGGGAGACAGGCCGACCAACTCTGCCAGCATGGAGGAAGCATAATAGCTGAACAGACATAATAATTTCCTGGGGCCTATTTAAAGAATCTGGCCGACATTCCAGCGATTTGTGTGTAATATTGTTCAATTATAACAAAGATGATGAAAAATGAAAGAAGAAAAACAGGATTTTTCTCATCTCTCCCTACTTTGCATTTAAAGGTTTTTTTTTTTCTTTCTAAAAGTGTCTTTTAAAAGAATACCATCCCAGCTGTAAGTACTTTTGAATCAGACTAATTCCGAGTACAAATTCTGAAGGGAACAATCTGAATGTGACATCTTTAGTAGCGACTGTTGCCATGGAGGAAAGGATCCCTTGCCGTAATGGAGCGAGCTGTGACACCGTATTGAGGAGCTCATCAGAAGACAGTAACCCTAGTGCAGCCCACGAAAGGCAGGGCAGAGACTTCACATGGACAAACGGTATGCTGCCCTAAATGCCTTCTATCTTAGCTCTATCTCTTTTCATTAGTATTTTCCCGATGCCAAAATGCCATATTCATATAGTATAGGGTAGTCCAGTTTCATTCTTCTATTTAATGCTTTTAAAATGCTGTCTGCGGAGCCATTTAGGGCAGTAAAATACTTAGTTTGTTAACTGCCATTGCATTCTTGGCAATATTGATACGACAGAAGACTAATATGGAAATGAGACTTCCGAATATTAAAAAAGAATACTGGTGCCATATGCATCAAAGCTAAGACGTGTGTTTTTTAAATTTTTTTGATGATTCACAGGACTCACTTGCACATAATGCATACTGAGATTGCACATAATGCAATCACAGTATTTAGAAACATGGCATTATGTGCATTATGTGCATTATGCTGCTTGAACAACTAGAGCAGAGGTGGTCAACAACACTCATGTAGTCGGTACATCTGAACAGGGCAAACTAGAACCAAACTAGGCTGGACTCCACTGGTCCAGCCCCAGAGTAGCAGCCATCTGCATTATGGGATTTTTTATGGCAAACTGAATATTCAGGCCTTCGAATTATATGCAGATTATATGCAGAGGGCTTACTACAGATACATGTTGGACATTATGGGCACTACATATACAAGGTTCTATATATGTAGTGCCACCTTCCCTCAATATGGGTTATTATGTAACCCTGTAGTATGTGACCAATTTTTTAAAATTAAATGTGTGTGTGTGTGTGTGTATGTGTGTGTGTGTGTGTGTGTGTGTGTGTGTGTGTGTGTGTGTGTGTGCCTGCACATGTTTCTAGGCCAGCGTGTGCTAGCTGTATCCACTTCCTCTATGGTTACCCCAAACTTTAACCTGGAACTTTGCAGGACTCTGTTGGAGAAAAGGGGGTTCCAGGTTATTACCTCTTGATATTCCTTACACATATAAACCACTTTGTCTTTGGGAATTCTAACAATAAGTAATACTTCTGTCTTTCAACATGGCTACTTTTTTTTACCCTCTACCTCAGATCCCTGCAGACGACTTTGAGATTCCTCTAGGAATAGCATTGGATCATCCCTCTGTCAGAAGGTTCCTGTTCTTCAACTCTTCCTTCTTTAATCTCATCATGGCTCCCGTAAGAGGAACATTGCATTGTACTTCATCAAATCCTATTATAAAGTTCACTTCATGAAATGAACTTTCACTCATTTTAAGAAGAAAATGTTGACATACTGCTAGAGACATAGCAATTACTATAAGTCAACTTCCTTCAGTACTTTGACATCTTTTTCTCAGTTCACTACTCATCCCTGTTGTGACTTTTGTGAGTACTTCAGAATTTCCAGAATAGAGTGACAATCCTGACACCGACTAATTCAGTCTGTATGTATTTGCATGAAGGTCACATTATCTTTTTGCGTCTATCTTTTTGCATGGAGTTCATTGTGTGGAGGTGTGTGTGTGTGTGTGTGTGTGTGTGTGTGTGAAGAAGTTTAGTGTATGGAGGTGTGTGTGTGTGTGTCTGTGCGTGTGTGTGTCTGTGTGTATGTGTGTAACCCTCCTATTCTGTCTACTGGTTGTGATCCTGCATTGTGTTCTGGATGTGTTAAAATCACGAGGAAAGAGTCAGTATTGGATCTCTGGTCCTACATGAAACAGAAACAGTTAACTGTGTGTGTGTGTGTGTGTGTGAGACAAGGTCAGCTATCCACTAGTTTCATTATTAAAACCTTTTTTTCCCCATGTGGAACTCTAAGTTGCAATATTGTACAGTCTAATTGTTAATTTAGCATAACCTTGTCCATAAATTACATAAATAACATTTTTACTCAAGTAAAAATAACAAATATGATCATGATCAAACATTAGAAAAATGTTAGAATATTCTAAATAATTGATTACAATTGGAACTAAATATTTAGAAAATGAAACATAAATAATCAGAAAACTTGTATTTCATTATTTTAACCAATTAAAAAAAATAACAACAACAAATCACAATAACATTTCGAAATGATCTGCGCAAACATTAACAGGCATCACCCTGGTGCGATGCAACCACAGAAGCTAGGTTTTATAGCTTATACAGGCTACAACGTTTCATCAGCAGACTAACAATTTACAAAGAAACATAGTGTAAGCACAATAGTATCATACCTGTGGTGAAATATAAATATGAAACCATCGACCTCGTGTGTGTGTATGTGTGTGCCAGGGTTGGCTCCCCTGGTATGAGGAACAGAATTAATATATTTAGCTAACGAAAAAAACGTGAAAGAAACCCCATTAAATATGTACATAGCGGATATAATGTAGAGAAGGATACATCTATTAGACTAAGCTCTAATTACAAAATATTCTCTTTTATAAAGATTTATTGGGCAGAATTTGACTCGGCGCAATCTACCTCTAATTTAATTATTAAAGGTTTTGACTTACGTACCCGCACACACAAACCGCACATTACGACATGCAGATGTATGTAAGGAAACATTGAAATCTACTGTTTTTTTGGGAGAAATTCATAAGAGAAATGTTCATAAATTTATGTTAAACTGTTACATGTGGATATGTGCGTGTGGTGTGCTGGTCCCCGTGTGCAGGTCATGTACGCAGTTCTGTGGTGCGCTATCTACTCCAGCCTGCACTGCGTCCTTGTAAAGAGACATCTGGACTTCTGGGTTATCTGCCTGTGTGTCAGCCTCATCTCCATCTTCCTCACCATCGGCATCATCCTCATCCTCCACCACAGTAACAAAGAGGCAGGAATCCGTCACTTCTTACATGGGCCTGTTAAAATTCCTATCGCAATCACGAGAACTGGCAGCATAACCCAGCACATGACCACAAGCTTAAAGCACAGATTTCACCACTGTTATACTGATTTACAAAATTCTACGCATCATTACTTGATAAATATCCAGTTGTGTCTGTGAGTCTGAAGTGGATCTAAAACCTCAGCGCGTAAAGGCAGCGTCCGTACAAAACAAAACAGCAGTTATGTTGAATCTTACGGAGGCAAAAAAAAAACTAAAAACAACCAAACAACAACAACCAAAAAAAAACCTCACAGGCATTCATTAATATTCTGAACATGAAACATTAAAATCGTTTGGCCTTGTCCTTCGTAGATCAGCGTGAACGCAGACGTGCGCCTGGTGCAGGTGAACGAGCGGCTGATCAGACACAGGCTGCTAGTGGGAGTGGCCGACTGGGTTCATCAGTGTTCCGGGGAAATACAGGTGCGCCAATACCTCCACGTACATTTTGAATTAGCCGACTATTTTTAAGAAATTGTAACATCTTTTATGAATTAACTATTTTAAAAATAATAAAAAATTTATGTGTATATAAATGCGTTTACCGTGCCTTACCAAAGTATTCCACTCCTTAAAAATAATCAGATTAATCTAAAAATGATCAGATTAATCTATAAATTATCAGATTAACCTGGATTACAAATGATTTTTAGACAGTCGGTTCCAGACAGTATTTTTATTGCAAACCAATAAATTATTAGAACCATTAGATCCAACCTGTGCTGTAGTACAAGCTTTAAATCTGATTGGTTGTGTTTCTACAACATCTTTGCACACTGTTTCAGAGTAATTTTCAAGGAGATTTTCAAACTTGCTGAAAGTTCCTCCCAAGGTTTAGTGTGTTTCGAACAGACTGAAGCAGGTTGTCAAGATGTATCTCCCTGTGGTTTTGCATCATTTGTCCATCATTCAAGTTTAACAAGAAGCCCAGTTATCATATTTTCTTATCTTGTGCATGTCTAGAACTTTATTTCTAATTTACTTAGAATACTCTTTGGTCTTCAATTACACAGCTTTTCAAATGTATTTGAATTGCAGGAGTCTTTTATCCAGAAAGGTGAACATTTTAAATTATTCCCAGGTAGAGGCTTATTATAAGCCCATTGTCCTGTTAGAGTAGTATCTTTCATGTGTGTAAACTTGGAATTTCCACAGCACAGGAGTTTATTACTTGTGTAAACAGCATTTTTTGGACAGTAGCTTGTATAAGACTTTTTTCAGTTAGCAATTTGTATTAAAACTTAAAATAAAAATAAAATAAAAACAAAATATTACACCACAAAATTAATCTAATAACTTAAAGGGGATTGAATACTTTTGCAAGACACTGTATGTTAGTTTATGCTGTATTCATAAATGTTTGCATAAACTGAATTTTAAAAGTGCACTTAATGCATATTAAAAACATATCCAGCTAACATTTGCACTTTGACCAAACCAGAGCATTCATAAAACAGGTCAGTAAAGACAGCATGTACAGGATACAGGACTCCAATACTGTCAGTCATCTGACTTCAGAGTAACATAATGGTGCCAGAAGTCGTGGCTTAGCACTGATTCTAAAATGAATTATAGCATATTAGTTGCAGCAATGGATTAGATACCCCTAATAAAGTGTTCACTCTGAATAGACAATAGAGTTAAAAACATCAACTGATGCAAAATTCAGTTTTGGCCACCAAAGAGGTCAATGGCCACGGTTCCCCTTGGCTCTCTATGAGGTGCACATGTCTGTACACTTTGTTAAAGCTATATGTATGGGAAAGTAGCTATTGACACTTTGAGCAAATGAGGCTCCCCATCATCATATTTTGGAATCAGTATTTTTTTCAAACATTATTTGATCATTTTTTTGACTTGCAAGTTGAAATAACAAAGTAGCTTCTGGTCAAAAAGGTTGTAAATCTCTCTCTCTCTCTCTCTCTCTCTCTCTCTCTCTCTCTCTCTCTCTCTCTCTCTCTCTCTCTCTCTCTCTCTCTCTCTCTCTCTCTCTCTCTCTCTCTCTCTCTCTCTCTCTCTCTCTCTCTCTCTCTCTCTCTCTCTCTCTCTCAGTTGTGTTGTGTGTTTTGGAACTTGTCCCCCTGCTTGCAAACCTTAACTGAAACACTAGAGGAGCTGGGTTTTGTTAGGAATGTGATACAGGTATGCTAATTTTTATTGTTTAATGATTTCTATTCTTTTACATAATTTATATATTTATTAATGTTCTTTAGCTTTGTAGATTCATAGAAATCAGCACAGGCAAAATATTAAATCCAAACATCTAAATCTAAGGCAACTTAAATGAAAGGTTATCTTTTTTAAATATGTAAGATTGAGGAAAACCTCTTATAAGAGAAATATTCAATATTCTGCATGGTCATTGGACCAAAAAAAAGGCTTATAATTACAAAGGTGAGTCTTAAAAAATGGTTCCCACAAAGAGCACAACCACGCATCCTTTCTTTTTTTACTCTCCAGGACAAACTCAAGAAAAAAATGTCCCACCTCCTTCTAGTGGCTGAAGTCACGACCCTTGAACCTGTTGATCCTGATGAGGAGAGTCCACTACTTGTGGACAGTAGCAGGATAAACCCTACAATCAGGCAGAGGGATGAGGCTCAACTGACCAGAAACTACAGCCTGATACCTGATTGTACACTCTCACATCAGGTACAGAGTGGTTAGGAGAAAAATCACACAAACACACCCTGCCATGTATGTATTAGCCTTAGAATATTATGTTTCCTGACTCTTTCAGCAGCTTTCCTTTTGGAGTGACTGTGTGTGTGTGTGTGTGTGTTTTCAGGATATTGCTTATCAGCTTTTGATGACCTACAGTGCAGTTTATGTGAAACTGTTGGTATCAGAAAGGCTTCCTAGTCCCTCACATCGCCCCCTAAGTGCAGAGAGAGTCCACTGCACAACTGCACCACTGTGCCTTTGTCAGTATGTACAGTGCAAAATCCTGCAGTAGCCTAATGTGGTCAAAATATTGCCCAACATGTATTTTAATAGATATGCATGACAGTTGCACTGGCAATGCTTGAACAATCATCACCTGAGCCTACTTTTCTTTCATTTAAAAAAAAAAGTTTTAACGCTGCTATGTGAAATACATATGCTTGTTAAGTTGCACTGCTGTTAGAATTGGTTGGTTTTTGTGTTTTGTAATGGGTCTTATGTAAGGGTGTGGGGGAGGGGGAGGTGATAGAGAGCGGAAAGACAACGAGTCACTGATGCACTGCAGAGAGAGAATCATACAGAGTATGTCGACACCAATAGGCAGCGGTTCACAGACCTGTGTAGGCCCAGGCAGTGTGGAAACATGTGATCATAGTTCACTGCAGCAGAGGAGACCACAGCACAGCTCAACAGCACAGCACAGCACAGCAGCACGGCAGCACAGCTCAGCAGCACAGCACAGCAACACAGCTTGGAAGCACAGCACAGCAGCACAGCACAGTACAGCACAGCTTAACACAGTGCAGACTACACTGCAGCATGCAGTTCAACCTGACATTTTCACAGGTATCATATACAATGAACTTCATATGCACACTAATATTCCATACATACATAAATACAAAAATAATGGCCTCCACATACACATCCATGCACAACGAATACCAAACAAAAGCACATCATTCAGTTCTGGAAATTCTGCACTACTTTCACACTTCAGGACAGTGATGACTGGGGAACTAAAAGCCAGAAGTCAAACTACTGAAGAAAGTTGATTGATAGTGATTTCTACATGTAACGCAACACAGTGTAGAGTGAAACACAGGGCAAAGTATAACACAGCACGTCACATGGGGGCAGACAGGAGCCACAGTTCTGTCTGGGAGGTATGGCCCATTAATCAATGCTGATGGCGTAGGGGTGGGTTGGGGTTGAGGATCTGCTTGGAAAGGAAGTGGGCACGCCATGGGTGTCACAATAACAGTGATGCAGGCCAGAGCTGTATTGGCTGAAGCTTGCAATGCAGGAGAGAACCAAGGCAGTGTGAGGCCTGCTTAAACGATCACAGAGATGCCGGGTTCTCTTTGGGAGGCTAAATGACCATCTGTGATCCTGCAGACACAGGCTGGCCTGCCTCCTCCTTCCAGCTCTGCTCCTGTCCTGGTTCCGTCCCCCCCCCCCCCCCCCCCCCCGTAAATTCATCTCTCAGCTCCAACACATCACATTCTCTTCTTTCAGGGTTGTAATTTTACATTTACACTATCAGTTGGGCTTTTCCTTTTACTAACAGCAGATTGCTATCCTGAACAACCAAAAATATAAGCCAATCCTGAGATGGCTGAACACAGCACTGAATGTCCCATGACGTGCATGCGGTGACAGATGTCCCTGCAGATTGAGAGGATGATTAGATCCTGCCGGACGGCACCCAGTGCTGTTTCCTTGTGCATTAGCAGTAATTCAATGTTGAGAGATCCTATTGCTCTCAGTGACAGAGATGCAAAGAGACAGACACACTATGGGAAAAAAAGAGGAAGACAAAAAACATGGCATCTATAAATAGACCCGCTGAGATGAAGAGGAGAGGCCGTGAGGAGAAGGCAGGAGTGAGTGAGACAGAGGCGAGCAAGAAACCTGCACCGTAGTCACTCCTTGCAGTTCCTCTTTAATTTAAACAGGATTCATACACAAAAAAATGCATGAATAGAATCCATGGAGAGAATGAGGCTCAGAAGCACATGTATCTGCACAAGTCATCCAGCAGCCTCTATCAGCAGGAGTGCCGCCGTATTTACAAGCTCAGAGAAACTCAGAATCTTAAGGGTGCGGTTACCATGCGTAACCATCTTTTCTTGAGCAATGTCATCGGCAACAGCACAGGATCAGCTTTAAAGTAGATTAGTGTGGAAAGAGCAGCTTTTTTCAGGAGAGCAGGGCTGGGGGTTTATCTAAAAATATGTGGTTAGAGGCCACTATTCACTGGATGCACATCCTCGAAACGCCAAAGTGATTTTCTTGAACTGATCTGGTAGCAGAGATATCAGACATAAATATATCATATATACCATCATAATATCATCAGCATATAACATATGCTCTTCTGTGTGCTGCGTTTGGAGTTGAAAAAACGAGTAGGTCATTTTAGCCAAAATATTAGGACTGTTTATATTTATTTATATTATTTCAATAAATAAAAACAATACACACATCAATACACCAGTTGTTACTTATTGGAATTAGGCAAAATGCTTGCAGATACACTAAAGCTCTTAAACTAAAAGTAGAGAAGATAGATTTGAAAAACTGATGAGAGCAGAAAAAGAGGCATGATACACGGCTGCCCAAGATCAGCTGAATTTTACCCTGGAATTTATTTAGCAGTAACATTTCAGGTGTTTTTAATTACCATCTTCATCACCATCTTTCTGTTTAAAATGTATTTTATTTTTATGAACTCGTTTTTTTTTTTTAACATATATATATTTGTATATACTACCTCATTTTAAATATATGAAAATTGAAATGATAAAAATGTTGTTGTTGTTGTTGCTAATACTAATACTGTAGAGGGTGGAAAATATTCTATTAAAAGTAGGAAACAACACTGCTGTGCGTCACACACTTCTCCAGCCATCAGACACTCATTCCCGGTGACATATAACCCACCACTATCCCACCAACCACTCTGGCAATGCACAGTCCCACCAAATGCAATCTGCTAAGTGCATCGCTAATGACAAATCAACAACTAGGAGACCAGTGGGGCAGAGCTTTTCTTGTTTTTACTGACCCGAAATCTGAGCAAATACGGAAATGTTGGCATGTGAATGTGGGCTGTGTACTCTGCCACACTAGCCAGCTGGGAAAAGAATTGCTGGACTACAGCAAATTCACAAGCACATTCCGTTTCAAATCAGTTTCCCCCCTCTATTCAGAATCCGAATCACTGAAACCAAAATGGTAGGTAATCAGAAATTGGCCAAATTTGTATTTCTAATGGTAAGAACTGTTAAAAATGGAAGAGAATAACTCAGTGCCCGAAGAGTTTATCCTTTCACGCCAGCAATGCCGTAATTACCATAATCCATCCTGCTGCTGAGTGAATTTTTATCAGTGAGAGTTGACTGACCACAGCAGTAGAATACTCTATGTGTTAAGAGCATGCGTACTCTCTCAGGAACACTCCAAAAGGGAGCCTTCGGAAGCAGCTAAGGCAGCAAGGAAGTGAAGAATGGGTGCGATGGCTGATCTGACACTTAGTAAGAAGAGGCCGTACTGCAGCTGCTTCTGCCCCTATGCTCTTCCTCATATGGTGCTCACTGACTGGAAGATTGCAGGGTACCAGAGAGTTCTACAGCCTCATCCGACCAGACTGACGGCACCGCTGTGCTAGGCAGGATATTTTTAGCTTCTGGTTTGATTCAAGTGAAATGAGTCATATAAATATCATTTGTCATGTTCCCTGTTTTTTGGCAACGTGGCCCTGGTAGAGCATCTGATCTTTTTCAGTTCTCTTCAAGACATCTTTATATGTTTTACAATGTCTGTTATCTAAGCTATAACTGGCAAAAAAAAAAATGTAGCAGCATTTCTGCTATATGAAGCAAGTTATGTTTACCATCTAAAAAAAACAATAACCAAAGAGATACTTTCTCACAGTTGCATATCACAACATGCTTAGTTAAAAAATATGCCATACTACTTGAGCAATCTATATTTCATCAAATGATAAAAATAGTTCAGTTCAACAAGAGCGCTATGGCCAAATATATGAATAAATATATATAAATAATTAACTGAATGCACAAACAAATCATATTGTAGTAAGTAATAAATAATGTATAATACAATAGTTTGCCACGCAATAATACCACACCCTTCTTATTGGATGAACCAGACTGCTAAGAGACTGTAATACCCAGTTTGATGTAAAAAAAATAAAAAAAAAATAATAAAAAAAAAATCATTCTTAGCTACCAGTATATTTCCAATTTTTTACACTGGGTACTTTCTCTTTCAGCACAGAGAAATATTATATTTCAAGGAAAAACATACTGTGTCAAAAAAACCCCAAACAAGATTGAATACTTTGGACCAGTTTACACTAACATTTAAGTTGCTTTTTAAAAAGATGTGTGCTAGTGATAAAATTCTTCTCTGAACAGCTTCAGTGAACAAGGGAATGACATGATCAAACAACATCTGCTATTTGGCAAATCTGAGAATTTGGTATATTGCCAAAGCTGGCAAATCCTATCACCTTTTACTGATATATCTATTACTATTAAAAAAATTTAACACTAGAAGGGAACTATCAAAGATCAATTTCTTTAATCACCCCTTCAGTGTTAATATTTGGCCATTTAACCTGGTAGCAAATTGAAAATGTATATTGTACAGCCTCCCTGAACCTAATTAGATGAATGACAGTCATAGATGGAATATTGACAAAGGAAAGTTATGTGTAGAGTGCATAATGAATATACAACAAGAGCTAATTACATCCTACACATGTGATGCTTCTGCAGATATTTCACTGTCATCAGATCTGTAAGGACTATAACAACAGTACCATTGTTTGGAATTTGTAGGTCACTAATGTGTTTGGCTAAGCATGAACCACATTTTCTTCAAGAAAAAAAGAATTGTACATGTGTGTGTATGTGCGCGTGTGTGTGTGTATCTGTGCATGTATGTGTGTGTGCATGTGTTTTCTTACTATATGCATACACACATGTACAATCAGTAATGTGATTTTTATATACAGCTCAGCCCTGGAGTTAAATCTGTGTGTGTCATGGGGGTGTGGTGTGACAATGAGGGTCAGAGGATCAGTACAGAGTGTCAGAACGCTGTGCACATAAATACTGGCTGTACCACGTGCAGCTATAGCTGAGAGTCCTGGTGCAGGCAGGTTTGTCGGGAGGAACGGCACCCCCTGCAGGTGACTCTAAGGTTCCCAGTCATCGTCGTGGTGCTGGGAGGCAATGATGACGACCACCGTGAGGATGGTGCAGAGGACGATGGAGGCAATGCCCACTGCCAGACTGATGAAGGAGAAGTTACGTGCCTCGCGTGACGCTATCTCTGCCGACACCATGTCGCCCCGGGCAACAGCCGTACGCACCTGGCAGAGAGAAGGAGGCTCTTTATCTTTAGAGGATGCTGGAATATGTAGTTCTGGTGGATTATGAGGTGTCTAGCAAGTATGTGAGTATTGCAAGGGAATAAAACTCTTAGATGTTTTTGCTCTTAAAGATGCTTTCCAGAGATCGGGGAGCTACCTTTTTGCTGGAAGTAATTCAGTCTCAATTCTAAAACCCCTGGTTCAGATCATTAGAGTATTCATAGCCATTTCATTAGCTGAACCTAATTAATTAAGTTAATTAATTACAAATGTGGAATGGAATGAAACTCTACAGCAATGAATCCCTCCTGAAAAAAAGGTGACCTGGACAATCCATATTCACATACAATGTGAGCCCATTTTTAAAGTGTTGTACCCATGCTAAAATATTCCTGACGAAATGTCAAAGTAAATTCCTCATTCATCCCTCCTCACCAGATTCCTCTGCTTGAAATGTAACAATTTCTCTGGCATCAGCGCTGTTGCCTGGCAGCGCTGTTGCCTGGCAGTGCTGTTGCCGTCAGCAATGCCACACCCACCTGTACTGCTTTGATGATGGCGATGATGCCTGTGGGCCAGAAGCAGCACACCGTGGTAAGAACGGCGATGGGTAGGTAGTCATGAGGGGGCCGGCGGGGCTCCATCAGCGTGATGCCAGGGGGCATCTGCATGGCCATTTGTCCCGGGGCCACACCTGGATGGGGTGTGCCATTCGGCAGGTAAGGCTGGCCCTGGGAATTTTAAAAAATGATTTGCTCATTAGGTACTGTGAAAATGCATTTCATTTTCCAACACAGTCACATATTTTAAAAATATTTCCTGTTAAAACAGAACACAGTCATGATTATCACACCAGTTTTGTGAAAAGTCACCTGACTCACCCCAGTTCCAATAGGGTAGACTGGAACATAAGCAGTGCAGGGCTGCAGCTGCAGAGGGTACCCAGGGTGCAGGTAGCCCACAGGCGGATGGGGAGCTGCGCCACCAGGCCCATGTGTCTGGATCGTGTAGCCGTTAGGAGCCCCCTGTGGCCCCAGGGTTCCACAGTGGAACTGGGTCTCCTGCAGGTACCCGTCTGAGCCAGGGGGTGGAGGTGGAGGTGGGTAGTTTGGCTGGGGCCCACAGGTGGCGGATGGGGCATGTGGAGGCATGTTGGGGTCCTGGGAGGGCAGGTAGGGCGGGGGAGACATTTGGGTCATCTGCTGGGACATGGCCTGTCTCCCTGCAGCTTCCTCCAGACCTACAATGTAGAAAAAGTAGAAAAAGGAGCATCACTGCCCTATGAAGCCTCATGTGAAAATGACTTATACAAGGACCTGGAACTGGAACATGAGAACAAGCTTAAAACTGACCGAAACAATAATGTTTAAATGTACTATGCTACATTGCACTGATTATCAAAAAGAAAAAAAAACTATTTTGTCGTATGTAACGTAATCTAAAGACAGGTAATAATCTCAGTAGTTTAAATTGCACTGTTTTGTCCTTTTAATGGACACGTTTTCAAGCATAACATTACATTCACAACATGGTTCTTCTGGTGCAATAGACGTGTGACCAGTGTCACTGTGTTTGCACTGGGTGACAACCTTATGACCAGAGGTCTGGCTTGCTGTGTGACATTTTTGCATTTCATTATTATATCTTTAGTTTTTATCAAGCAGACTTCAAGGAAAGACAAGATATACAGCAGGTATGGGAACATTTGACACCTTACCTCCTCTGCCTTGCTCTCTCTCTCTCTCTCTCTCTCTCTCTCTCTCTCTCTCTCCCTCTCTCTCTCTCTCTCATGAGTGAATATCTAAATACCTGGGGTTTCTTTCTTAAAATGTCTCAGTGTGGTATAACAGCCATATTTTGCATCTATAGGTACAACGGATTAGGGAGCACTTTTTGATGTGTAACATGTTAATCATGTCTTCAAAATCCAGTATTTGTAATCAGATAAGAAAACACTTTTTGAAACCCAATAGGAATATAAAAATAGACAAGTACAATTGAACTACATCAAAAAGATTTATGTAGGAACACTAATGGCCATTGTTTGGCAATTTGGATTTCAAAAGAAACAATGATGAAGGGCATTCAAGTGCAAAATGTCAGTGACTGCTGAACTGTGGAAGAGGCTGGTCCTGAGAACGTGTCCTGGAGATCTGAGAACATGGCCTGGGGACCCGAGAACATATCCTGGAGATCTGAGAACATGGCCTGGGGACCCGAGAATGTGTCCTGGAGATCTGAGAACGTGGCCTGGGGACCTAAGAACGTGTCCTGGAGATCTGAGAACTTGACCTGGGGACCTGAGAATGTGGCCTGGGAACCTGAGACCGTGGCCTGGGGACCTAAGAACGTGTCCTGGGGATCTGAGAATGTGGCCTGGGGACCTGAGAACGTGTCCTGGGGATCTGAGAATGTGGCCTGGGGACCTGAGAACGTGTTATTTATACAATGGATGAAGCATTTACCAATCACGGCACATTCCGTACATATTCATATTCTAAAATGTTGTATCCAGGATGTCATTATGTTCACTTACAAAAGGATGTCTTAACTGTAGGGCTCTTTCTACCATCCAAATAGCTACTCAAAAGAGCCACTTCTGAGAGAGATGAGCACTGGTATCTTTATTCTGCTCTAGTTTTATTTATGCTTTGTTCACGATACTGGTCATAGCAGACTTCAGAAGTAAAAGAACGGTGAACATTTATGATTGTTGTGTGCATTCCCCTCTAATTACATTAAATATACCCGGGGCAGACTTACCTAACAACGACTACATTTTCTGATTAGATACATTTGTATATCTGGGGTTAATGCATACAAGTTCTAATGTTTCCTCTGATATTGATGAAAATGCTGGTAAATACATTTGATGCTCATTGCTTCATTACAAATCATTGCCCTTTACAAATCAATCTGTCTGTAGGTTTGTAAGCTTATACACTGTGGCAGTAAAGTATACTGATAACATTATAGGCAAGGTGAGAAATTTAATGTTTGTGTGTGTGTGTGTGTGTGTGTGTGTGTGTGAGAGAGAGAGAGAGAGAGAGAGAGAGAGAGAGAGAGAGAGAGAGAGAGAGAGAGAGAGAGAGAGAGAGAGAGAGAGAGAGAGAATTGGAAATGTCTGAGACCTTGTGGTGCACGTATAAGAGAGACTGTGAGGGTTACACACAGGGACCATTCAGCCTAGCCAGGAATAAGATAGTATTAAATTGACTTGGACTTCAATCAAATAATCAATTCAAGCATATTTTCCATGTGTCCGATAGATATATATACACACACACACACACACACACACACACACACACACACACACACACACACACACACACACACACATACATACAAAAAATAAAATAAAAATAAAAAACTCGCGGTCTAAATCCTACAAGCTTTGTTCGACCGCAAACACGGGTTACATAAATTCACATTCAGATGTGTTCGTCTGACTGGGCTTAAAGGCCCCAAGAGTGTACGGCGGATTTTACGCTACCTAATATCTAATTAATACCAACTTATAGCAATTTAGTGGCAATAATTGAATGTTGGCTTATATAAACATAGATTTTTCAGCATGACCCCCACCTACACTCGCCCTCCGAACCTGAACAGAATTTCATGAAGCCCCCGCTGTGCGCTTCTCGTGAGTGCATATCTTATATCTGGCTCAAAGTATCCTGAGACAATCACGCCTCCTTTAGGATAGCCAACGGGCAAATAAACTAGGCACTAATACCGATACAGCACATTTTAAAAAATGATCGGGCTTTAGTGATCAGGGGGAAAAAATGATACACAGATCAAATATTTATTCAAATGTGTTTAACACGCCGCGAGAAGAGTCAGACCCGCAGGATGACAGGTTATCCATCAAAATCAGATGATGGACAGAGAAAACTGCGGCGGCAACGCGCATCTCTGTAGATGCAGCAGTTACAAATACGTGAAACCTGAGCACTGAAAATGAGGACGGGGAGACAACATGCGTCACCGACTAACAAGCAAATTGATGAAATACATCCCTTTTCTACACCGTTTTGATGCACTTAAGAGTTCGATAAAAACCGTGGGCAATAGTATCGAACTAATTAACAGTTGTATACCCAACGAATCCAGAATAAAGAGAAATTATCATAAAATCCTTCTTACTGTGTTTTTCCGACGACATCACGTTCAGTTATCCGATGCGATGCCTTTCAATTGTCCCTCCAGTTCTCTGATGGGAGGTGACAGTCTATAGGTCTGCCTTTGTGTATATTTAAACCTTGAAAATGAAATAAATTGTGGTGACAATACCTCTGTACTAAGAACGCATCTTCAGATAACAAATCGCCTTCATCTACGCCAGCTATTTTGCTGTTAACCCTCGCAGGTGTCAGTACGTTTCACTGCCTTTTCCTCTGAATAAATACTAAGAGCAGTACGTCCACAGCGAGAGCGGAAAATAGGACCGTGTGAACGCATCGCGTTACACTGACTTAATCAGACACACGCTATCGTTGTCTTAAAGAGACAGTGGAGCTCATGAAACCCTAAAGCAGGATTTGAAATCCGAACAAAATGCAGTTACTCAGTTTGAACACACACACATCCCCTTTAGATAACAATCATGGCTGGAGAGGTCTTTGATAGCCTTTTTCACCTGAAGAACCATAATGTAAATATCATGTCAAAATTACCATTAAAATAAACTATTTAACCGGCTAAACTGACTATGAAGGCAGGAACATGCCTCATTTACTGCGTGATTAAATTCTACTAGGAACTAAAGAAGTATTGGCGCCTTTGTTGTACCATGAACTGATGGTGATTCGGTGAAAAAATCCCGTAATTATCCGTTGTGTCAATAACTCATTAACAAAACTGTAATCATAAATGCTTTGAAATAAGAAAATGGGATCCGCACAACTGATAATGACAAATGGTCTATAACAAATACCAGAAGCACAAAACAATTTTTCTTTCTTTATTTAATTAGTGGCACTGATGTGCACAAAAACAGACAACACTTTTCCGGAAACAGCAGTTTATTACTTTACATCAGTCCATTACTGGTGTTCATCCTTAATTGCCAATGCATTTGCTGATCTAACTGAAGGCATTTATTAATTTATTTTTTTAAATAAAGCAAAACACCCAGCCACTCTCAGGCGCGTCGACATGCCCTGTGATTCCATGTACACATTTGTGACTTTAAAGCTAACAGAATAAGCGCACGATCTCTTGGTAACCTTTATTTATTAGTTTGTTTGTTTAGGTGATTGTAACCATGGTGTTTCTTAGTGTGGCACCATCATTGCTCTGTCTGATCTGAATATTCTATGGACTTCCATTTCACTTGGCAATTAATATATATATCTCAACTGATTATGGAATCATCTCTATTTGTCCAGATTGAATCTTCAAGTGCATGATTTCCTTGTCAATAACTTCTCTTGCACGCACGCACACACACAGGAAGTTCTGCTGCAGTCTTCACTGTCTCAGTGTGTGTAGAGAGACGCTGTGAACACGATGTCCCTGCGTATGGCCAGGGAGGCCTTCTCCATCTTACTGCCCAACACAGAGTCTCCAACGATGCGGGCGGCTTGTCTCACTTGCTTCAGCACCTCATCCAGCCTCTGGATACAACGCACCACCGTGCCCTCCTGCACGTCCGTAAGCTGGGCGATCTCAGCAAAGGGCTGTCGCACCCAGGCACGCACGCACACACACACACACACACACCCAGACACACGCACACGCACACGCACACACACACACACACACACACACTCTTGTAGTAATGCCATTTCCTTTGGCTTGATAAATAATGCCTTGTCTACTGCTAACCCCATTAACCTTAACCAAAAGTAAATAGTTTGGGTCTTTTAAAATGAAAGCCATTTTAATCAAAATCTTCATGTTTTATCATCTTCATGTTATACATCTTTGATTTATCCCCATTTGGTCCCCCAAAAATGCTAAATACATGCCCACACACTTCCATACATGATTCATTGAATTAGCACCACAGTGCAACATGACACATGCACATGCAGGCAGTGACATGGTGCTCATGTATACCAGAGCAAAGTTATTGATCTCTGAACGCACTGCAACGGTCAGCACTGTTTTCTTACAGCACCTGACAGAAAGGCCAGTGTGACACACGCATACGGCAGCCCTGTGTGGCCAAACTTGCGCAAGTTTTAGGGTCGGCGCTCACCATGCCTCTAGCCCAGCAGTAAACCACCTCCGTCAGGCCGAACTTGAACTGAGCCGCAAAGTCTTCAGCTGTCTGTGGCAGCCCACAGTCACGCTGCAGGTCGCCGATGCGCTGAGCCACGATCAGCACCCGGTCAATGCCCTGCAGGAGGAAGACGCAGGAGAGACAGCAGGAAGAGAGTGCGTGAAAGAGACAGACGTAAGTGCAAGACAGAGTATGCCAGACAGAGAGAGAGAGAGAGAGAGAGAGAGAGGTGAGGGGTTGTTATTAGTAACTACATATTACTAACTTGTTAAAATCCTAATAGTTTCTTTACCCATAACATACATTGTTTATTGCTGTTCCTTCCTCCTCATTGTTATTTCAGAAAGCAGACTGTTCTGCATCTAAAATCTCATTGGTTGAGGCACATTCAAAGCTGCTTTAAAATACTCAGATATACTCATGTATAACCACACATAATAAACTGAATTCTGTACTAACATATTATTGTATTTGTTATTAATGACATTATTTATTGACCATTAGTGTATTTTATCAAAAACACATTTTGACCTCTTCTAATAACTTGATTTTGATTAATGATTGTTTTAAAAGCAATAAGCCACTTAAGGCCTTTTGTTACCCTAAATGGTAAAATAATGCATCACTCAGCCTATTGGAGCTTTAACTCTTACTAATCCTAAAGATGCAGTGGCGTCAATGCTAATACCGCAGTCGTGCCCATAATCTTATGTTGAGCTGAACAGAGAGACAGAATGAGTCATGGAAGTCTCTTGCCATGCACCTTCCTCCCCACCTCTTGTCTCTCTAAGAGCTCAGACTCTGTGTCTCATCAGCGAGATGGTTTGAGATGTGCTCTGAGACGGCTACACACACCTGCCTGCCTCACACATACCCCCCCGACCTGCCAGTCATCACTAAGTCAGGCCCGCCTTAAAGTTTATATACTCAAGATACACTGACTTGGCTCAAGCCCGTGTGCGTGTGCGTGTGTGTGTGTGTGCCGAAGCTCAGCAGGCAGCCCTTGTCTGAGACATAGTGTGAGGCGAACAGGCTCCAGACATGGCGCTCTGCTGGCTGTGAGTCAGTGAGCCTGCGTTCTCACAGATTCAAGCAGGACAGGAGTACACGCAGCAGCAGCAGTGCATTCAGCCAAGAAGGTCTGATACAAAAAAAGGTTCTTCCATCACTCTGTATAATGTTGTAGTGATACCCAACTAAATCCGTGACAATAGCAAATACCAGGCATTCCTGATATTCACCTCAGTACATTCTTGGCCTTTTTAGTTCTGCATTTCACTTACTTACAGTAAGTTATGATTGATTAAGAATGTACTTCATTTGAAGTATGTACTGCTGAATACACCTTAGAGACATTAGGATTTAACCATGTATTTACACACGAGCGTGTTCAAAAATCTCCTCTCATCTCTTTACATTTGACCTAAAGTTTCAGCTCCATAACCTACTTAGCTGATATACAAGTTAACCTATAGTGAACTTGAACTATATAAGGCAATACAGAGTGTATTTATAGTCTGTCATTTACAGTTATGCTGCAGAATTTCTGGGTCACTAAGAAACAAGGACATGAGAAAGCAAAACGCAGGAGACCAAAATTACCCTTCGGACACAAACACACATGGGCGCATGCACACACTTGCACAGTACCTCCTGTATGGTGTTGGGGACGTGTGGCTCTACTTGTGTGTTCTGGGTGAAGACGAGGCAGGACAGCAGGGCTGCACTCTCCTCCGGGGCCATGGGGCTCAGGGTGTTCTCAAACAGCAACTCAGTGAGCAGCAGCTCGTGGCTGCTGATCTGACAGGCCACGCGGCCCTTCAACTGCACAGCGCCGCTGCCGTCGATGTAGTTCAGGGCCTCCAGCACCTGCGGAGCAGGGGCCAAACCCGACACACAAGCCGTCTTAATTATAGCGCAGCTATAATTATAGAGAGGAGACTGTGAACAGTTAGGGATTGAGATGTGACATCAGCTAGAAGATGCCCTTTATGTCTTCTGTGCAGTTGAGTACTGTGCGACTTGCTGCACCATGCCTTGCTTCTAGCTTTAGTGTGTGTGAGGGCACCGACCTTAATTCTCTGATGGTACTCGGGTAGCAGGGTGAGCGACTGATCAGACACCAGGAACAGCAGCCTGTCCAGCTCCTCTTGCACACCCATTCTCTCCTGCACACGTGCAAACTGAGACGGCAGAAGACAGAGAGAGAGAGAGAGAGAGAGAGAGAGAGAGATACAGACATAGAAATAGAGAGAGCCCATCAGTAAACTGATTCATTTCCAGCAGACTATGCATCCGACGGACCGCGGATGAGTGACAGAAAGACGGGTTTTACCTCCGCTCTGCCAACAGTGCGACTGCTGGAGCCAGGCATCGGTAAAGAGCAGCTAAGGAAACAGGCTGATAATCAGTGCCATCACTAAGAGCCTGAAGAGAAGGCTGCTCTTTGAACTTTACCGCTGTGGAGTGGCTGGCAAAGATACACCACACACGTCGTACGCAAGAGGTCGTTCGCGTATCGCAGCCTTTTGACATACGAGCACTGCTGGCTAGTATTGCGATAATGATTAACAAACGATATATCGTGTACCCGTTGTGCTTATTCTATACAGACCATCTTCACTTTGTGAGGGTTAGGGTTAGAAAAAGAAAAATTAAAAAGCAGGCATCTGTAGTATCAGATCACCTGCTCCGTGAAGGTGGGTGAGTGGGTGCAATGGAAGTCTTTGAGGCTGTCCTGGAGCACACGTTGTCTCATCACAGCCTCCACTACATCCACTCCCTTCAGGTGAAGGTCATTCACTGGGTCGAGGGTCGTTACGCCGTCCGGGTTGGCCTCCGCCAATCGCAGAAGTTCCTGGGTGGCGGTGGAAATGGCCTGCCCGGGTGGATCCAGTCTGGGAGAGAGGAGGGTGGGGGGTGAGGTGGGGTGTTCTTCAGCCTGCTAGTAAGGTTGGTCCGATGAGAGGGAGTGCACAAGGACGGCCACGCCCACCTGAAACGGGGCTGCTGCCTCTTGTTGTAGTTGTCAATGATACGCTCTGGAATGACCTTCAGCGTTTTAACTGTGATGGCGGTGATGTCCTGTGCCTTCAGCTTCTGCACTGTGTGACTACAGGGACCTACACACACACCCGCATGTAAACAAACAAACAAACAAAACCCCACAGATGAATCCAAACCAGTGAGGGCCTGCTTGACCCTGAGTGTATGTTGTGGGTCTCATGGGAACGCCAGCGTGTGACTGTGGTGTACTCTGACCCTCGGGGATGAAGAGGCGGTTGCTGTGGAGGTGTGTGTATCCTCGGCCAGCCTCGGGAGCGCATTTGGTCTCCTCATTCCCTTTCTCACACATGATGAGGACGGTGAAGACCCGATTCACAGCGTCACTGGACACCTGCGACCAGCCCATCACAGGACGCAAGGGACATGAGCACACCACTGCCATTAAACAAACCCAGCCTTCAGGTGTGAGAGGTCTCAGCCATGCAAGCACGGAGAAAGATAAAAGATTAGTGATTACTGATTAACGTGCCTTGTGAAGTGATGTGCACTTAAATATAAGCCTACACAACAGACCTGCAAGATGACTGCCAGTGCATTAAGGTGTTGGGCATTGTTGACGACAACCACGCGGCCCACAGAGAGTGCCTTCAGACCGCTCATGGACTCCATGACTGCTTGCTGAGTTATGGACACAAAAAACGCAGGTTAGAGTTTCACAGATACAAGACAACCTGGACGTTTTCGGGATTGTTTTTGGGATGGCTGGAAAAGTAGTGTCGAAGTAGCACATAATAACAACAGGTGTTTTTGTAAATCACAAAGAGGATATGCAGGGGTGTGTGTGTGTGTGTGTGTGTATACACACTTGCAGAGTCTCTGTTGTGATGCGGAGTTCTGTAACTGTGTGGTAATATGACAGCAGGTCAGATAACTGACCCTCTGTGTCCAGAGGAGGCAGAGAGGAGAGCACACCTCTCAACTCCGTGATCCTCCTCTCATGGGCCTGAAAGACAGGGGGAAGAGAGAGAGAGAGAGAGAGAGAGAGAGAGAGAGAGAGAGAGAGAGAGAGAGAGAGAGAGAGAGAGAGAAGAGTCAATGAGGGGTGTAAGGTGTCAAATGTATTCAGACCTACTCTGATCTTTCCTTGACAGCTGAAGAGAAAAATATATAATGTAAAAATAATAATTCAGGGATGAACATCCCCAACAGAAAGCGAGAGATGAAGAAAGAATGTGTCAAATATTCTGTCTGCAGCATGTCTGATCTCTCCTTGATCAAAAGTTAAATTTGTAAAACAAACAAAACACAAAAACAAAAACATCCCTTGGAGACCTCCTACAGTTATTTCTGAGAGTACCTGGCCCCAAGAGCTGCAGGGCAATGTAGATCGGTACCTGTGTATCCCTGTGGCTCTCCGAGAAGCTCCTGCGCATCATGTCAGTGACGCGAAGTGCCTCCACACGCAAGAGGTTAAGGATCATGGTGTAGGTGAGCCTGAATTGAGACTGCAGCACAGTCGGCTTCCCCTGAGGACACATAACATCTGGCTTAAACACACACACACACACACACACACACACACACACACACACACACACCCCCCCCCCTCCGGATCTCTCTGTGCCACAGCAACAGATCACACCACCTTTCTTTCCACAGCATAATGAAGGATTGATGATTAATTAAAGAATCAGACTCGCTTGTGTCGAGAGTATATAAGGGAGATGTGAAACAAAGAGGCTAAGAAAGCAAGCACAAAATCCCAGTAATGACACAGGCGTGGCAGGCTCACAAAAGCCCATGAAACATTCAGCTTACATCACTGCCATTAGCACAGTGTCGGAAGAGGAAGATAGGGGGTCAGGGAGCTGATGGGGACCGAGGTTCTCTGCACCGCCCACTGGGAGTAATTACAACCCTCAGTCCATCACTGGTGCTGTTGCCATGGCGCTGCTGGAGACACCCGCGACAGAGCTGATTAGCAGCTTACAGCCAGATAGGAACCGGCCCCCTACGCCTCCTGAACAGATTCCTGATTCCAAATTCCATTATCGGTGAAATTTTAGAGCGTTTTATTTGCCTTTAGTATAAAACAGCTGGAACTGTTCTGAACCAATGAATTAAGCTACATTATCTACACAGACTTACAGAATCTTGGAACAGGCTGAGATCACCAAACCAGAGAGCAAGTCCCTTCAGCAAACCAACACCACTGGCTCAGAAATGGAAAAGGCAATTTATAGGATATCTTGGAAGAACATCGGCGCTGTTCTAGCCCACACATAGCTTGCCAAGACGTCCCCCATGGTTTGGCCTTTACAAATCGGCAACATGGCTCGTTCTCCATCGAGCAAACATCATCCACTCACCTGAAGGAGCTGCAGGAACCAATCCTCTTAACACTATGAAGGAACTACCCCAGACGCCCCAAGATAAAAGACCTGACTGTTACTCATCATTATCAAACATAATGGAATAGGTGTAATGCATGTAACGAATTAATGCATTCATTGTTCAGTAGAGGTTACACCTATAATGAAGGGAATGAGTACTGCAGAGATACAGGGGAATGCATTAGCAGCAGGAGCGGGTGAACACCAGTCACAGACAAGGGTGAATGCAATTTGGACAATATTTCACAACAGCGCACGCAGAGAGAGATTGTCTTGTCATTGTTCCTCGGCACACACTACTGTAAGACCTACATGTAAAAGCTTCCAAGGCGTGTCAGAAAAGGTACTGTGCACACTGCTCAGAACTGCAGGAAGACTTGGCTTGGAGAGTATTATGAACCTCGAGACAACAAACAGCCAGACAGAAGAGACAGAGCAATACAGTCTTAAATGTCTAATACATTTTTGAAAAATAGCTGACAATATCCATTTGCACGACTGTTGTGTCCAGTCCGCCCACAGCCCAGTGCTGGCAATGTCTCTAACAGAGCACCGTGGCAACCAGTCTCAAGGGCCTCAAGAGTTCTCTAACTAAACAAAGCCAGGCTTGTGGCAGAACGTGACTGCATCGAAGAGCGACCCATTTTCACCTGCACTCCACCTAGAGGCTCCACAAGAGGCTTTGCAAAGCCCTTGATCAGAGCATCTGACTCCTGCTCTGAGCAGCTGCCAGACTGCTAAGACGACCACGGCCAGGAGGCCTGATCAGTTAGGGCTGATCTGTGGATGAACTGGCAGGAAGAGAGAAGGAGTCAGAATCTAAGGGGCAAAAAGATTCCATTAAAGGGGACAAAACCAGCAGTTCCTAATTCATTGGCTGCAGAACAAAATCAACCATGTATCTTAAAGGTCTCACTTTTTATTATCAATAATGCTTAAAAAATTCAAGTAAAATAAGATACCGGTTGCAATTTCTTCTAAAAGACTTTATAAACGGTCCAATTAAATTACGTTTGCAGTATTCTGTTCATTTCTTTACAAAAATCTTTTAACAAGCCCTTGCTAATCAACTCTAAGCCCATCTTCAAACTATCTGTTTGAACTATTCCAGTCCAGATTCCATCCTTTCCAATAGCACAGTAACTGCCCTGGTTACAAACATCAATGACTTTCTCCTGTCTGGAGATGAATGTGCACTTGGTATCCTTATTTTGCTTGACCTAAGTGCTGCTCTTGACACTGTATGTCACTCCATCCTCGTGTCAAGGCTCTATGAACTGGGCTTTGATGGATCTGACCTGGACTGGGTCAGCTCTGACCTAACCGACAGGAAGCAATTAAATCATTCTATCTAGGTACACCGCCTCCACCTCTGTTTGTCACTAAAAGGGTCCCACAAGGCTCTGTTCTGGGACCATGCTGTTTATCATCTATATAGTCTCCCTCGGAAATATCATGCGTCATTTCAAATTGGACTTTCATTGCTACGCACGTCACCTAAATCTATCTCAGGACTAAGTAAATCAAACATCAACCACTCAGTCAGAGGCCTTTCAGAAATTAAACTACGGATGTTAAAAAATACTGAGCACATCCTCATGGCTCAAAATAGCCTCTCAATAAAATTGATTCTCTCACTGGTTCCCACTCAATAAAACGGGTTTTCTCAGTCTGTGCTTTGATGATATAGCTGTTCCTCCCACCTGGTTCAAAATCTAGGTGTTATCCTTGACGCATTCATTTAATTTGACGCCCACGTTTGTGCTACTGTTAAAACTTCCCTTCTTTCACCTACGCAATACTGCAAAAATGTGATCGTGTCTCTTCTCAATCTGCTGTGGAAACTCTCATTCATGCTTTCATCTCCAGCCGCCTGGACTACTGCAACACACTACTCTCCGGAATCAGCTCTCCCTCACCCGGTCACACCTGCGAATTACACCCGTCCTACAGGATCCCCACTGACTTCCTGTTAACGTGCACGCATACACTTCCAAGTCCTGCTTCTCACACACGAAGCTCTCAGCAGTGAAGCTCCACCTCATCTGTCTGACCTTCCTCACTACAAACCCACTTGTTCTCTCAGGTCTTCTTCGGCTGGACTCCTCAGTGGTCCTACACGTTACCTGCACAGCTTCAGTGACAGAGCATTTTCCAGATGTGCTCCACACCTCTGGAACTCTTCCCCCCTTATGTCCATCAGTCTACTTCTCTCTACATTCAAATCCAACCCCAATACGTACCTTTCCCCCCCTAGCCTATGACCTTCCTCAAGATTAATCTATCCCTCAATTTTCACTGTGCTCTTATGTGTTATTCCATGCCATTATCCTGGTAGTATGTGTATTGTGTTTTCTGATCCCTTTTATTATTGTAAGCATATTTGAGTTCTTAAAAAGTGCTATATAAATCTCATATCATCATCATCATCATCATTATTATTATTTACGCATGAAGCCTATAAAACACATGATGTGCAGTAATGGTTCTTTCCTCCCATTTATCCCCAAATGACTGTGCGAATACCGAAACTGACAAATAAAAATTCTTCTCTTCAGGGTGTTTTGATTGGGACAAATGCATCTGAACAATTTTACTGTGGGAGTGCTTTGCCTGGAGCTTTCAGACATGGGTCGGAAGAGACATGTGAAACACACTCAGCTGAATAACAGCAATCACAGCAGGCATTTAGCCCAGAGACAGATAGTGATGTTTCCTGCAGTACTTCAACACACTCAAACACACTGAAACAGAAGCAGGAAATATTGCAAGACATTTTTAGTTATATGGATTATGTTCACACAAGTTCATAATTCACTATACTAACTCTACACTAACTACAGGTGAGACTTGTAGATTTCTCCAAATTTATATTTCTTTCTTTGCACAACTAACATATGTAATGCAGAACCTAATTCTAGCCTGCACTAAGGAAGTGAAGCAGAAGGGGGTGCTAGCGTGGGGGAGACAGAGCAGCCATACGCACCAGCATCATGGCGTGAAGGTCTGCCATGTCGTGCACTCCAGCCTTGCAGAGGATGATGACGGTGCCTGTGGCATCTAGACCTCTCCTGCCTGCTCGGCCTGCCATCTGAATGTACTCTCCTGGGGCGCGCACACACACACACACACACACAGACTTAGCTTTTATTCACACTACTTCACCACACACACTTAGCTTTTATTCACATTATTTCACCCCCACACACACAGCTTTTATTCACATTACTGCACCTGAGAGCACATTCAGTCCTCACATTCAGCCCACACACACACACACACACACTTGGCTTTTATTCACACTACTACACCTGAGAGTACATTCAGTTCACACACTCAGGTCCCCCCCCACATGTGCACACACACGCGCGCACACACACACAAAAAGGTTTTATTCATACTATTACACCTGAGAGCACACACACACACACACACACACATCTTTTATTCTACATCTGGAAGCACATTTAATCCCCAAATTTAGTGAACAAACACACCGCTTTTATTGATGTTACTAGGTCTGGGAGCATATACAGACTTTATACATATAGACACAGACACAGAATAGTAGCAATGCAATCTGCGCCATCCTCATCATGGGTGTATAGATGATTACTTTTGTTCTCAACTGGTTTCAGACCAAGACAACGGCACATCCGTTAACCAGCTGGTGCAAAGCAGCTCATTTGAGAGACCAAAACAAACCCCCCCAGCACTGAAGACATACCCCTTGTGCTTATTCCTCATCAGTGCAAAGCAATCAGACCAACCCAGCATGGCAAACCACACGCAGTCACAAAGGGCCCAGGGTGGTCTTTCACATCTCCATAGATAAAACAGCTATTTACGTGTGCACAAGTATCTTTTTTTCAAGCACAATCAAGTTGCTCATTCACCACAGTCTGCTATGCCCTCAACACCTGTGCAAACATAATGAGCACGACTATCGCCAAACAGATGGTTGCTTTGAGCCCTTCTCCTACAGAGGATCAAAAAAGCCAGATAGAAATTCTATCAAACGGGAAAAGATTGAACGCAATCTACTGACTGAAATAAGAATGCTAAAAATTATAACACTAATGCACTCCCTCACACCATACACAGAATAAAAAGAAGCACTTTTTCTTTTTTTTTTCTCTCTTTTTTTTTTTTACCAGGCAGGAGGTTTCTGAAGCCGGTGCCATCGTGCTTGCGGATGCTGTCGAACACCACGGTCCGGGTTGGCATGTTAACCCCCATGGCAAATGTCTCTGTGGCAAACAGGACCTGGAAGAGGAAGCACATTGCTCCTGAGTTTATCTGCACAGGCTATGCACTAGTCACCAAAATCAATACAGAGGGTTCTATAAATGAGCAACACCTCCGCCCTTCTCAGAATTCCTTCTGCCTCACAAACATGTCCTCATTTTATTAAGGTGGAGTGTATCTATTACTGTAATTATATACAAAACAATAGTCGGTGTACCAGAGTTTACCAACAGTACACCATCGTTTCTGAAGTACGAGTATGAAAACATGACCCTGTCGGAGGTCACTCCATCTAAATGCTCTTTACTGATTGGAGTACAGACCACGTAAACACCTCACTTTATTTATTTATTTAGTATTATGAATACATATATACTTACAAATCAATCATTCTCAAAGGGCAAAATACTGTATCACTTTTCACTTTTCACTCCAGATGACTTCCATAACTACTGCAACCATCAAAAATAGTGTCACCTTAAATACTGGAATTTTCTGCACACTAAGACTGCTGTAGTTGGAATGATGCAAAGACACAAAAAGAACATGATTACCGCAAGAGTACTTCACGAGTATGGCACGAGGCAGAACGCTGAATTCTAGGGTCATGTTTTTCAGTATCTACGTCCTTGAAATAACACTTAAAAAGCAGCTACATCTAAACATAAACTCTAAGACCTACCTTCACAAGACCTCTCGAGAAGAGCATTTCAATGACCTCCTTCAGGATTGGCAGGATGCCGCTGTGATGCACAGCGATGCCTCTCTTCAGCAGGTCTCTCATTTGCAAAATCTGGAGATCAAAACACATCAGACATCATGCACACTGGCAGACACCCAGCGGGGCAGCAGGCACTCCCCGTGGACTACTTCCAGCAGGGCAGCTGCATGCAAAGCTCCGGCCCACGGCCTCCACGCCAGTGAAGCACTTCCACATGTCTAGGTAGAAGAGCGGGCGGTGCATCTAGGACAGACAACTCAAATACTTCTCGTTAGCTTCTCATGAGACACAAAGTGAAAAAATTCCAGGGAGAGAAAAAAAAACTTAACATATTTTACGGCTGAACATGGGTGAGGCCATTTACATTTACATTTTTTGCATTTAGCTGACGCTTTTATCCAAAGCGACTTACAATTAGGACTGAGTACAATTTTTTGAGCAACTGAGGGTTAAAGGTCTTGCCATGGGCCCAATAGTGGCAACTTGGCAGCAGTGGGGTTTGAACTTAACCACTGCCTTTACCTGTGTCTGCAGTATTCACTGAGGTTTAAATTCCACATTTAGTCCAAACAGTGTGAAGAGAACAGGGGGAAAGAATGGGGAGCCTCAAAAGTGTAAAGTTCAATCGAGGTGTTTGTGGCACCTGCGGGAGCTGTCGGTCACCACCCCTCAGCCGGCTCAGGCTCTTCTGGAAGAAGGAGTGGACCTCATTCTTCTCCACCGAGCTGGTCAGGTCCAGCATGGTGAGGGCACGGGCGTTGTCGTCACAGCGTGTGCGAGAGAAGGTGAAGGCCACAACAGGAGTCTGCTGCCGCACGGACAGGTAGTTGAGGAGTGTCTGCCACACGGCACGGTCCTGGACGAGCCAGGGACAGAGAAGGGACATAGGTCCTTACTAGATTTGCCCAAGATCACAGCCTTACATCTGCAATTCAAAGTGTGCAATGTAATGTGCACTAAAATATCCAATAAAAAGTTTCTAAACATTTGATCCATTTCCATGCTTATCCCAAGTGTGGAACTGAATAGATTTAATTTGATTATTTTTCCATTCTTTCCAAACTTGTGACTTCCAAACACCATGGACAGAGTGCCAATGTATTATCATCATCATTATTAAACTGCAACATGAAATCACACACACACACACACACCCACACCCACACCCACACCCACACCCACACACACACACACACACACACACACACACACACACACACACACCTGGCTGGGCGTGGTGTTGTGCGAGGGGTTCTTTGTGCCGAACGACTGTGCGTGTTTACTGGTGCGCTCCTTTTTGGCCTCCACGGCAGCGTAGTACCTAAACCAGAACCACAGCAACATAAACACAAAACAGCCCATTACGGTTCAGATCAAAACCAGAAGTGACATGCTGAAAGACTTTTCACTAGCAAAACAACAACAACAAAAAAACATGGAGAGAACAACCATCGACCTTTCTTTATATTCTACAAAATAAAAACCTCTATTCTGAGCAGATGAGGAGGAGTCTCCTGACTGTACCCTGTGGTGAGGAAGCTTCCAGTAGCATCGAGGAGAAGGAAGAGCTCTTTCTGGGTCTTGGTGCTGTTTCCCGTGTACAGGTAGTGCTCTAGGGGCACTGGCCTCTTCACTGTACTGATCACATAGATGGGCCTCTTCTTAATGCGCCTGGCCAGGACAGTGCGATGGCCCGCGAGAAAGAGCCAGATACAGAGAGGAAGAGAGAACAGGTGAACAGGTGCAAAAGGGAAACAGGTAGACTGATGAAATAAGGAGTGATGACAGAAGCACGGCGCCAGGATGAGAGTCGATGTGCAACAAGCTTTAGGGGCGGAGCAAACACATACCCAATCCACTCGCTAAACTCCACAGCATTGGGCACTGTCGCACTGAGCAAAATGATGCTAACATGTTCTGGCAGCATGATTAGCACCTCCTCCCAAACCACACCCCTCTGGGGAAGATACGGGGAGGTCAATTATGACTGACTGGGTTTAAACCACACAAACTGCCATTAAATTACTGTAGTGGGCAACTGGAAAGGATTCCCACCTCTGCATCGTTGATATAATGAACTTCGTCAAATATGACCCATTCCAAGTCCCGGATCACTTCCGATCCATTATACAGCATGGACCTGATAGAGACAGAGGAGGAATGGGGGCAAAGCTTCACTCTTTTCATGCTAGTGGAAGATTAACATATAGTGTGGGTGCAATTTGATAAACAATTAAAAAAAAAAAGTGTGTTGGTTCCAACTTGTTCATAAACTATTAATACTGTGATCATGCTTTGTGAAAATGTCTTCAAGCATGGTGATGTCATGTTTGTGCTGCATCACCCACTCCTAGGTTAAATAATGCACATTTTAATGCACCTTGTTGCTATACCTCAATATTTCAGTGGTCATGATGAGACAGGACGCCTCCGGGCTAAGCTGCACATCTCCTGTCAAAAGTCCCACATCCCCAAAAGTATTCTTAAACTCCCGGAATTTCTGATTGGACAAGGCCTTGATAGGAGAGGTATAGATGGTCCTGTGAGAGACAGAGCAGATGCTTGGGATGTAAAAAGACAGAATACCTCATTTGAAGTAAACACACACAGACACACACACACCTGGTCATGTGTTTTTGGGAAAGTGCGATGGCATACTCAGCCACCACAGTCTTGCCAGCTGATGTGTGAGCAGCAATGAAGACAGAGTCATGTGCCTCCAGCCTGAGGATAGCCTGCTTCTGGAACACGTCCAGCTCAAACGGGTACTGACACACACACGCGCACAGAAGGGAGGGGTACAGGACACTCGAACACATTACGCAGGGAAACACAGCCATTTTAAATCCTCATATGCGTGTACCTCTGCCTCCATTTAAAAGGAGCAATAAGTCATATTTACCACCAAGAAGTAGCAAAACATTTATGAAAGTGATCATTATTTTCCGTTTTTTTTTTTTTTTTAAATGGAGCTCATGACAAAGAATGTCATTGCTTTGTAGTCCTGATATGAACACATTTACGCACCACAGAGCGGATCCCCCACTTGAAGGCAGGCATTTTTAAAATAGATTTAGTACAAAATATCTGAAAAATCCAGGCCACTAGGAGTCAGTATAATGGCCCCTTTATAATGTGAAGGCGTTATTGCTCCTTTAATTAACAAAACAATCAATTGAAATGGGCATTTCTTATAATTTGAAATCCCCTGCAAATCATTACATCCTGGCAATGTACAGCCAAGCAGAACCAGGTAGAAATCACCACTTGGTGAGGGAATGTACCTTAAAGGCAGGGTCTGGCACGCGTTTGTAGAAATCGTCACATGGTGAGCTGATGTCCACAGGCATGGCCCACTTCTTCTCTACCTTCTCCTTTCTGTCTTTTTTCATCCCGCCGTCTGCCCTGTCAGAGGGCGGGGCAGAGAGCGGGGTAGAGGGCAGGGCAGAGGGCGGGGCAGAGGGCGGGGCAGAGGGGGCTGGAGTGTCCTGTAAGGGACAGATCCAGCAATCAGATGCATCACAAACAGATTGTTTCCAATAAAAACATTTAAATTCAGCACCATCTGCAAGAAACGCTTACTGTATTCATTCATAGTTTGAAGAACGTTTTACCTTAATGCCCAGATCCTCCAAGCTGTTGGTTCTGGGAGGTTTTGAGGCTTCACTTTCCATGCCTTTCTGCTTTTCATCCGGCAAGACGTCAATTATGTCATCAAAAGTGGACAGAAGCGATAGCAGATTCACATCGCCTTTCGTGGTTTTGGCTTCTGTGCAATTTTGGAGAGGAGATGCAGAGTAAGAGACACATCACCAGCAGGAGATGATGGTATGGTTGCCATGTACAAATGAGGTGTGGCTCAGACCTTTGTGACTGAAGTCCATGCCAGCTTTCAGTCCTGGAGGGACTGTTAGTAAATCTGGAATTGCAGGGAAAAAATATTACTGTAAAATTATTACAGTAGCAACAACAAATGCCCACCCACCAGGAACATGCTCTTAACCATTGCCTCTCTCTGTCTGCACTTTAAGTTATTCCATGCATAATCTAACAAGTACTCTATACTAACTGGCATATTATTATTAGTAGTATTATTTACAATAACAGGCTGATACCAACTAATCACAATGTCAAGCTATAGACAAAGTGCAAACGTCCACACCATGTTCCAAGTCAAGGTCCTCCTCCATCTCTGACTTCTTCTGTATTTGCTCCAATGTCAGCTCTTCCATACCACCTAGGCGTTGAAAGCAATACACTAAGTGAGGGAAGAACCTCTTTGTATGAACAACTAAAAAAATGCACATAAATATAGCTACAAATAATCAAATTATGAACCGTTGTGCTTCTGAGAAGCTAACTCACTGTACCTACAAATAGAAAGCTACACTACATCTGTAGGGCCACATCTTGAAACCCGGTGGTGCCACAAGACTACAGCTGACCCTGTTTTCACTGGTAGCCCAGTTCCTATCTTCCCGTCTACACAGAGGGACCTCAACCAATTGAGGGCATCTCCTCATGCATGTGGAAGCGAGAAGGGCAGTTCCTCCAAGCACACCGATCTCCTCTACAATGTTGCGGGGACAGCAGACTGAAAAAACAGTGGCTGGCTTGGTAGAGGGAGCCTGTGTTGGCGCTGGCCCTCCGTGCGTAGCAGGTACAGAGGACGGAGATCTACAGAAGGGATGACAAGGCTATGCCCAGCACTGGGGGTGAACTGAGGGGGGGAAGGGGGGTTCTGAACTGATCTACCTGGCAGGAAAGGGTAGTTTGTATTGCTGCCACGCAGACTTTCAGATGGAGGTCCTGGCTGTCTGTGCAATGATAGAGAGTTCTTCGCTGACAGCCCAGTGTGTTCCAGTAACACCTTGAAGAGAAAATGAGTGGTCATATCAATATTTGACACAATACTGAAACACACACACACACTCACTCACATATATATATATATATTTATTAATAAAAGACTATCTTTTTATTTATTAGTCATGCGTATTATATATATAATGAGTAAACATGTCACTTGAGTAAACATGCTCCTTTTACTAGACATGCAGTGTTTGTTGGAATGCAAGTGCTGAGGTTATGTGCAAGTGTGGTACCTCAGTGAAGTCTAGCAGCATGCCAGTGGTGGGATCTCTCACCACAGACAGGCTGGAGTGCAGAGGGGACAGAGAACAGTGCAGCAACGAGTCCACATGTCTATCTCTTTTGGTCAACCTGAGAGATAAAATGCATCATTCTGACACCACCTGTATTTATAAAAGACTGATTAGCCTCAAAAGACCTTATAGTCATCGTTTTATTTTAAATCCAAGGTCCAAGAACAACAAACCTTACTTCCATACAACACTGTAAATATAGAGGGTACATAGGTTACAGGAGTCTGTTTGCAGCCTGAGAATGAAATCATGAGAACATGAAAGCTATGCATGGCTTCATACTTCAGAAACGTCTGGAATGCATCGTTTGTGTCATGTATGGGCATCCACGCTGGATCCTGCAGAAAACGTTTCTCTACGTCCATCTTCAAGTCTAAGCTCGTGGGAGGAAGGCCATGGGGGAGCTGAAAAGAGGTGAACGACGGATAAGATGAAGAGACCCAGCCACTCGTACAGAGTGTACCTTATACTGACCGTTTCAGCAGGACTTACCGTGCTCTGCGGAGGTAGCGGACTGTGGCTAGGCAGCGGGCGAGTGAGAAGCTCAAACCTCCCTGAACAGCCCATCTCCAACAAGGCGAGAGGCAAGTCATCACGGCCAGGTGGAGGTAAAGCTGGACAGGCGAACGCTGTTACTGTGATGCATGCTCACACGAACCTACACGCAAAGCTAAACAGACAAATCTGACCGCTTCTCCATTAGCGAGCCAGATCTTCTACCTTCGACCGCCAAACCAGCCAGCTAGCGAAACCGTGTAGCAGTTAGTCGGCTGTCGTCATTTTAGACGGCTCCAGCACAACGGAGACACTACTTAATAATAAAGATAATGCGACTTCATTCAGAATGTTAACTTACCTATTTTATCCATGTCTCCCTGCACTGCCCCGGAGTCCAGACTAGCTACCGTGGCCAAAACAAGGGGAAGTGACGAAACGGAAGCTCGTCGACGGTCTCGATCCCTGGGCAAACTGGTAACTAAACAAACCCCAACTGGTACCAGTTTATTTTATTTTATTTTTTAAACGTGCTTCCTGACGTTGTACATTATGCGTTTCACATGGGTTTTTCCATTTCGTTCAAATTAATACGTCCCGTTTGTGTCAAATGGTGTCTTAAAGATGGCAAAATTAAGAACTGCCTGCCTGCAGGTCTATTTGGAGACTTATATGCTTTTACTGAAGGGGCTTAGCTAATAATGTGATCATCAGAATTAGTATTAAATGTATTTGAACGTAACGCACTCTTGCTGTATGCGAGATTTTAAATGAAATTGGTAGGCCACCACAGAGATGAATCCCGTTATCCTCTGAAAGCACAGGTTCAGTCTGGAAACCAGGTTTTGTCGTTTTATTTTGTGTATTTTCCCCCCAGTGCTGGGACGCGCCGGTCCACCGCTTGACAGGATGAACCCACAACACGTTACGTCATAGGTGTGCGCCGAGACGCTGCTTCCCGCAGAGCTCCGGGACAACACCAGGCGGTTTTGTGAGGCGATTTGCGCACACGAAATTGTGAAATGTACGAATGGCTGAATTGAATTAAGACGATAATGAGCCTCTAGGTTTAAAATTGCACCCAATTAAAGTAATTAGTCCGCTATGTTATCTATATCGCCACCGAATTGGTTAGCTAGCTAGGTTAGCTAGCTTTGCTTAGTTAACTAGCGAGTAGCATAATTCATAATTCCAAAGGTATAAAGTAAACGTTTATCTAGCTAGATATTTTAAAATCTCAGTTTATTGTTAAACGTAGACTGTCTTAAGTATTCGCGGGTGAAAATATCGGCTCATTTGAATTCTCAACATTTAAACTAATAGCTATATATAAAGAATATATATATATAAATCCTGCAGATTGACCACGATGGCAGTATTTCCAAGCTTACTGACAGAGGAGGAGGAAACACTCCAGAAAAAATACGCCAAGTTAAAGAAAAAGGTAAAACGATACCTCAATTGTAAACGATTTTTGCATTAAAAAGCCGCATAATGTCACGTACGTTCCTGGCAGCTAGTGCTCAGACATTCAGTGTCCGAACACTGTTCCACGCCTATAAAATTATCCTAAGTCCTGCTTTAAGTAGTTAGGTGTTAGTGTTCACTAATAACAGACCAGAGCTCCATAATTTTTCCTGCTTCCTCTGATGGTAGAAAAAGGCTCTCTTGGCACTGAAGAAGCAGAGCTCAAGCGGTCAAACAAGTCAAGCCGGACTGAAACGCAGTAAGTTACCGCACTGTTCACTACTGGATTGCAAATAAATCTAAACAACATAGTGGAGTTTGGATACAAAGTACACAGCTCCTTTTACAATGTGTAACATAATGACTTGAAATGGTATTCTCTTCTTTTGACTGATAGTTTAGTGTTTGAGCAAAGTCCTCAGGACCCACAAGTTAGCACGAAGTTTTATTCTAACTCTGTTCCCAGCTCACTTGTACATAGTCGTCGGTGCGCTTAATGGTTTGGTTCAGGTGTGTTGGGACTAGGTTGGACAACACTGCTGATTATTTTCCTTTTAATATCATCAGACCACAGAACCAAAAGCTTATTTATTTGGAGGACAATTGTTTCTTTAATTTATTTGTTAAAGAAAAGCATACCACACTTAATTTTCCTTTGCAAGCAAACTTGTCCCCCTTCCTTATGAATTGGTTTTGCCACTATTAGCTGTATTAATTAGCCTGTCATGAAGAAATATTCCATGTTTGCATAAGCAAATACCAAAGATAACCATTACATACCTGGATGAATGACTTATGTTGGGAACAACCCATGTTTATAAATATTTTCATAAACTTTAATAAACCTGTGATCTCAGCATCGAAACTGGAAGTTGCAAGAGCTTTGCTCATTTAACGCTGGTGGGTCATTTAAATGTTGTCCTATGAAAGTGAAACTTGCCTAGAGTCAAGGCTGATGCCTACCATCAGCTCTGCTTTTGAGGAGAGAAATCCAGCTGTGATCTGTTTCTCACAAGCCCTGTCAGATCAGCCTGTGGTGGACACGGCAACAGCAACTGAGCAGGCCAAAATGCTCATCAAATCTGGTGCCATAAGTGCCATCAAATCAGAGAACAAGAACTCTGGGTTCAAGCGTTCTAGGACACTCGAGGGTAAATTAAAGGTAAGAAATACCATTGTCAAGATATTCATTTTCAAATTGTGAAAATCAGTCACTGGTTTTGACACTGCTACAATACTATAAAGCATATCAATCATAATTAATTACTAATGTTTTGGGTTTTTGTATTCAATCCCAGGACCCAGACAAAGGTCCTGCTCCAGCATTCCTGCCATTTCAGAGAAGTGTCTCCACAGATGAGGAGCTTTCAGAGGTAAAGTTAGCACAGAATAGCAAAGCCAGATAGTTACCCAGCAGTGGCCACTATTTCCCAGCCCTTCTGATTGTCTTATAAAATCATACATCAACATCTGTAAGAACTCATTAACATAAGTTACTTGTCAGCTGGTTTCTTTCTCTCTTTACAGTCAGCTAAAAGAGCCCATAGAAAGACTCTGTATGAAAGGTAAGCGTGAGTGAAATCCTGCAAGGTTTACGTGCATTTGGGTGTGTACAACAGTCCACCCTGTGGTACTACAAAGGACTTAATTTCCCTTCGTTTGCCTCTGTAGCTTTGTTAGCTCGGGAGACCGCGCTCGTGACGACGACGACAGCGGGGGAGTGCCGTCCAGTCGTGAATTTGAGCGTGAGCGGGAGAGAGAGCTGGAAAGAGACAGGGATCGTGACCGGGAACGTGAGCGGGACCGAGGGCGGGACAGGGAGCGGGAGCGGGAGCGGGATAGAAGCCGTGACAGAGAACGCGAGCGAGAGCGAGAGCGCGAGCGTGATGGACCATTTAGACGTAAATCCCTCTAATTTATAAGTGTATAATAAACATGCATAATGGTTTCTCTATAACACTTCAGTTCAAGTCCACGTTGCTGTATGTGCATTACTGCTTCCCAGGGATGATTACGTTTGTTTTGAGTGACCCTGTGTTTCCACATCCGTGGTGGCCTTGCAGGCTCGGACTCGCACCCGGAGCGTCGGAATGCTCGGAAGGGCAACACGGTTTACGTATATGGCACAGGACTAGTGGAGGACAGCCTGCGTACGGCTTTCTCTCAGCATGGCAATATCATTGACCTGTCCATGGATTCCCCGCGCAAGTAAGACTGAGATCAGTCAGTGCTAACTTAGTGGTTAAGGTACTCAAATAGTAATCAGTATGTTTCCAGCCCCATTGCCACCAAGTTGCCCCTGTTGGGCCCCCAAACAAGGCCCTTATCCCTCACTTGCTCAAAATTTAAGACGCTTTCTTAAGCATCAGCTAAAGGCCATAAATGTAAATTGTTAGCTTAGGGGTGATGACACTCATTAACACACGTGTATCCTGGAGTAGTGGTGTCCCCTCCCACCACCAACATTTAGCTCAACAGCTGCTTACTGATCCTCTCAGGAGCTGAAGTGGGTGTGTTAACGGGGATTTTCAGTCCAATCCTTCGGGACCCCTAGACATTTCAGTTGTCTTTCATTTTTAACACCCCTCAGTCAGCAATTCTTTGGCCCTTAAGCACCTGAGACATGTCTGGAGCTGGAACAGAGTAAAAATGTGGACTGCTTGGGGTACCTAAGGACTGGATTGAAACCCTTGTATTGGAGTAAGAGTTACACTGAATTTATCCTCACTTTTAATGGGCATCCACCTATTTGCCTGATATTTGCTTTAATAGGTCTGGTCACAAACCCAGCTGCAACATTTTTAACCAGCATCTGGACAGCACAAACCTCTGTCCTCCGGTTTCTGCAGATGTGTGCAGTAACCGGATAAGCCCAAACTCAGCTAATGTGTATGGTTTCGGTAATCCTAATTTTTGCCCTTTCCCCATGTTTTTCTCTTTCCAGGTGCGCCTTTGTCACTTTTGAGAAGATGGAATCAGCGGATCAGGCTGTACAAGAGGTTAGTCCCCAGATTTCTGAAGGTTTGGTCTTCATTCTCTCAGCAGAGAAGACTCAAATCCATTAACCACCATTCAGATCACGGAGCGCCGTTCTTCCTTCGGCATTGGTGTTCACTACTTTTTATCCCGAATAAGGTTAAAACGTTTAACTGTTTCAAGGTGAGTCTTCTGTAACATACACTTTCAGCTGAATGGTATCACGGTGGGCGACGTCACCATTAAAGTGAGCATTGCCAGGAAGCAGCCCATGCTGGATGCAGCTACGGGCAAGAGCCCATGGGCCTCCCTGGGTGAGTCGTGTGTTTCACGGTTAGAAATCGACAAGCTGTTTTTGGCTTTGATGAAGCCCTTTCAAACAAGCTTACTGTAAACTGTTCTGTTTCCCCCCCCCCCCCCTTTTTTTTTTTTTGATATATATATATATATATATATATATATTACCAATTTTGCAGCTGTTCAAAACAGTGCCAAAGGCTCCTACAGGGATAAGCGGAATCAAGTGATCTACAGCGAGGATTTCCTCTGACGGTTCTCATGGCATGCAGTCTGGATGGAAGGGAAGTGTTTCTCAGCGCTAATGATGGACGTTGTTTTTGTGGTCGAGTACCATATTTTTAAAGTGAAATGTTGTGAAACCTTTCCCCTAGGTCCCTAGTAGTGGTATTTAACGGCTAGTTTTCCTCAGATATGTCATAGTGAAATGTGCTTTTTTGTATGCTATATTCAAGATCTGGGCCACCAAAAGGTGGCAGTGTCAGAACGTCTGTACCATGCATTAGCAGGATTCTTCACAAAACTCTGAATGCAGCTTAAAGTGGATCCTGTTAGTAACTGGGCACTGATTTTTGTTATTGTTTTTGTTGTTTTGGCTATGTATTTGGAATGCTACAACTTTGTGGTTTACCTGATACAGATGTAAATATTCTGAAATTAAAGTAGAGATTTAGCACTTTAATCTCGAGGTAACCTTTTTACATTTCAAATCCTATGTGCTTGAGTACAGCACTAACAAGTGAAAACTTAAGTGGGGATGACTTATTTTTAGTCATAAATTCACATACACAAACAGGCCCAAAATGCACAATTTGAAAATAGTTGAAGCTACTCAAGTAATTTGTGGTCAGAAAGGATTAATAATGTTTTATTAGCCCACTTCCTGAGCAAAAGTAACTAATTTAAATGGTTTAAAAATGGACTATATAAACAAGTGACTGGGGATCAGAACAATTAATGACCTGTAAAACTAGATCCCAGCAAAGCAGGGTCACATGGAGCCAGTCTTCACTGACTAAACATTAAGCTGTTCTGAGTTTGAGGCACCGCAAGAGGAAAATATTTCAGACACAAACTCGTGTAAAGCTGAAGTTTATCAACTTGGCTGCAGAAAGAAATGGAAATAAATCTGTTGAAATGGTGTATTTTTAATGCATCAAAGGTCAGAACATGCTTTATCTAACACACAAACACTTGAAACACAGTGATCTAAAAGTATGTAACAAGAATCCATAATTACAATATTATTAACTGGTTAATTGACCTGCCAAGTAGGATAAATGATGAAACCAGACAGACATTAATGAAACTGACAGGTTCTGTTCTTGTCTTTGATTTTCTCACACTAGTCTGTCAGCACAGTGATTTCTTACACATTAAATGAGGCACAGATATTCAGTCTGTAACCAACTTCTTGTAAATAATGAGAATGACCAATGAGTCACTAATTCACCACCAATCTCACCTTGGCCAGATCCTGGCAGCATGTGGGCTTCATTTAGGCTTAAATTGCTGTCCATACATGAGTATTAACCATCACTGTGGACACCCTCACTCTGCCAGTGATTTTTTTTTCCCCATTATCCTGTGGCCTGGGGTGGGACAAGGATGGGCCTTGATCATTCTGAACTTACACAAATTCTGACCTGAAACACGGGTCATATTATTTTTTGTTTTACATTTTATACAATGCAAAAAAATGAATCCAGAACAGCCTATGGTTATGATTTATTGTCCCTGAAGGTGAAATACTCGTGGTGTCAATCTTAGGCTTGTCCCAAACATGAAGCAGTTTGTTTTGAAGTCACCACAATCAGGAAAGTTTGGGAGCTTAACATGTACTGGCAATTGCAGTAAAAAAACCCCAAAACAAACTAGCTAGCTAACCAGCTACATTATCATTAAAACAAACAAACACACAAGTCACACAGTTTGGAAGCTAAACAATTAATTTGTAAGCATACTGTCTGAACGATAGTTAGCTAACATTTCTGTACTATGATGGCCAGTATAGAAACTTCAGCTTTCCATCAGTTTGGATCAGTCATCTCCATATTAAACAAATCAATTTCCTTTGAAAAATAATTAACTTGATGCTGAACAGAGAATCGGAATAACAAGCCAGAGTGCACAAGATAATTTGGTTCTAGTACAATAAAACCACTTTCTCCTCATATCTAAAAATGAATTGAATTATACCAAGCCCTAGTTATCAATATATAATTACTGCAACACTGTTACATGTGCAACTCTTTTCATGAGACTCACTGTATGCCTTGAAATGAAATGAAAAGAGTCATTGGCCATCAGGGAGCAGTGTGTAAGCAGAATGGCCTAAGCACCCCAGTCAGGATCTGGTACTTAAGCCTCAACAGTCTTAGGGGGTTTTCACACTTGAGTTTGTTTGCCCAGAGCCAGGACTGCTTGCTTTTTATTTGGTCAAGTGTGAAAGCTGTTTTCGAACCCAGGAATGGTATAGAGAATTGATTGCTGGTCGTGCTCCAATCAATGGCCTAGGGTTGGCCTCAAGTGAAGTCTGGTGTGGTCTACTGCATGTGTGGAAGCTACCCAGTCCTGGTGCCACGTGAGGTTGTGTGATTGGTACCTTTTATAGTGTAACTGTTTCAGCTTATCGCATCACTTCCCTTTTCAAGTTTCACAGTACATGGTGAAGTGCCATGTGTCTAACAAAGTGCTGTTCCTCACAGCTTGAGGGTATCCAAAGAAAATCAATTTTTAAAAAGCAGCAAATGGATGAACCTACTGACTCAGATTTTGCAAACCAGGGTGCAGATAAGTGATAAATTGAATTGTGCAATTGACCCACAGTTCCAACAGAATGCTGTGAAAGCAAACCAGTGATAATGGGCCCCTCCCCCAAACAAGCCCAGAATCGGTCCTGGGTGTGGACGCAAATATCCAGGACAAGTGTGAAAACACCCTTAGAGACTCATGAGGCCTCTGTAATGAGCTCCACCTACCCATCCTTGTCTAAGGCTACTTTAGATTACCTTCAGACAAGCCTCGGCCATCTTAAACACCTCCACCCGTGACCACCCCCCCATTCTCCCGCTGGATCTCCAGGTAGTTTTGGGCGGTTGTCTTCCCATGCTGCTCTTTCAGGTGGCGGCGCAGCGCGGGCTTGTGGGCGAAGCACACGTGGCAGAAGGCACAGACGTGTGGCCGTGCGCCGCTGTGCATGTTCATGTGGTCGCACAGCGTGGACTTCTGTGTGAACGTCTTGTGGCACAGCGGGCAGCTGTGCAGCTTGGTGGCGCGGTGCACGGCCATGTGGCGGCTCAGGTTGCTGGAGTGGCTGAAGTGCTTTCCGCAGCACGGGCACACGTACAGCAGGTGGGTGGAACGCGAGTGCACAGCCAACGCCTGCACCGACGAGAACGCCAGGCCGCAGTGCTCGCATGCCACTGTGCCCGTCACGCACGACGTCGAGCCCACCACCGCCACAGAGTCGTCCCCGTGGGCCTCCTCCTCCGTGGGCACTGCCACCACCCCCATTTCGTCCACAGCGCCGGAGGTGTCCAGGCTGAAGTGGGCTGGGGCACAGTCCGAGCCTGGTGCAGTCCCCTGGCCTTCACCAGCCCGGTACTCTGCCCGCAGGGTGCCGTCAGCAAGAGCCGGAGCTGACAGGTAGTCCGGCCCGATGTCCGCGGCGAAGTTACCTATGATCTCGTCAGAGGTGGGAAAGCGCCAAGCTTGCTGGAAATTACCCAGAGGCCGTCGCTCGCGGAAGGTGTAGCGCTTCCTGTGCTTGAAGCCCCGCCCCCGACCACCCTTAGGCTCCCCGTGTCTCCGCCTCAATGGACGTGGCCCGCCCCTGTGGCTGCTACCTGCTGCCCCGTCTTCCTCCCTGATCAGCTCCTCCACCTGTGTGTCTAACAGCTCCACTGTCTCTCTGGCCTCCTCCAGGACACCAGCGTTATCTTCTGGGTCTTGGTGGTCGTCCTTTACATGTACCTGAAACACAGTAAAATCATTCCTCGCTTCTTCCTCCTGAATATATCCGGAGCATTCTGATTCTCTAACCTGTAACACAGTGAAAGTAGTTGTAATTTAGTTACAGAAACCTGGATACACTCATACACACTTTGTGGCAACATCAACCATACTGTCTTCTGCTTGTTTCTATAAGTAACACACAGTTGTGTACACACAATGTACACATACAACGTATTCCTATTAAAGAGGCCAGTGTGGGTAGGTACATCTAATAAGGTGAACTGTCTGTGACCATATGGTGGGACAATGGAAACATATGTACCTGTTGTATGGATAAATCACCATCATCTCTCTGCTGGGTAATGGGACGTTCATCACCAGACACTAGGGCCTCCTCCTCGGAGCTGTGAGGCTGCAGTGATGATGTATGGTCAGAAGGGGGTGACACAGACTCAAGACTATGTGCGCTTCCACTTACAATCACTGGCATTGACTGGGAGTCCTCCATTTTCAAAGTCTGAGAAAATGCAGTGTTGATGAACAGAAAAAGTAATGAGTAAAACAGAACAGTCTTTGTTCAGATATCAGCTCATGCTGATATAAATCTCAATGCTAGCCATAACGAGTGTGACTGTGAATTGGTTCACGGACTCACTCCTACTGGATTGTGGTTCCTGGGCTGCAGATAGTTGCTAAGCGCTCCCCTGCATTTCTCCACCACATGTTCCATTTGGAGGTAGCTCGCTGCAGTCAGGTAATTTACAATCTCTTTGGCACTAAACTGTAAGATGCCTGTGTAACAGGACTGCAGGAGGTCACGTATGACTGTTGAGCTGTGCAACACCGACACCTGCTGGACAGAACATGGAAGTGTTAAGAAAAACATTTGTACTCCTAGCATTAACATAAGCCTCATGCGTTGTACCTGTAACTCTGCAGACGGGTTCAGCAGAAACTGGTCCCTGAGAAAGGCGGAGCAGGCAGCCAGCACCACTTTATGTCCCCGAAACATCTGCCTCCCCCCCGCCGTGATGGTGATGTCACAGAAGTGCAGCTGCTCACGCAGGGAGTTCATGCTTCTCAGAGCAGCATCGCCATGGCCAGGCAGATGGAAACACACCTCATCCATATCTGCAGGATGCAACGCCGAGTGTCAGTAACCCACCCTAACAGCACTGTTCTAAAATCTAAATATCTGTTTTGAATTGACAGTCGGAACAGCAGATCACACGCTATTCCCTCAACCCGAACTACTGCATTTTGCAATTGGAAAAGGCTGCACAGCCTTAAAATTAGAGCCTAGTCTGGATTTTGGTAACTTGTAAAGAACTGTAAGACAAACCAAAGAGTGATGAGATTTAATGGCATAATCATCATAAGTAGAATGATGGTATAAAGGAACCATATATTTTGGATCACTTTATAGCAATGGTATTAAAATCTGCATCTCAAATACAAAAAAAGTCGTTGTTTAAAGTTGATTAAAGATTAATGCAGCTGGTTGGCAATTTTGTTGTCACACCTGACTCCCTGGTTAAGGGCGCTTGGGATATCTGTGGTTCCTGGAGACTTAAGACTGATTTGATTTAAAGGCTAAGCAACAGCCTTAAATGGAGAATTATGTTAATAACATACATGATGAACAATATAGAATGACCTAGTTTTATGAATGACCTGTGAAGGTCCTAGTTTCTGTCAGTGTCTGTTAGTGTTATGTAGATAAATGAAAATCAATTGTATGGCATAAGTATTGGTATATTTTCTATGAATTTGTCTGAGGTAGTGCCAGACATTCAGCAGTATTAACAAAAGTAGTCACACCATTGTAAAAGCATATTTCATAACAATGTAATGCACAGTTCTTGTAAAGTTTTCTAAAAACCCTTCAGAGAGCACTAACTCTGGTACAATACAAATCATATGTCCACGAAAGATCGTTTTTTTCCTGTTCCTATTAACAAGCAACAGTTTTTAAGAGGTTAGGATACATAACCTTTTCTATAGAGTTGGACATTTGTGGTGAATTTTTAAAATCAGCATAACCCAATTGGCTACTGGTAACTCAAGGCAAAAAGACTTAGGTTTAATAAATAGGCTCTCTTACCACATTACCATACACGTTTATATATAAGCATCAGCCAACAACATCCTAGCGCCGCTTAAACTTACAGCACAGTGGTTTTGTGCATCAAATCAGGATCAAAATCGATGAAAACGACACCAGCGAGTGTACAAAATACCAGTTCGACTGCACCAACAGTATATACGGCAACAAGTGTCCGACGAAAGACACGGAAATACAATACAATAATTCCAATATAAACTGAAAACCATCGCCCACTTATGTAAGAGTGTGTGCAGCGGGTAATGTGGTGTCGAAATGGGGCTCCAGAATTGACGCTTTACTTTACACGAACCAAGACAAGTGGTTTCTGTTCGACTACAAAGATGTACAAAAGCGCTGGACACATTTCTACACGGTACCACCTCGACAGCCCCTGTGAACCGACCGTGTGATCTTCACGATAAATGGGATTACAGACTTCCTAATTTCGTGGATTACGGGTCGTGCCGCTTCAACTTCATAATAACTTCCATAATACATCTTAACCGTTACCGTTCATCTTAAATAGACTAACATTACTCAGAGCACAACTAGCGAGCCAGCTACGTTAGCTATCCCAAGTGTTTTTAGTACGGCCCATAATGTATCAAGAGCCTCGACACAGCATGTTGAGGAAACGTTTTTAAACTTAGTACTAAGCACTATAGCTAGCTGGCTGCGGCACTACACGTAATTCACACACAAATGGTCCAAAAAGAAGTCTTTAAGGTAGCGGCGACTAGCCAGCTAGCATCTTTTGTCTCCATAACTACCTACTAGCCAAAGCTAGCTGACTAGCCTGAGATGTGGTTAAGGTTGGCTAGTATTCGTTTCACTTTCCATTCATCCATTTGTTAAATTTACCTTTGATGTACTGTCACAGATGAGCAGGTAAAGTCCTACATAACAGAAACACGTAAGCGTTGCGACGTGCTTTTTTTTGCAAGTACTTATGTTTACACGGTTTAGCCAGTTAGCTAGATAATGTTTACTTCTTCATAAAGTAGACTGTACTACGGTGGCCGGCATATAACATCCGACCTGTGCTTTCGACAGCTCATCAGGCGCGTTTGTAAATTCGTTCAGTTTTATTCCTGCGCTTTGTTCAGTAGTCAGTGGGTCGTCTGGCTCAGTAACGGGTACACCAATACGTCCTTGACAAAGATTCTACGCTATATTTCTGGTAGGATAACCAAAATCCCCCGCCTCACTATGTCCAATGAGTCATTACTTCGCATTTAATAAATTAAACTGATTTATAAACGCCCACACCCATTTCCTTTTGTATTTTAAATTGTATTTTTAAAAGCACTTCAGGCTTATAGTGCCATGAAAAAAAACCATGTCTTTTGTAACCTTCAATTATGTATGATCAATTACAGTTAAAGTCTGTCAATAAATACAGTGTCAATTGTAAAATCTTTAAAAAGGAATAGGGATCATTGGATCAGACAGCTTAAAAGCTAAAGCTTATGTATATCTGAAAAACGTAAAGTATAAAAAATAAATTATTAAAAATGTATATAAAAAAGATATTTTTTAATTTATTGTAATTATTTGAACACTTGCAGAAGGAGAAGACGTTACAAGATGAATACTCCTAACTGGACTTTCCAAGATGGGAAAGATTTTTCCAAAATCCTAAAATTTTAACAGCTTAAGATCACTATGAAAAAACATCACTGGCACAAATGCCACACACAACTGCAGTGCCGGCAAAAGCAAACCCATTGCATTAAAAATAATTAGAATTAATTTAGCATAATTTCAATAAAGAACCGCAATATCAGAAACCGAAAAAGAATTTCACAAGTATACAAATTTTACATCTTAGAAGAAAATTAATAATACCTTAAGAATTATTAGCAAGAGTCTTTCAGCACACAATAAGTTTGTTAAAAGTATTAAGTTATATTTCCCATGACCTGAATTCTTAAACCTTTGTTTGAAATAGAGGTCAATCTTAAACCATAAATGGGCATTGCAGAACTGACCAGGTCACACACAGTAATTAAACATTTTATTACAATGTTGAGGCTGATATGACCTCTTAAAATAAAGAAATCATAAGAACAAAGAGAACTAAGCTCTAGATCAAGTTCTAAAAATACAAATACCACGTTACACTAAATTTAAACTCATTGCACTTTGAAGATCTTATGCCATCTGAAGATGAGAAACAAAAGATCATGACAACCACACCCTCTTGAGTACTCCATGAGAAAACTACTTTTATATCACACGATCCCCACACATGACCAAACAACATGAATAAGCCCCGATTCTCTCACTGTAAGGTACACAATACTACACAGAATTGCGTTGTAATATTAACATTACCCTGGAGAGGTTAAGTAAATCACCATGGTTTATACAGCTGCTGTGCTAACAGTGTGTAAAGGTGTGCAGATCTAACCACCTGATCAACAGATTATCTAGCAGAGAATTGTGTGCATTATTAAAAGCCCATCACACTACTTAAATTTAGTCTAATACTAAATTTGAGTGTTCAGTGTTTTTGTGTGTATGAGCTTAACTGTTGCATTTTTTCATGATCACAGTGGGAAGGATATACATGACATTCTCTCACCAACCTAAATCAAACCAGGGAGTAAAATATGAGATTCTTTAATTGCGTAATCATATACAATATATCAGAATTATGCTCAAATGGAGCTTAATGGAAAGACGTTTATCTTTCAGTGCCTTCAAGAAAATAAAGAAATAAACAAAATTGTCATTTTAGGACAAGCTGACCAAGCAGAAATATTTACCCACTATTGAAGTACAGGAAAACATAAAACGCAGACTTCAGCAGCACCTGTTAACATCATGTGAAGTGCAACTCCACTCTCAGTACTCGACAGGCAATGGAAGAATAACACTGCAACCACACACACAAAAACAAACTGATAGGGAATGTGCCCACAAGGAAATCTATTTTAGTCTTGTGGTCCACAGATGGAATAGTTAGTAAAGTGCTGATAGAAGACATTTGTGTAAACCATTACTGAGAGTGTGCGCAAAATCTCTGCCCATCCATAGCCATCTTAACCCATTCAGCAACCTATAAAAATTGTGGTGAATAAGACATTAGTAACTTGAGGACTCAAGAGTACAGAAAAGAGCAGAGCAGCAGGTAGGAGAGGTTAAGAGATCCATGTAGCCTACGATATAATGATGACATATCGTATGAATATAAGACAGGTGTCTAACGCAAGAGAGCCCATATCCCTCCTAATATAAATGATGTTCCGTTGCATTTATGTGTACAGAAAACCCTCATTACACAGTGCCTCTGTTAAATGGAGTAGGGCAGTATTTACACATATAGGCAGCTGAATGCCAACCAAAATAACTTTGGTAACAACAATATTGCTCCATAAATCACAAAAAGGTCTAACAATGAAGTTCTGGGCAAACAGCTTGTTCTAATGTAGTGCAAAATCAACAGCTCTGCTAAAGCATATAATGCGAAGTATTAAGTGTGAGCTATTTTTCTTATGGTTGGGCACCATGCCACTCACTTGAAAAGATTACTGCACAAGGAGACTGCATGTAGAGGTGAGGTCGGGATGGCGGACGCAGGATTACAGACTGCGAGCTCCTGCTGGATGGCCATGGTCTACAGTAGGAGAAGAACTGTGCGGCGAGCAGATCAATACAGACTCCAAACCTGATGCAGCCAGGAGGAGGAAGAAGGAGGAGTGGGGTGTGGTGGTCCTGTGGGACCAAGCCGCTTTCAGCACATTCACACACACACACACGCCTAATCCATCTTCTCTTTCTGGACCAGCTTGGGCACGTTCACAAACTCCTTGCCATTGAGGAGGATGACGGTTGCCGTGACAACACCAGCCACGGCCCAGAACAGCACGTACGCCACTGTCTCTCTCCAGGTGTCACCTGAGAGAAACGGAGGTGTTCACGCCGTCATGCATGTCACTGTGTTTAATGCTGCAGCTACAGCGTTGAATGCTGGAACCACATCATACAATTCATTAAGAAACATTTGTTTTTAAGGTGAATAATGCGAATAATGCTTAAACTGGATGTTTTTCCTTTCCTTACCAGCCATGAGAAGGCAGATAATGCACATGGAGAAAGCCACCAACATAATGATGGGCAACTGGAGGAAAAGAGGTCAGCAAACCCTGTTAGTCGTCATCTTCAAAACTCATTCAATTTGATGACCATTTATGAGCCTGATCTGAGGTAAAGGAGTTACGATACAGCAAGGCCATCGCATGAAACTTCTATTTTGTAAACAAAATATTATCATCTCATCCTCTATTCCAATTATAAATTTGGATTAGAGATCAGAAAAACCAACTGACCGTGAGGAATTTCCAATCTTTCTGCAGTTGAAGAGGTGTCAAGATTTCCATTTCGTCCACAGAGTAGTTTCCAAGAAAGAGGTCAATGGAATCCTAGAAAGGAAGCAAATTCTGTTTGGATTTATGAGATTCATACAGATAGTTCCTCAGCTGTGAAAAGACACAAGAGAAAGTGTAAGAGAAAGTGAATTCACACTTACTTGTCTGAAGCCATCAGAGAAGTTGTTCTTGTAATAGCGTATCATAGAATTCCAGCCATCCATAACTAAGCCCCACTGTGTCCTCCTCCCCGTCCTGAGGCAGAAACAGTGGAGGTCAGGAGAGAGGACCCTCACTCACCAGAGGGGCCAGGCACAGTTCTGCAGGTTGCTTACCTGGTGAAGTCGGTCTTTAGGGCTCCGGTGCCGGCATACTGCTTTGCACATGCGTTGGCGTTGTCGGCCCAGGCTAAAAACCAGAGGAAGTGTGGCAGGGTTAAACAAAGGTAGGTGCATGATGAGTCTTTGAGCTTTCCAATATAGAAAAACAGGGATTTAAACAACACAGGGTTATGAAGAGTGTGAAACTAGCAAGCACCATTCTTGTAAATTTTCTCAAATTCAGCCTGCTCCTCGATCTTCTGCCCGACGTGTAGGACACCCATTCTCTGCAACGAAAAAAGAAACACAAACATGAAGAGCTGATAGATATAGAGAGTGCAGAACGTGTTGCTGTCCTGTGTGGAAGACAGGCTTGGATGACCGGTTCAGAAGACAGGCTTGGATGACCCGTTCAGAAGACAGGCTTGGATGACCCGTTCAGAAGACAGGCTTGGATGACCCGTTCAGAAGACAGGCTTGGATGACCCGTTCAGAAGACAGGCTTGGATGACCCGTTCAGAAGACAGGCTTGGATGACCCGTTCAGAAGACAGGCTTGGTTGACCCGTTCAGAAGACAGGCTTGGTTGATGTGTGTTTGCAACTGCTCACACACAGTGAACATGTGCAACAAACAGAAGACCTTACCTGAAAATCTGAACCAAAAGCTATTTTTGCAAGCATAAGCCTAAGCCCCACAGCCTGCTGGAGCACGTGGGAGCCCGTTGAAGCCTTTGGAGGGGTCTCACCTGGAGCTGGCTCTGCAGGGCGCGCCGGGCCAGGAGGCTCTGAACGACATTGGTGCGATCCAGGCAGTCCATACAGTTACTGCGGAACACTCCGGTCTGCTGCACCACCACCTTCCCATCAGAGCTCAACATGAAGTACCTGCAGACACACGGGGGGTGGGGGGGGGCACCTCTATCACGTGCATTTCCCTTGTTAGCCTTGTGGTTCCTATTCTTGTTGTAAACACAAATTGCCATAACTGCATCAAGTTTCATGACCTTAAGAAAGAGACGTACCCAAATTCATCCTGCATCTCTGCCACGGCATCCACCAAGAGCTGCAGACGGTGCCACCTCATCTTGCTGCACTCCTTATGGAAGTCGAAGGCAATGTACCTTGAATGAGGAAGCTCAGTCAACCACACCGATTAGCTCACTGGATACTTGCAGTTATTACAGATCCAAAGGACCCACACCCAGCAACAAGAATCCAATTAAAAGCTCAACACCCTTGATCACAGCTTGTGAGGATGATGTTAGTGACAGGGAAAATGGAGACTTACTTTATCATTCCACTTTCCATGCTGTTCACCAGTTTGGCAAAAGTTTGCTCAAGGGGCAACTCAGAACCTTTCTGATTGACCTAAAAATAAACAATTAATCAAACTACACAAAACAATGGATGCCTTGAACAAACGCCATCCACAAATACAAATTGTTTTTGTTGTTATACATGAAGTACTTCAACACATTACCAAGTTCAGAATCACTTGCTTCCCATAAATGAGGACCTGGGAGTCAAAATGTCTCTGGAATCCATCCAGCTGTGAATGATTAACATACTTATGATGAATTTGCTAGAACAATATTTTATAGCCGCCTTGTAAGGTCTGATTATAAGGCAGTTATGGGTTTTCATCCCTTAGGTGCTCTAGTTCTGAGCCCAGTATCCACACGCAATTACTAAAATTCCTGAAAGAATTCATATGTTACTTCTGCAATGTGCCATATTAAAATTAGAAGGCTCACGTGATTGGTGGTACTGCTGATCTGAGGCTTGGGCTTGTATTTCAGGTTGGGTCTCTGGGACCAGAAGAAAGGCATGGACCCCCGGGTCTGTTAGAGAAGACACAGGAACAGTCAAAGTGAAATAAAGCCATAACTCCTAAAACAAGATGGAGTTATTCAGTAGTGAGTTTGAAGCATGTAGTTAGATTAGTAAACTACTTCTTCTTTCAGAGGATTTCATAGCTAATGGAAGCACTCTTACCCCTACATGAGCTAATACAGGCAGGCTTTGGAAATCAAAAAAGTAAAAATCGGAGACTCAAAACAGGCTTCTCTAGGCTTCAAATTACTGCTTTTCCCATGAAGGACTATGAAGTAGGTTTCAGAAGGACACACCAAACCTGTAACTGCTTCATTTAGTCACACAGCAGCTAGACCACTATTCCCAGAGCCTGTGGATCAGCTAGACCACTATTCCGAGAGCCTGTGGATCAGCTAGACCACTATTCCCAGAGCCTGTGGATCAGCTAGACCACTATTCCCAGAGCCTGTGGATGTTTTAGAGGCTCTTTCAGTGTCAATAGCGAATGCCTGTTTGAGACATCCAGGATAAAGATTGCTGATTCATGCTCTGTTTGACCAACCTGCACAAACGAGGCTCTGCCATTACTGTACTGGACGATTTGTTCTGTTTCCACAAAGTTAGCAGCATGTCCTTCGGAGTCGATTCCTGAAAGAAAATGGAAAAAGTGCTGAAAAACAACAATCATTCAAGCCATAAGCATACATGTACGAGTGTGTGTGCATCCGTGTCTGTGTCTGTGTGCACATTTCAACATACCTCGGACATAATATCGCACACCAGCCCTGAAACAGCTCCTTCTAGAAATGAGGATCCATTCAAATATCTTCCCATTGATAGAACATGGCTTCATCATGATAACTGTTGAACACGGTAAAGGTCTAGCACAACCCATCTTTGCACATACTAATGCTACTAATCACATACTAATGATTTATGCTCTTCATTTACATACAGCAACAATCACATTTGATAGTCTTCATGAGAGGGCTTAGCACTGAGCTGACAGATAGTGTTGCTAGTTCTGTGCTGCCACCTAGTGTACAAGAACCTGAATGAAGATTTTTGCCAAACGGCACAACCTGAATCTGCACAGAAAGCAAAAAAAGGATACAACCATGGATGACAGGGAAAACAAATTTGTGGAGCTAAAAAGGAGAACACATACAAATCATAATGCATCTCCCTTTTGTGGAGGAAAAAGTCATGTAATCTTGTGAGGTGCAAACTGGGTTGTCAGTGAATTAAAAATACTTGATTTTCAGTGTGTCATTACCTCGGGTTGCGCAAGGAAATCTCTCAAGAGGCTTCCGTTCCACACAAACCTCTGATCTGCCTGTGGGGGAAAGAAAGGCAACCATGAAGTCCTCATGGCTATGTGTAAAAACTGCTCTGACCCCCCCACCCAAAACTGGAGTTGTAAGGAGTACACCTCCTTACTACTTATAAGGAGTTGTAAGAGATACGCCAGTGCCACAATCAATCTGACCAAAAACTGGGTGGAATCTGGAATGGAATCTGTGTGGGAAAAGACATCTGAAAACGCAGAGTAAGAATGACTGTGAGAGATTGAGTAACAGAGGCAATGCCCCAAACAGAGAGAGAGAGAGAGAGAGAGAGAGAGAGAGAGAGAGAGAGAGAGAGAGATAGAGAGATAGAGAGAGAGAGATAGAGAGAGAGAGAGAGAGAGAGGGGTCTGTGTGAAAGAGATCTAAAGGAAAAGAAATGATGTGAAAGATTATGGGGCCATGTACTGACACACAAGTCATGTGATATCCACCAGGTCTGTTGACTAAGTAGAAAAGCAACTACACTTCTACACAAGGGCTGCCAGAGATGACCACGTTGCAGGGGAAGGAGTGCTGATGTACTGTGGGTTTTTATAACCGAAAGAGAACAAAAAGAGAGATGGAAGCTAGAAAAAAAGAAAGAAAGTGGAAGAAATAAATAAATGTGAAATTAGAACAGAACAGATAGTGTTGGGTAAATGCACAATGATGAAATAAATAATAAGAAGAAGAGGCTGACCTTTTGATGCAGAGTTCAATTAACACTTCGCAATAAACATGAGCTGTGATATTTATAAACAATGCAGTAGAAAGTGAAACATAATGACACTATTTGCGTAGAGAATTCAGGCTTAATATTAGCTTTGGCAATTCCAACGAACCAGGGAAAAGAAACACACACACACACACACACATATATATATATATATATATATATATATATATATATATCACATATACCAGTAATCTCTTACTGAACATGTCAACAAGTAGCTAAAGTGTAGTTTACCAAACTAAGAGTCTAGAGATCCAACACCACATCTCCCATAACACTCCGCTGATACAGATGAGGCACCTGAACAAACGGCTTTATGCACATTTTGCCGTCCAGGATAAGCCTGATGAAAATCCTCCAAATCTGCTTACATTACTATTCTGCTCGTACCAGTGGGTTGACTGCTACCCTCCTTTGTGTGTCTGCGGCATCTTCTCTGTCTCTCTAGCCATTTTCTATCCAAATATCAAATTAAATATTAAGTGAAAATTAAATGACTGAAAAACTTGCTTAGTGAAATCGCTAAGTTTAGGCAAATAACCATGTCATCGCTCTGCTTGAATTGTCATGCTCATAAAAACAACACAGAAAGTAATATTGGGCAAGTTCTGTTTTTTTTCCGCTGATGTAGAATAAATGCACTCTCCCATGTCCCAGCACTAGAAATATCTGATTATCTGTAGTGGTTACCTTACAAATGTAAGAGTATACATAAATATTGGGAATCTATGGTGCAGACATTGTGCGGTGAGTCTGTCTGTGAAAATATTTGAAATGACTGGATCTATATTTATTCTTTAAACTGGATTCCATTCTTTAGGAAAATGTATCACCACATATCCCCCTCTCTCTCTGTCTCTGTGTCTCACCCTCTCGAGCAGGCTCATCTCCTGAAAGTCAGGGCTGGTGTTAGCAAGTCGCTGCTGGGTGTGGGTCAGGTCATAATCTGTGCAGAAGTAGAAGCCATCTGTATTCAGGACACTGGTGATCATGGACAGGAACGTCTTGTTGTCCTGCATCTGTTCAAAGTCAGAGGTGAGGTTAAACTATGAGTACACACTCAAATTGTATGGTGCTTAGGAAACATACATACATTCTGAATTTTAAAAGACACACACAACACACGTTTAACACAAATGTGAGGCAGCTGTTTTAGAATTAGTTGTGTTTTGCATATTTAAAACAGGTTACAGGATGCGACACGGGGTATTTTAAGTTAAGGGCCAAGTCTGTGCATGATCAAGTGATATGCAATATTCAGCTGGCCAGCACTCTGTAATAACAGAGTATTAACGGAGCAAGTGTGAAAATGAGCACTGTGCTGCATGTGTGTGCAGCAGGCTGCGCTGTAAGCATGCACCCAAACACTTACACACGCATATGCACACACCGTATGTTTACACAAACGCACGCAGGCACACATGCACGGCTGTGTCCTCCATGCTGGCTGTGGTCAGCATCATCTTCCGTGTTCTCCTACACTTACCCTGCGTGTCCACACTCCACACCCCAATACGCCCTCTGAACTCAGTACAGTCCCTCACACGCCACTGCAGCACCCTCACGCCCTGCACCAACACACTGTCCCAACCGCACATCTCAAAACAAGCTGCAGCATTTTGTTACCGCTCATCAGCCGGCGGAAACATGCACGCCAGTCCAGAATCTAAAACTAAAGAGGCACGATGCAAGTGAGTGATTAGTGGAACCCCACACCAGGGTTGGGAAATCTGCTCTTTCACGCCCTTACACGGAACGCCAGGGTTTATGCTGCTCGATCTGGACGCGAGCCTGCTCTGTTCAGACTCTTCAAGACCTGTGGAGGAAACACCGCGCGGCTCAACTCTCCATCAGCCGTTTTTACAATGATGGGACCTACAATTAAGGCTCTAGCTTTGATAAATAATGGAGTGAGTGAGCCTGCCTGGCTGTAAGGAAACACCGAAGTCATGGATGCCTGTGAACGCATCACCATCCCCCAGCAAAGAGCACTTCAATAAACAGGACTCTCCCTTTTCTGCCATGCAAGACTTAAATAAACTTAAAAATATAAACCAGGAAACACCTCAGAGTTTCTTCATGCGATGCCTACTCATATCTCAACTATTATTTCACCTACCCAGAACTCTGATCTAAGTAACAGAGACTGTAATGGGCATCAGTGGATGGATGAACACTGGTTGAGGTTAAACAGTGAGCATTGCTTACTTGGTTTTCTGTGAGGTGCAATACAGTCTTCTTGTAGGAGAGCAGGTCAAACTCTACAGCCTTCCACACCGTGTGGCCAAACAGGTTACCCACTTTCCTCTTCTTAATGATGACTATGAGGTACATCCCTGCAAAGGCACAAGTAATTGAATACCTCCATCTGCACTCACAGGGATGCCTGCTTCACACAAAATGCCTTCCAGTCCACCTGGGTCTAATATTCCAATTTTCTTAAGACCTTGATAACGCCAGATTGGGTGTGGGTTCAGGATTAGGGCTGGACCTAATCTCCACAGGGAAAAGGATCTGTGGGAGCAGGGTTGTGTGCCTCTAATGATCACACCCTCTACCCACCCATCAACCAACACACAAAAACACAAATACGCACAAAAATACGCAAAAAAAATAGGTCCTACCAGCCACTAGACGAATTGTCCCCATGATGCCACAGATAGACTTGGTTACTCCCGACAGAGGGATGTCCCTAAAACCTTCAAAAGAGAAAGATGTGTCAATCCACCTCACGGGTGAAAGCATCCATCTCCCACCCTTGCCATTAAACATATCAATGTTCTACTGACGCAGTGTACAATGTTCTACTGACGCAGTGTACAATGTTCTACTGACGCAGTGTACAATGTTCTGCTGACGCAGTGTACAATGTTCTGCTGACGCAGTGTACAATGTTCTGCTGACGCAGTGTACAATGTTCTACTGACGCAGTGTACAATGTTCTGCTTTGTTTCTTGCTAAAAGAACATCCTGAACACTGACACTCAATTAACTCCACAGTAGACATGACATATGGCCTCTATCATACCACAACTGCACATTGATAACTAGGTTAAACCATATATTAAATGGTACTCTCACAAGTCTGCTTTCCACCAAGGATCATTCAGGCAGCCATGAGAAAACATATTCAATTTTCCAAGAGGCTAAAATGCTGATGAACGACAGTGAGAAAATCTCTAACATGCATGCAAACTCTCAGATGGAATTATTCCAACATCATAAAACACACTGGCATATTTTCTTAACAACAGGACCTTTTCCTTGTATTATCAGTTAGAATTCACTGTTTCTAGGTCAGCAGCTCACACCTGCGAGGGTCATTTCCATGGAAACCCTATCGATGACCAAGACATCGTTGGCATCACCACAGGCCTCAATGTAGAACTTTTCAGAGGTGACATGACTGCGAAAACATAAAAGAAGAGCAGGTAGAAATCCTATGCTACTTTACTGACACAGGTAAACTAAAATAAAAATAAATTACTACCTCTACAAACTAAAAATGACACAATCGATTAAATATTTATGATGTGCATTTATTTTCCCATTAAATATCTATGTGAAACAAAACTTTTTTAACGTGTGGTCAATCTAAGCGTTTGCACAAGTGAACTTCCTTTTATCATCTGCTGTGCATTTTGAAAACCAGCAAGATGTGCAAAAGATTTTGGAACTGCAATAGTAGAATGCTTCTGCACAAAGATAATGAGCAGCAGCTTTGGCATACCACTGTATGATTGTACATGTCATCAATAAACTCTACTAGCAAGCTAAGAGCCAAGCCATGGACCACCATGGGACTGTTTCAGCAACTCCCGACTGGAGCCCCAAATCAATACTAGAGCACAAATGCTTTTGGCAAGTTTAAATAACAGAACATGCCTCAGACTGGCTGCATTGACAGTGAGCCAAAGTTGGTTAAGCGTTCGCTCCTTGCTAGATTGCTGAGCAGTACATTTCCTGTGCACTTAAATTTGCTCCTAACCACAAGCAAAACTGAAGTAGCAGTGCAAGCGTATCTCTGGTTCACGAAGAATGGCAGTGAGTGAGTGGGAGGCTGCATCATAGCCCTGCAGCTGGACCTTCCCTTGTTAGAGTACCAGGCCTGGCATTGCCAGTACTGCACAACCTCAGACTGCATGACCTCAAGTGAAATGCAGATATGAGCTTCTATGCAACATGGCTCTACTGAGGCACAAATCGGTTGCATCTTGAGAAAAAGGGACTCGTCAGCTGACACCGTTGTAACGCTGGTTCTTTTTTGTCTTTTCATTGTTGGTGGTCAGTGTTGGTCACAGCAGGAGGATCTGATAAACTCCTGGTGTCTAAGGGTCGCACACAGCACATTCTAGCCCACGCCCACCTACTGTATAAACATCTCCTAAATATAACAGTCATCCTCAACAAAGGGAGCAGCTCTGTCAATACCACAGGTTTCATGCCTGTTTCATTCAGGTCGGCTACTGACAGCCACTGGTTAATGGCGGTGATGACTTAGCAGTTGTCTTTTCTATACCAGAATTTTAGTTATGCGAATGCAGCAGAAGTGTTTACAAAACTATTTGTGATTCTATGATCACACGTGCAAGGCAGCACTTTCAGAAATGACCTCACAAGGTCACAATGACGTGCAGAAGAGTGCAGCAGATGTTGGTTGTTTGGAAAAGGCTCACGGTTTAGCAGGCACGCTGGACCACTGGTTCTTTGCTCAGCGTGTAACCATAACAGAGAAACATGGAGAGATTCCAGCTGACCTCAGCAACTAAGATCATGCAACAATCTCAATGACTGCCCGAGGTCAGCGTCTAGTGCAACAGAAAGCCTCTTGAAGAAGCTAATATTCGTCCAAGTTGCGTCTCGCGATTTAAAAGAGGTCACGTATTTGGAAATGCAAGGAATCCGTTTTAAATGGGAACCACCGAGAGATGAACAGTTACATATCTTGGAATGGTTCGGCAATAGGATCAAGAAGTTAAACAGGACTTTGCTAGCCACTGGCTAAGTGACCGGCGACAGTAGTCGGCTATTTGGGGTTATTTACACCCTCGTCGGAACGGCGAAACACTTCCACTAATCGATCTAGCACGGACCAAGGCGATACTGAATATCTCAGGCAGTTTGGCGGTTGCTCTGCCTAAACAAAATTTTATAATACACCAGCACTTACAGGTTGAACCCCTCGTAGGTAGTCGCCATCTTTAGTTCCGGTATCACTGACCTCGCGTGACGTTTCAGTCGCGTTCGAAGGAAGGGCGCGAGAGGAAGGCGCTGCTCGCGGAGCTGACGTCAAACCTCGGGTCTTGCCCCGTGCGTTGGAATGCGTAGAACGGGTTTACTCTTGGAAAGCTGGCATTCATGTTTTTGTTTTTTTTTTGTTTTTTGTTTTATTAGAGGTCTATCGGCTGTTACGGTCGTTAGCTTTCAAGCGTTTTTGATGTCTGAGTGACCAGAGAATAGGAGGTTAGCGGTCTGCATTTCCGCTGAATGTTCGTGGTCTTTTGCACATTGAGAACTCAGCACGAAAGCGAACCTGAATTGTTGCAGTCTGATTATTTGCAATACCAAATGTAACATTCGTTTTACACGAATGTGAAGTTGAATTTTACTTGCTGACGTGAACTGATGGCAAAAAGTAAACGCGCTTTGCAGTTGTGTTGTGAGAGCATATTATGAAATCTATAAATAATTCATGATCTGCCATCCAGAATACGTCTCAGATTCATTGCAGATGAATAATTAGGTAACTGTCCAGGAGCTCTCTAGGTGATGCACAGGCCGTGCACTGGGGAGGTTTTAATTGGCTAGTAAATGAATTCCGAAGCAGGTGAGATTTTGTGTTGTTGAGACATGCGAGAACGCAGGAGTTAATTAAATTCCCATCTCTACGGTACAGTAAACGAAGATTTAGCTGTTGTCCCTACTGTAATAGCAGAAGAAGCTAAGAGCACCGATCACTAGAGACTCATCCCAGAGGGTAAACACCAGGTCTGTCTGTCTGTCTTTCTTTCTGTTTCTTTCTCTTTTCTCTTTATAACTACACAATGGCAGGCCCCTTTTAAAAAGTTAATGCATGTTAATGGCAGGTAAAAAACATCTCTGCTCTTCTTCCTTTCTTTTGATTACAAAATAGTGAAAATTATTACAATTGTTCTCATTTGCAAGGAATCAGCAAACAAATTTACATTTATTCTTTAACAAATTAGATGATTGGACTGTTATACAGGTCTAATGGAAGTTTTTTAAAACAAATTAAAGTATAACAAAAATTTGACAAATTATGTGTTGAGACTTAAATTGTAAAGTTTTTTTTTAGAAAAGCATAGACAAGGGAAAGGCAGGTAAAAAAAAAAAAATTCTGCTAAATTTATCCAATGACAAATCACATCTAAATATAGGTGGAAATCCACAGTTCAGTGTATAGAAGGGACGGGGCCTGCCATTGTGTAGTTATGAAGAGAAAGTACAATTTCACACACGGAAAATCCGACTCTGGGGGTGTTTCAGTGTGTTAATGCAACAGCTACAGCTCCATCTAAAGGTAAAGCAGAGGTGTGTGAGTCAGGGATGGCCATGTGGATATAGACATTTATTAATAGATTTTAGAGGTATTACTGTTTAACTGCACCTGTTTGACACCTGTTTGTTTATTCCTTGATTGACCGAGTGCTGACAGAGCTCGTACTCAAATGCTCTTGTCTACTAGCAGATTAAATCTTCTGAAAGTATTATGTTCTCTGAAGAGGAAATGGAAGTCAGGGGCTTGTCCGAATGATGGCTAAATGAGTAAGCACACACATTTTCCTCTACAATTGTTGAACCCTCCACAGTCTCTGACTCCTCTACAAGGGGAAGAAAGCCCTTAAGTGCAGAGAGTTTATTCTGCTTGCTCACACTACTGAATAGATATTCCTGTGGTAATGACTCCATCTGTTTGAAAGTGTGGGTTGGTGGCATCCCCACACACAGGAACAAAGGAAGAGATATCACTGGCTTGAACAGTGGAACAACTGAATATCTTTATATACAATAAGGATGTTTATAGGCAAGCACTGTAAACCAGGGTTATTGTTTCTGAACTGCCCCTCTGTACAACTGGAGGATGGCTTTTTGTGTGTTTATACTAATAATAGTGAAGAATGAATTTAGTGACGAAACTACAAAAAGGAAAATAATTTCTTTTTTTCCATTGGAACTTTTGAATTTGCCACACCTAATAATCTTAGGATTTAGAGCTCAGATGGAATGTTAGACTAGGTTAGATTAGGTGGATGTCTGAATTCCCCTTAGCTCTCTCCCACTGCTGAAGCTCAGTGGCTTTCATCTAACACCAATCTAACGCACACGATGCCACAGAGGATGTCATGGAGAGATGTTGGTCATGTGTACCATGATGACAGACAGGAAGTAGCAGGCCACACAGCTGCGTGTACTTTAGGATTTTACCTCGGAATATCTGCTGCATATTTATTTCGTTATTTATACACATAATCTGTCCCAATGAAATAAACCTGAAACACTGCCGCTTGTTACTGTCATGCTTTTTAATGACTTTTTTTGGTTATTTATTTTCATTGCACATTTGCTTCTGTTGCCTGTTGTGGATTTGACTTGGTTGCACAAGTCAATGTTATACAAATGTGAACCTTTGCTCCAGATTTAAAAAAACATTAGGGAACTAACTGCTGATAAGAGCATTATGCAGGAATTTAAATAAAAATGGATGAAATAAAAAAGTTCAACTAACAAAAATTAGCATAATAGACCTTTATAACTAGAATCAGACTAAATTTTCTTAATTGTCTTATTAATTAATTGTAAAGCAATGTCTTCATCTATGAGATAAGACTTAATAATTCAAGGGGGTCTACCTTGCCTAGTCCCTGATTCTTCACTATTACTCATTATGCCTGTACTTCAGGTGAAACTGCATGCATCAACTATACTATTTAAAAATGTCCCACTTTCAGTTCTTCAGATTTCTACTGAAGCTTGCATCTTATTCACACCTCCACATTCTGTTCCACGCACAAGTTATTGTCAAAGCCTTTAGTGTGGTTGCCCCAAATGGCATCATTTGTTACCTTTGAACCTCTGCCCTGAAATAGGCTTCTTTTCTGAGATCTTACCTCCAATTGATGTAATCTATTTCTAAGTACAGTATGATAAGGTACTGTGGCAGGCTAAAATGTGTACCAACTAGCAAATTCCAAATAACTAAAATAACTAAAATAAATAAATAAAAAGCATAAAATTTGCTACCATGAAGTTATGCTGAAATGGTCCTGTCGTCTCATCCCTCATCACCTTTAGTTTGTATATTAACATAGAGATCACATGGACAAGAAAAACGACAGCTGTAGCAAAACGGTTGTATCGACGAGTTGTGTCAACAAACGTCATAAGTGTAATGAAACACCTCTTTCTTTATTTGCGTGTATGTATGCTTTTATTGTGCTCTTCGTGTGACCCATTAGCTGAAGAAGTATGAACAAGTATTCTTGATCTGTAAACTACAATGGTGAGATTTTTTGAATGTTGCAATACATGACAAATAACGGCATGCTGACTTCAGTAATCTTGTATCACATGCATTTGCGACACACCCAAGAATCCCAGAGGATTAGAATTTCCATTGTCCTTTAACTTCCTGTGGAACTATTTATGCAGAGACAAATCAAGCTGCCAGAGTTAATCATCCACCTTTTTGTGATCCTGTAGGCTGTGATGTCATGGGGAAACTATCTGTATTAACTAGGCAGATTTTAGCAATTGTTTCTGCTGAGTAGGGTCTCTAAGCCATTCTGCTATCTCAAACAACCACAGCATTAGGAATGTGGCCATGATTTGATATCTCACACTTTTAAGTGAGACATATTTCATATTTTCACATGTTCAAATACACCTCCGGGGGTGTCTTCCAAATGAATGTCTAATGTGTGAAATATATATCAACCAAAGATACACAATGGAAGGTATTCCAAGGAATTCCAAGCCAGTATATGAATTCTACATTTTCAGTCAACATGCAAATACTGACAAATGTACAACCACAGAAATTGCAACACTAGGAAAAGACATGCAAAAGAAAGTGAAACAGGGAATGAAGGATAATATTGAGGAACCAAGAGTAGCATAAGACTAATACAGCAAACATGGTAGCTCCATAGCCTAGAGATATAGGTACATGCATATGTAGGTATATGTCATGCAGGAGTGGAAATGGTTGTTGTGCACGTGTGTGAGTGTGTGTGTGTGTGTGTGTGTGTGTGTGTGTGTGTGTGTGTGCATGCGTCTCTCTACAGGAGTGTATGTGGCGGTGGGTTTTCACTTGTGAATTTTCATGGCTTCTTCCTTCTCTGTTTGGTTTCAGTGCTTTGTGGTGACATCAGTGGAGTTTCCCTCAGTGCTGCTGCACTCTCCTTTAAAAGATCTACCCTACAGCCAAAGAGTCAGTGCATCGCCACCAGCAAGCCACACTGCAGTACGAAAGGAGGACATTAGAACCGATTACCATCACTTTATCCACAGCGGCTGCAGTTAAACCTCTGTAAAGAAAACTAAGTCTTGGACTACATTCCTACAAAGGAGGGATTATTAAACACATCACCAATGGCCAGTGACAAGGAGGTCATTCTGGAAGTGCAAGGGGCAGTGCTGAGCCCTGCGCAGGCCACAGTCAGGAGAGAGAAGCATGCCAGCCGTGCGTGCTCTGTCAGCTGGAACCTGTGTGGGGTCCTGTTTGCAGTGAGTCTGTGCTTCGCGGCTTCCCTCTGCTTCGCCCTCAACACGGTGAGTTTCATGTCAGAGAAACACCTAGAAAACACACCTTGTGGATGCACTGCACTGCATAGCAAGTCAAAGATTAGCTGGGTAATAACAAGCTTTCTATTTTCGCTTCTTTTTCTTTTAACAGATGCACAGAAATGCCGAGGAAGCGTATGGTGAGTTCAGTTGCATGCTTGTTCGGTTCATTGGCCACTAGAGTGTTTTCGTCTTGCTGCTGGGATTTCAGGCAGTTAACAGAGTTCTTTCTTTTCCTCCAATCAGACATTAGGCACACACTGAGAGAGATATCTGGGAATGCCAAGACTGCAATTCATTTATCAGGTAAGGTTTGGCCTGCAATACAAATGTCACATGCCTTATGTTTAAAAGGAATCCACACTGTCTAAAGTAAGGATTTGCTGACAGATTTGTTCCTTTCATTCAGAGAAAACATGTGTAATTTGCATATTAACCATATTTTAAATTCCCAACAAAGGTGATTACAACTCAGAAGTATCCAATACGTCCGTAGAGTGGCGAGACAACGAAGATCACTCTTTCGCCGAAGGTGGGCTACAGCTGAAAGACAACCAGATCCACATCCCCCGGAACGGCTTGTACTTTGTCTACAGCCAGGCCACCTATCACGTTAGCTGCACAACAGACCCAGATCATCCCTCCGACCATGACGTTGTTCACTTGAGCCACGAGGTGTCATGCTGGTCTGGCTCGTACGACAGTTGGAAGCCGCTGCTGAGCACCGTGCGGTCGGTGTGCGAGCGCGCCCCCGCTCAAAGTGACGACAGCGGAGAGTCGTGGTTCACCGCAGTGTATCTCGGGGCCGTGTTCAGACTGCAGGCCGGAGATCGCTTGTGCACTAGGATGGATACGGAAAGGCTGCCCGAGATAGAGGGAGAAAACGGGAAAACGTTCTTCGGAGCTTTTTCCTTGTGAACTCCTTGTGGGCAAAAGTGTAAACCGCCTGTGCCAACCTCACGCAGTCTCGTCTTGTTGCATGTTCCTCTATTTTCCATCAGCCGCTTGGACGAGTAGATGATTTGTTTTATATTAAAACACATCTACGCTTAAAGAGTTTAAGTAGTGTAGTGTAATACTGCAAAGGTCTAAATGGCTCTGTTTAAATAGAATGTTGGCAATCAGCAAATTTCGTTATTTTTCGTTGTTTACAATACTTCTGTATTGTAAGGTAGTCATAAATCACCAAACCACAAGCTTTTTTTCTATAGAATTTTAATTAGATAGTGTGTTTATTTATCTGTTTATTTATTGAAGTATTTATGTATTTATTTATTTATACGATTTGTAAAATTGTGATCTAAATAAGACACAATAGGAAAAACGTGAGATGTATAAAAGATTAATAAACATTTTTACAATTCTGACAATTTTTGTTATTAGTATTTGTTTGAAATGATTATTTAACAACAGTTTTCTTGGGAAGGTATGTGTAAATGTGTGAAGTAAAATATATAACCCAAGCAGAACAAGGGTCAAAGTTATTACACACATATTTCCAACATATGAAATAAATTTTTAACCTTAAACTAGGCAAAAAAAGGAACAACTACAACAAAAGGCTTTCCAGATATGGCATTTATCTGACACTTTTATCCAAAGCGACTTACAATTCTAACTGAATACAACTTGAGCATTTGAGGGTTAAGGGCTTTTCTCAAAGACCCAACAGTGGCAGCTTGGTGGTTGTCGGAGTCATTAAACTTCTGATTATTAGTCAAGTACCATAACCAATGAACTACCACTATATATATATTCTCTGGAAACCTTGTGCAATTCAGTTTTGAAATTTCAGTTTTGAATCTCTCTCTCTCTCTCTCTCTCTCTCTCTCTCTCTCTCTCTCTCTCTCTCTCTAACAGAGAAAACATAGTGTGATATATATATATATATATATTTAAAAATATAACAGAGAAAAAAAAAATTCTGTTTTATATATATATATATATATATATATATATATATATATATATATATATATATATATATATATATATATATGTATGTGTGTGTGTGTGTGTTTGTTTGTGTGTGTGTGTGTGTGTGTACATACATACAGCAATTAAAAATTAGTAAATTTATATATATAAAGCCCAAAATAATGAGCCCAAAGGGACCAGTTGTCCTCACACAATCCTCCTCACACTGGAGTTGTCTACTGTATCTTACAAGATACAGAATATTCTGTATACTGGAGAAATCTTTCTGATAATTTTGTATGACACAGTTTAACCATCAGTATATTACAAGGCATTTTAATATTTTAATGCTAATGGACATTGTGTTAATGACATATCTGCTTGCATTGCCAGTTGTTGCTATGGCAGCAATGCTGTAAATGAGGCAAGAAAGCTTAATGAGAAAAATAACAGAAAGCACAGTGTGTGTGTGTGTGTGTGTGTGTGTGTGTGTGTGTGTGTGTGTGTGTGTGTGTGTGTGTGTGTGTGTGTGTGCGTGTGTGTGTGTGTGTATAATATAAATGTACTGTTTATACACTTTGACTTAGCCTGCTTTTCCCCTGTCCAAGCGATAGCACCCAACTTCAGTTATGTGGACACTTGTAGGGTTTTTTTGTATGTCAGTGCGTTTAAAGTCATTATCTTGCTCACAGAGCTTTTTGCTTTTTGCGGGCACTGCTAAACTGGGGCAGAATACAACATACTGTCCTTCTCGATACCTATGAGGTTGTTAATGTTAATTTTCAATTATATTTTCTTATTTTATTATTTTATTTATTTGTTCTATATTATTTTAAATGCACATATATAGTCTTTTGAAATTCTGCCAGTAAAGTCTTGAGGAGAGGTTTGGAATCTAACCTATGTTTTAAAATCAAACCTAAGGTTTTCTAACCATTTTATATAATATTCACAAAAATCATGTTACCTTTTATTCTATTGTTAATGTACATTAATGCTTTATAATATTAATGTTCATGTATGTTATATATATATATATATATATATATATATATATATATAACACAGATTTGCAGGAGCCTTTATTTTCTAGTGCTATGCTTCCCATGTCAATTAATTATACATACAGCTAATTGACAAGGTCTTTGTGACAGCAGATTGCTGCCAGTGTATGTTTGCTTCAGTTCTAGCTGCTAATTGACTCAATGTAAACATCTATGAAGGAATCTTCAGAGATAGCAAAAAAAATCTGACCACATATTTTATAGTTAAAGCATCAGTTTTGTTTAAGGATTTTCTATAAATGAAATGCTTCAGATAAACATTCCCTTAACTGGTTAATATTGAACGTCTGTCATTATCCATGTGGTTTACTATTATTTCTTGTAATTATGCAAAGATAAATGTCATGATGACAGATGACAATGACCATAAAAAATAAAGGAAATGACAGGTGACTCAGTAATGTCTCATTGATGTTTTCACACTTCGGCAAACTTCTAAGGGTTACATTGCAAAAGCAAGGGTCTTACTTTGATCTCACTTTGCATTCATTTGCAAGTTTTTTCAGCTGACATTTCCATTTGCACACCGGAGGAGTGGCACTTCTGTGAAAGGGGGAAACTCCCGCCTGTACTGCCCACCAGTCAGAGGGATATTGTTATGGAACCTTAGAGTTCCACTCCCACCAAACACCTTAGAAACCACATTAAAAACTGTGGCATGAGGCCAGGGGAACTAGGACGTTAAAAGTGTGAAAACATGGGAAGAGGGGATGTTTTGAAAACGTCAAACTTCTAGTTAGCCAGAGGCGTTATATTGCTACTGTTAGTCAAAGCATTAACCAATATTTGGTTTAAATAGTCTAGCATACATTACAGGGTCTCAGTTAAGCTTACTTTATGTATGAGTATGACCATGATTAAATTCTTTGACTTCATTAGGTCAAGTGAAGTGTAACTAATGTTGGTGCAAATTGTTTTAAACATAGAGTGTGCAAATAAACTTCCAAAGGCAAACAGCTATTACTGCATGTTTGAACATAAATGTCCTTGAGAAAAATCTACACTTGGCATATAACACTCCCTAAAATGCTTAAGATATGCATAGGAATATATTGATAAACAGAGAAACAGCTCAGGATGATAGAATTAAACAGATATGTGAATCAGGGACTAAATATGAAAGGCTCAAGCTAACACTGCCTTGGCTATGATATGACAGGTCTTATCAGTTCATTTTTGTTCCTGATATCCTGAGACTCATATAGTTTTTTACACAGGTAGCTCAATAATTGTACAATAAACAATTGTTCAATAACAACAACCTAGCACATCTCTTTTCTAGAGTGCTTAAATAGATTTTCTAGAGTGCTTAAATAGATTAGAAAAAGCAAATGACATAAATTGCATAAGCTTCTATATCTTTGGCTGGTAGTGTGCATTGTAGATGATTTAAGGAAAAAACTTCAAAAGACTTTTGAAAATTAACCATTTGTACACCATATTTAAAAAAACTATTGTTTTTATTTATATATAGATACCATTTATTTATCTATAGATACCATTCCTGTGGCATCTTACAGAATCTGTCACATCTCTCACAGAATTTCTATAATGGCAAATATAAATATACTTTAAATACCACATGGCAATACGATTTTTTATATATACTTTATATCATGTGCAAGAGAATACATTTACCATGTACATTTAGAATTTACATGTGTAATATTTGTGCATATTGTTTGACTGATCAACACTGTCATCTTTCTGGTTGTACAAGGCAGACAAATGAAATGAAATGGAAAGATATGGGTGGCTTGTGCTTTGACAAGATTCCAGAAATTCTGCAGTCTCAAACCAAGATTGAGACCCTCAAATACAACAGCCCTGCTTCTGTCCCTTTCTTACAAGCATCTGTGTAAACAGACCATCAAGAGTCAATGTAAGTGACAAGCTCTTGGTACTGATTTAACCGAATGTTGGATCCATCTATAAGAGTGTGTGTCAGTTGAAAAACTGACAGTCATACTGAACAGAGGAACCAACTGTGCGTCAAAAGTGAGTCAAAGGGATGCACACACACACACACGCACAAGCAAACACACACACACACACACACACACCCACACACACGCACAAGCAAACACACACATGGACACCCATACACAAGAAAGGCATAACACTCACAAAAACTGAGTGTATCAAACAAACCAGAGCAGGTAACAGCTCCTTTTTATGATTCTCAGAAATTTTGCAAAAAGTACCTTAGCACTGGGTCTTTCCTACCAAAAGCCACAGCGAAACCACACATAAGGATTAAACTGAGAAGAAACAGAACACCCCTGAAGGAAGCAGGTAGGGGGTGTTGACTTTGTTGTATATGCACCATATCCTGATATACCACTGTAATCTGGCAAGCAGGGAAGACTAAACAAGCCTATGTGACAAATACCCTTGAAAGAATTAGCATCTTGTTTTATTTTCATCCCACCCCTTCCTCCACTAAGTAAGACGGTCTACAGATAAGAGCTTTGTAACATTGCATTGCACAGAGCCTGACTCCCCAAACTGGACTGTACCAATATACCTATATGCAGGTGTCATTAAGAAGCTAACTAGATTACAGCAGCTGGAAGATTAAATGTAAAGTTTTCAGCTGTGGAGAGAATAGAAATGAAGTCGCCCTACTCTCTCCCTGACACCACTACCGAAAAAAAATAAAAATAAAATAAAATTAAAAGAATCAATCACACACTTGCATCTAACAGCAGGCTCTGAAACACATAACATTGTAAAATCTGCCAGGTCAATCACATGCTTCTGCATTCAACTGAGGGAAGTGTCTGCAGGCAAACTGATGCACGTCACTTCTGAGCGTGCTGTTTTTTTCAACAACAGCAAGATTTGCACTGTTTAAGATGCCATTTCATGTTTCATGTCCCTCTTACAGAATCGCTCTATTGAGTGGACATCATGGCAACATTATTTGAACACCCTGCTTCAAGGAACACTGAATAAACACACCATAAAACATAAGAAGACAAACCACACCACTCACCCAAGGTCAGAGTCTCACCAACCTCCACACACACACACACACACATGCATGCACGCACTCACACGCACGCACTCACACGCACGCACTCACACACACGCACACTCGCACGCACGCACTCACACGCACGCACACTCGCACGCACACATTACTGCACATACTACTACACACACTATCAGCCTGTGCACAACCAAGGAGCTCAATGATCATGGATTATTAATCAAACCAAACAAGATAAAGAATCCATTACAGAATTGCAAGAGAGCCTACGAGGTGTCTGCGTAGAGAAGCTGAATGGAATCTCCTGAACAACCCACTGTCTCTGAACTCAGAGAGGCCTGCTGGAATCTGAAAAAGCCAGAAATAAACTCCTTTTAATGTGGTAAACAAAGCAACCCAGTAAACCCACCCTTGCATGGGTTACTGATGCAGTAGTGGTAGTGTGGGGGATGAGACTGATGTCACGACTGCAAAATGGGTGTAATTTCCCTGCAACATGTTAACTGGCAATGGGACTCAGCTTTAGGGCTGGATTGGGAAATATTATACACAGAATAGGATAATGACCAAAAGAAAAAGTGTCAATAATACCCCATCACCCCTGCGCAAAAGTAGTTTTATCTTATACATACAAAAACATGTTGAATGTGTTCGTGTACTTCAGCCTAGAAACTCAAGAGTCTTTCATGAAAATATCAGAGTTAAGATACATTACAGACATAAAACTGTGTAAAATCTACTCTTATCTCAGATAAGAGACATTTTCATAGTCTATCCAAACCACCCATTTACACCTGCACTTCTGCAAGCCACTCTTGTCAGACAGCCACAAAAAAAGGACAATTTTGTCATACCCACAAATTGGTAGATAACACAGCAAATGCGACTTTTGTGTAAAAGACGTGTCACATGACATAATGAGTCACATGACTATGAGCACCAGAAGGCTCCTTTGACATTCTGGTCAGCAAATCCTGCCTGTACGTCACCCACAGCCCACGTGGCTCAGAATGAAAATGAACAAAGAAACCAGCACAAAGGGCTGGGCAGAAGGAAGAGAAATGTATCTGCTTCAGGTTGTTTCTTCATGCAGCCATCCCTTCTCCTCCCTCTAGGGGGCGCTCATTTGTAGAGGAGTTGCAGCCGCCTGGTGTGGCAGTTGCTGCGGTTGATCTTGCTGTCGGGCTGGTAAAGGTTGGAGGAGTTGGAGAAGGAGGGAGGGAGAGAGTGGCTGTCGGAGGTGGGGAGGGGGTAGCCAGGTGGTGGGAGGAGAGACTTGGGGTCCGTGTGTGGAGTGGAGAGTGGCGGGGAGCTGTGATTGAGGGTGGTGGAAGACGGCGGTCTCCGGGAACGCAATGCCTGCCGCTCTGAGAGCTGGCTCCTCAGCTCTGACACGCGCTCCTCTTTCTGTTGGAGAGAGAAAAACAACAGAGACTAACTCAGCCACTTACGCTAAGCCTCAACGCAACGCCACACGGAGAATGTTTAAAACAAACAACTGTAGGCATCCGTGCATGTATATATATATATGTGTGTGTGTGTGTGGTCAGACCTCTTGGATAATCTTCTGCAGCTCCTTGTTCTCCCGCTCTAGCTGGCGGGACTTCTCCTCATCGTTATTGTTGGTGGAGGAGCCTGTCTTCATGGTCTCCTGCTGGTCAGACTGCCACTCGCCACGGGTGATCAGCCTGCGCATCTGCAGGATCACACCAGGGTCAGACAGTGGCACACCACACCGACACACCAGACATATCATTTTACATTTAACTGACACTTTTATCCGAAGCGACTTACAATTATGACTGAGTACAACTTGAGCAATTGAGGGTTAAGGGGGCCGACAGTAGCAGCCTGTTGTTGGTGGGGCTTGAACTAGCAACCTTCCAACTACAAGTCAGGTACCTTAACCACTGAGGCACCACATCCATCCAAATAACCGAGACCCGTTTACCTGCACCAGACTGTGAGATTCTCCAGGTTACCTGAGTGTAGCGCAAAAGAAAGTGGCTGACGGATGGGGTGGTGGTGGAGGGGAGGAAGGATGTAAGCAGTGAGTCCAAACAGCAAGGATGGTGTGGGTGTACCAGCAACCTTCCGATTGCAAGTCAAGTACCTTAACCACTTAGCTACCGCACAAACACACCAGACACTGGGGTCAGACAGTGATACAGATGTACAACACATACACACCGGATGCCAAGGTCAGATCATGCTACAGACACCAAGCACAGACACGCCAGACACCAGGGTCAGACGATGATACAGATGCACCGCACAGACAAACCAAACACCAGAGTCAGACAGTGACACAGATGCACCACACAGACACACCACGCACTGATACAGATGCGCAGACACTTAGATCAGACCATATGCATTTCTAAACTGTTCAGGGATCAGATCATGACACAGATACACCAGGATAAGACAACAATAAAGACATACCAAACACCACAGTCGGACAGTGATACACATTGCCACACCAAACGCCACACTTTTTCCTTTGGTATTTGAGGGTGGGCTTACTGAAATCCCATGTAAAACAAGTGCTTTGAAATCACACTGCTTGACAAAGATGTTTCATCGACAGGATTGACATAATGCACCTGACATAATATGCTCCACCCATTTTTAGGTCTGGCTATCAAAACCTGCGTGAACCCTGCAGTTAACAGACAGAATCGACGGCAACAAGGGGAGATTTCATTTGAGCTAACAAATGTGCTTCACCTTTGGGACGAACAGCACGACCAGTGTGATGTACACGGAGAAGACGATGGCCAGCGAAGCGAAGGCAAAAGAAGCATCCTGCTTAGAAGACAGGATCATGGTGACAGGAGCGGTGATCATGCACAACACCTGGGAGTGAGAAGCGAGAGGGCGAGAGAGAGAGAGAGTGAGGAACAAAAGAAAAGAGAGAACGAGAGAGGCATGAATCAATAAATGCTGACCCACAGTCAGCCGTCACTCTCAATACCAAACAAAGACTCACTCAGGTCTGACAAAAAGGAGGAAAAACAGCCTCTGACATCAACGGGAGGTGATGTTTTCGGGACTGCGGCATTAGTTACTTGGACACAGAATACGGCTCCAGGTGTCATCTCTAAATCAACCCAGGCTACTGCAACAGAATGCGTCCAGCTTCCTCCGCATCAAAGCCCGGTGCTTAATCGGGATGTAAATCTCATCACTGTGCCTGTGTGAGCACTTCTCACTCCCACATAGCTCCAGCACAGCAGCCTAAAAGGGTTTAAACACCACTTAACCAGAACCAGCTATGATCTACTCTATCTCACGCACTTTTAGAAACCTCAGGATATTTCCAGGGCCAGATAAGCCTTAAAAATGTAATAGATCCAACTTGAATTAATCTTTAATTAATCTTATCACCCTCTGCTTAGTCACTGGTGGAACAGGTACATTTTTATCATTCATCTTATTTAAATTTCAAAAAAGAACTGGTAATACCCGGCAGGCTGCAGTGGAGTGTCAGTCAACAGAAAGAGGTGAAGGTGAACAATCAAGCAATGAGCTCTGATCAAAGACAACACAAGAATGCAAATTCTTTTCCATACTGATATACAGCTATCCCTCTCAACATCAGGTCAAACTGGCTTAATTCATAATGAATGATGGACCTGAGGTGGGGAAGAACATAAGAAAATTACAGTCATGACGAAGTAGAGCATGCTCCTAGTAACACCAAGAGCATGGGTTCAAGTCCCAGAGAGAACATGTACTGATGAATATAAAGGTTGCTCTGGATATGAGTGTCTGCCAAATGCAGATTGCTGACACCTTTGAATCGAAAGATGAAATATCTGATTAAGCCCACATGTGTCGACCCACTCTGTTACTGACTACTGACGCTTGAGGTAGTTGCACGGGAAAGTAACTATGACTCAAAAGATGATGGGTTTGATCCCAGAACCAGGATATGGCTGTAGTTGACTAGTTTAAATTGTTCATTTCTTGACTAGAAGACAAAATGTGAAATAACTCAGAATGTGGACAAATGCATCAGAATCTGCTAGATGGGAACACACTACATGGACACCTTATTTATTTCAAAAGGGTAACCAGAAGCACTTTAACATCTTATAGACAGGAAGAAAATCACAAGCAAATGTAATCCAGGGACAAAAGCAGACAAGATATGTATGTCTTCTCTGAAGATTGCTGAGTGGAAAAAATTGCACTGAAATCTGTGCACGAGATGTGCCTGAATCACAGATCTCCAACAGGAATGAAGAAGAGGAAGTGTGGAGCTTGAGAGAAAAAGCAGCAGGGCTGAGGGGAGATCATGACGTGTGATTTTTGGAAAATGAAGGGAGAAGTTCTCTCTTCCTCAGCCCAGGCAGTGATGACAGATCAGACTCTGATGCTGTAAGCTCTGTGTCTCAAAAGAGAAACCTCCACCCCCTAAAACTGCAGTGTGATCCAGAACACGTCCATGTGAGTACAAATGTTCATGGAGAACATAGATGAGCTGGAATTTTAATCTCTCCAGTGTTGACAGAACTAGAGGCCATCACCCACAGCTGGGCAATTAAGAGGGAGAAAATGTGACGTCTCATAAAATGCTCGTGAGTCTCCTGGTCTGTGACAGGTCTTCAGTTTGATGGTATCATTATACTCAAGTGCAGCTGCACTCACGTGAGGAAACATTTTCCGAGTAGACGGACACAAGAGTGTCTACTAAATGCTGCGAATGTAACTGTCTGAGTGACAGAAGCATAGGTACATCCAGTAACCCATCTATGCGGACAGACAGAGTGAGGCAGGCAAACTCACGGAGACATTGTAGATGGCCATTCCCACAGCACGGTGGTCATTTATCTTCTCCGTGGACACAGATTTAGTCTCATATGCCAGGAAGATGCCCATAAGCAGCAGTAGCCCCTTGTAGCCGTATACCACCCCTAGGACATAGAGACGAGTCAAAACATGGCCGCGAGTGTGATAGCAGCTGTTGATTCATTCACCATCTTTCTGGGGGTCTGGAAAACGATCAAAACATACATCACAAATCTACGTGTCCTCTGTGCCAAGGACTGGCCCGAAAACATTTACAAACATTTGCAAACACTCAACCTAGAGGTCAAACTCCTACATGGAATTAAATGCCTGTGAAGTGGAGGCAGCATGTTAAGCGTATTCATAAATGCAGAGGCATCACTGCCTCGGAGCAGCACGTCGAAGTCTCACAGTGCGTGACAGGGTAATTCAGGCCAGCAAACACCTCATCTCAAGGACACTGCTACAAATAAGCTTAGCAGGTGCATTTTAATGACGATTCCTAACCAAGGAACCAGGGCTGGTTTAATTTGTTCCATTATGGTTGTAATTAATTGGTTTAATTACTTAAATACTTATGCGAAGTGAAGTCCCGGGGAGTAGAAGTTCACTAATCATACCGACCTGCCCTTGGGGATTAGCTGCTGAGTTAAAAGTACTGGCATACACAGGCGAATCAAATTGAGCGCATTGAACACATGAGCACGTAGGCTAGCGGTATTACAGCAACCCCCACAGAGATCAGGCCTCACCTAGCCATGTGTTCATCTTCTCCGAGCTGCAGTGCTCAAGCAAGGGTTCAATCAGCACATCCAGATCTCCTTTCGGCACCTCCCTAGTGAACTTCTGCTCAGGAAAACAAAAGAGTCCGATAAGGGAGAAAAGCTACAGAGGGAAGCGAGATGGTGAGATGGGGAAAGGGGAGCGAGAGAAAGACTGAGAGAGAGAAAGTGTGTGTGCGAGAGAGATATAGCAAGAGAGGGACAATGTGTGCAAGAGAGATAGCAAGGCTGCACTTAACGCCAAAAATGACAAATATAAACCCAGCAGCAACCCAATTTCACTGCCGCCAAAATCAGGCCTGCAATCAAATGTACTTCTAAGATGATTCCACAGTAGGGGGGATGGACGTGGCCGTACCTCCACAGTGATGTGCAGTGGATCCACAATTTGCCAGATCATCAGAGACATGATGTCGATCGTGAGCAGCACCCCGACTGTAGCGTACAGCTTCCAGGGATCCAGGTGCTGCTGGGATAGAGGAGGACCGACACAGTCACCTTTTCTCACAGGCAGGAACGCTGCACACGGCCAGGAGGGCCTGGGTACGGATTTATGAGCCCATAAAACGTGAAAAAGCACCGAGAACTCGCAAAGAAAACAGGATGGCCATTATCAGCAAGCAAGTACAATCTGGTTGCAGTGTCCATGGCCCAGACCTTATAGGAGTGCCTGTGTCGGATTTCAATTGAAGGCATTACTCTAACGCCCACTTGATGCCAGATCTTTGTTGTTGTTTTTGTCTTGCAGACTGTTTGTAATGACAGAGACCAGCGCCTGTGACAAGCCCAAGAGACCTCTGTAACCGCTCCTGCTTTGTGCTCTCTGCGGATAAGATGATCACGGCCATTCTTCATTTTCCCGAAGCCCTCACTGTTTCTGGAGCGGGAACGAAGACCATGGCCGACCTTTCCATTTCTGTGTGACTGGTTATAAAGACGTGTGGAATTAGAAATCATACAACCTGAACACGGGAACAGTCTACCTACAGTTTTATTGGACCCGCACATTACAATACATGTGCCTTACACAGTCAGCACTATAAATAAAATGCTTTTGTCCCAAATAATTTCTTATTCTACCAAACATACTTTTTTTTTCCTGCTCAAACGCTTCCTTTTCATGTTCCTGGTGTTGCTCTCAAACCTCCACAGATGACGCAAAATGTGCACGTTTGTTTGTTTGAGTTAGAGCATTGTACATTGCACGATGATCAAAACACCACTGCAAATGACACTGCTGACAGCTCTGTCCCCTCTTGCATGTCAGGCCCTCCATCTTTGAGTGGTGCAGTGGTAGGAGGGTTTTTTTGTCTATGTACAGACAAAGCATGTGCTGGCGTCCAGGCAGTGCAGGCATTAAGGGTCTCAAAGTGAACTCGATCAGGTCCGACACAGCTCTCTGTAGTCTAATCCTCCATAAAGATAGGCCCCACATTTGGTGTCTGCTCATAAATATTCAGTAATGGGTATTATCTCCTCATGCCTGAAAATATCTTTCCCCTGTCTCTCCCTCTTTCTCGCAGCCTCTCTCTCCCCCTGTTTTATCTCTTCTTTTTCTGTCATGCAGGGATTTTTGTGAAGGTGCACATGCATTTGCCCACTGTGTCAAACTGAAGAGTGGTTGTGTCGGTAACGGCTTGCGCAGGGAGCGGTCTTCTCTGCTGGAGTAGGGTGAAGGGGTCGTGGAGTACAGTCGATGCGATAAATGGGCCATTTAGACTTCTTCGAGGACAAGCAGAGACCCATTTCTCAGAGGTCAGTCAGAGAGATGAGAACTGAAGTCAAAGGCAGGCGAGGATGAGAGAGAAAGAGCAAGCAGGAGAGCCATTTTCGTGAGTTCAGGGGAAAAAAGACGAGAGCAAAGCCAGCGTGGCCAGAGAAGATGGAGAGAGGGTATATAGTACAATCATATACTTCCATATGGTGAACAGCAATCTCACTACAACAAATTCATTTCAGTGATACAGTCAGAACTAGTTCAAAAGAAAGACTTTAAGTGTAACAGGGCTGCAGGAGAGACTTTAGTGAAATACACACGCACGCACGCACGCACACACACGCGCACGAACGCGCACACACGCGCACGCGCACGCACACACACGCATACACGCACACACACACGCACGCACACACACACGTGCACGAACGCGCACACACACACGCGCACGCACACACACACACACACACGCGCACACACACACGCACGCACACACACACGCGCACGAACGCGCACACACACACGCACGCACACACACACGCGCACGAACGCGCACACACACACACGCACACACGCGCGCGCGCACGCATGCACACACACACGCACGAACGCGCACACACACACACGCGCACGCACACACACACACACGCACGAACGCGCACACACACACGCGCGCACGCACACACACACACGCACACACACACGCACGCACACACACGCGCACGAACGCGCACACACACACGCGCATGAACGCGCACACGCGCACGAACGCGCGCACACGTGCACGCGCCTAGCTCCCTTTACCTTTCGCTTGTCTTTCTTCTCGTCCTTCTTGGTGAAGACGGTGTGGACCCACCAGATCTTGGTGAACATGCTGCCATAGGCCAGACTGAAACCGAGACCCAGTAGCCACAGACGGAACTACAGCAGGAATCACACGGGGGGTGAGTTCCTCATTCCTTTTCCTCTCCTCTCTCACCACTCCTATTACAGTATTTTAATATTCTTACTGTTTTACATGCATCTTGTCATTTTACATTTTTGTGTGTTTGAGCTGATGCAGGATTATGATTTCTGTTTTATACATATATAGAAAGCACTATGAGCTATACATCTGCAGGAAGATTACAATGCATACCTTTTTTGATTGCTTGACATGTCGCAAAGCCAATATCTTAATCTTAAACTGCTTTGCACAAAACAAACATGTGTTTTAACAATCCATGGAGAGACTCCATTTCCCAGAATGCCAAAGCACTTACCTGGCAGACAACAGGAAACCGAGACCTAGGAACATGCAGCCCGTCAATGCCCAGAGGAAACACTGCAGCAAGAGCCATCATGCAGCCCACTGCTGTCATGTTGTTCAGATAAGGCTGCGAGTTCTGAATGTACCTGAAAAATATGGGGGCATTTACAAGCCACAGCAAATGTAAGCCTACATCTCCCATGTACCCCTGCTATGTCGTGAGCTTAACACAAACTGTATGTGAATTTTAACAGGACTGAACAGATGCTCCCACACACACACACACACACATCACTGACTGCTCAGAATGTTAATTGCTGTGTATGTGTCGCTGAGACAATATTTTAAATACAAAACTCCCTTTAAAACACACACACACACACACACACACACACCCACACAAGCAGTTATTTTAGTTTTTGTCATTAGCTCTGTCATTCAGGAATGATTGAGTATGAAGGGCAGAATTACAATCAAAGCATATCAGTTTTTCCCACTAACACTCAGGCACACACACACACACACACACACACACAGTGATTGGAATGTGCTTATCACAAGCATTGCAGATACTTGATAAGCATTACATGGTCTTGATATTCTGAATATATTAGCCACACTTACTTGGCTCTTGACATGTCTACTGGAAACATATTCTATGCACATGTCATTGCCCATCTAATGCATACACATGGGAAAAGGACTGCTAATGCAGCTGTTAAGTAGAACAGATGAAACCCTCAAATATAACCCCCCCCCCACACACACACACACAGACACTCGCGTGCACACACACATACACTCGCACACAGTATCGACACACCTGACATTGCTGTTGTAAATATTGAAAGTGAGGCACACAATCCCCAGTAAGATGCCCAATCCAGCAAAGACTGATACAGAGATAAAGAGCTTCTGAGAGAGGAATCGGAACTCCTCAATCACCACAGTCTGATCAGCAGGAGGGCCAGAGCCTGGAGAATGAAGGAGACAAGAGGAGACGAGAGGAGAGGAGAGACGAGCGGAGAGGAGAGGAGACGAGACGAGAGGAGAGGAGACGAGCGGAGAGGAGAGGAGATGAGACGAGAGGAGAGGAGAGGAGACGAGCGGAGAGGAGATGAGCGGAGAGGAGAGGAGACAAGACGAGAGGAGAGGAGACGAGCGGAGAGGAGAGGAGACGAGACGAGAGGAGACAAGACGAGAGGAGAGGAGAAGACTGCATTAGGACCAGCATTTAAGCTACAGCAGTCAAGAGACGAATCAACGTGGCACACAAAGTACAGAGAGGCAGAGAGAGAGAGAATGAGAGAGAGAGAGAAAGCAATGTTGGAATGAGATAGGGGGATAGAAGTACTGGGTGGGGGTCAATAATAGTGACCCAGGTCTGCAGAGTAACAGAAATGATCCAGTCTCACACTCCGTCTCTGTAAATTAACTACCTGCATATCTGGCTATCAGACTCAGTTGCACGCCCAGCAGCAAAGAGACAGATATCAAGTTTCATCTCTCTGCTGTCTGACTAAAGCCTGCCCTGCTCCCCCATGCTCACGCCGATACATCAGAGCCTCCTCACTGCTCCTGCCCCAGGCGTGCATCACCATACAAGAGTTCCCATCCTCCTGAGAGCCCGCTGCTTGCCACAACGTCACTCAAATCAGGTTCTGTGTGCCACAGCCTGGGGATCACACCTCTGCTCAGGGAGCCAGGGGCAGTACCAGTACCAGTACCAGGGCATGGATGGTGATCGAATGCTACTCTTGGTGTGGCACGTGAGAGGATAGATTTTAGCTTATTTTCACTGGAGGCCAGAAAGGGAGTTTCGCCTCCAAATCCACCTTTTCCTTGCTCCAGGCTTTGACAAGCAACAGGACGATCACGTGAGGTAGGCAGCATGTCTGGAAAGATAATAACACTAAAATAACTTCAGGTGAAAGAGAGGGAGAAAGTCAGACAGAGGCAGAGACAAAGAGAGATAGAGATCGAAACAGAGAGTTATAAAAAGTGTTCAGATTACAAGTGTCAGCTAAATGTTGCCATGTAATTTTTTTAGAACCACTTTTATTGGTTTCTAACCACACTGGTTACATTGCCTGATAAGGGACTGAAATTATGCTCGTCACCCCAGTGATGGTTTTGTTATTTGCTCCTGGAAATTTAGGAGATTGCCTTCATGAACAGGAACAATCAGTACCTTGGAAATAATTATATTCATGATTGGTTTTAGCAATTGTATATAAAGCAAGATCGAATTCAAACATCTATTTCTACTCTGAAAATCTTTTATGTTTTCAGAATGTGTGTGTTTGTATGCATGTAACTGCATTTGGAGTTTGTATAAGTCCTTTCATGTGTTTTGTGTATGTGTCTTGTTATATGCTTGTGTCTGTCCTGTCTACCTGGGCCAGCGGGCTCTTACCGCTCAATACTTCTCCCTGACCTTGATGGTGGAATCGGGACAGTATGTTACTATAGCAACCAAGCCCCATTACGGTTGCCATGGAAATGAGGGAAGAAGGCAGGGATGCAATGGTTGTCATGGGCAACCAGGGAAAGAGGGAGCGAGAGAGAGGAAAAGGCATGGGAATAACTAGGGAGAAAGAGTGAGGGAGGTCAAGCTTGATATAAGAGAGAACAGAAGTCTAGGTAGACTTTACACAGTATCAGAGAAAGAATGAGCTGATAGGAAGTGCAGAAGGCATGTAGAAAGACAGACAGCGTGTGTGTGTGTGTGTGTGTGTGTGTGTGTGTGTGTGTGTGTGTGTGTGTGTGAGTGTGTGTGTGTGTGTGTGTGTGAGAGTGTGTGTGTGTGTGTGAGTGTGAGACAGAGAGAGAGCAGGAGCAGGAGAGAAGGAAAAGTTGTTCGAGCTGTCTGGAACAGAGTCAAACTGTGCCAGAACACTGAGGCCCAGAACACTGAGGGACTCAGTACTGAGGGACTCAGTACTGTGGGACTCAGTACTGTGGGACTCAGTACTGTGGGACTCAGTACTGAGGGACAGTTACGTACTGAAGCAAGGCCCACTTGTCGTATTCTTAGTTCTGTGGCATGGGGGGTGGGGCAGGGTGTCTTTTGCTGTGGAGACAGCCTGACAGTCACCAGGCCACACTGACCTGGGATGCTTGTATCCTTCCACCGAGACTTGGCACTGCCTGGGCACCAGGCTTCCCCACACCCACACCATCCTTGCTGTTTGGACTCACTGCTTACATCCTTCCTCCCCTCCACCACCACCCCATCCGTCAGCCACTTTCTTTCGCGCTACACTCAGGTAACCTGGAGAATCTCACAGTCTGGTGCAGGTAAACGGGTCTCGGTTATTTGGATGGATGTGGTGCCTCAGTGGTTAAGGTACCTGACTTGTAGTTGGAAGGTTGCTGGTTCAAGCCCCACCAACAACAGGCTGCTACTGTCGGCCCCCTTAACCCTCAATTGCTCAAGTTGTACTCAGTCATAATTGTAAGTCGCTTTGGATAAAAGCATCAACTAAATGACTTCACATCAGCCTCCTCACTGCTCCACCTCTCAGCCGTGCATGTTCAGCTTCCAACCACACTTCTAGCATTTCTGGTGACAGCTGCCAGCCACTGTTACCATAGAGCTCAGTGACAGGGTGGGATTTTTTAATAATCTAATAACCTCATATTAAACACATTCAGGCTCTTGCTCTTCCTATCTAGGGAAATTTATGCACAACATCCATATGTCGGCATAATTGGCTCTGCGACGATGATGTGATGCTCTCCCTCCAACATCTGATCTACACAACCCCTGCAACATCTACCACAGAGTTCAAATACAATTTTCAAATAATCCGTCCCATTCGGAGTCTGCACCAGGAGACGAAATAGCAGCTTCACAGACTGGAATGCTCACATCCTTCCCATCCAGAGCAGGAGGCACTCTGACATCCCGTTTGGAGGTGCATTGTTCCAGCTGTCACATGGCATCCTGTCCTCATGCCCTCCATGAGTCTCCCCGAATTTCAAGTGGTCATGAAATTCGATTAGAAAATTAAATGAAACCATCAGTCATGTAATATGGGGGCACATTTTTATTAGTATGCTTGCTCAGTCTCTGTTTGAAATTACCAAGTGGCACTTTTCTAATCTCATTCATTTTTATTTTCTCTTCCTCTTTTTTTATGGAGGGAGGCAGTGCTCTCTAGAGCGGCGCTGTTCTCCTGAACTGAATGCTAAACAGAATTTGACTGACTGATTGATTAAGAGCCTCCAGCAACCCAGCCAGCAGAGGATGAGGAGTGTGTGTGTGTGTGTGTGTGTGTGTGTGTGTGTGTGTGTGTGTGTGTGTGTGTGTGTGAGAGACCATAACATGAAAAGAGCAATGAAACTGGGCATAGCAAGAGGAGAAGTTGGTGTGTGTATTTCAAAGAAGAGAAAGGAGAGACAGCAAATGGAAGGAGACATGATGTTATAAACAAAAGATATAGAAACATGGCGGCATCTCACCTATCCAACTGTCATTCCCAAACCATGAAAGATTGCCTTTGTTGCCTTTGGTCATATCATAATATCCAATCTTCTTATAGCTCCCTCCTTAAAGGGAAGTGAGACAGAGAGAAAGTGAGACAGAGGGAGAGTGAGACAGAGGGAGAGTGAGACAGAGGGAGAGGGGGTTTAATAATAGTCTAAGAGAGAAAGGGATTGGCAGAATCAGGCATCCTATTACATAGCGTTTCAAATCAATGTTGTAAGACAGCTCGATAAATGGACACCAAGCTTAATAAAAACAGTTCTTTCAGTGCTTAGACAGCCTACAGATTCAAAGGAGAGCTCAGAATCAATTGTTATAGGTGCACCTCTCTTTTGAGTGCGTGATACAGCTTTTCTTCTCTGAACTCAGCTTTAGAGAGGACACAGGAAGCCGGTAAACACTACTGCCGATAGAGAGAACTGAGAAAAATGTGACAGACAACATCTTTATTCCATACATTTAGATATAGATTTATTCAATAGGCAGATGTGTGTAGGCACACACACACACACACACACACACACACAAATACCAAGTCTCTCTCTCTCTAACACGCATTTATGGGCATTACAAGGTCTTTACAAAGCTCCAAGGGCCCCACCTCCATACACAACAAGAAATTAGCTTGAGTGAAAACCATTATAATTATCAGGTGATCATTAGGCATAATTACTACACTCAGATTCGGCTTCCCCCTGGGAGCTTCATGCGTGTGTGTGTGTGTGTGTGTGTGTGTGTGTGTGTGTGTGTGTGTGCGCGCGCGTGCGTGTGTGCATGTGCGTGAGTGTGTGTGTGTGTGGGGGGTGTGTGTGTGTGTGTGCGTGCGTGAGGGAGAGATCAAGAGAAGCAACAGCACAGAGATAAAAAAATAGAGTCAATAAAGGAGAGGACAGGGGGATGAAGTAAAAGCAGACAGACAGGAGGCAGAGGGAGTCAGAAGACAGGACAGAGTGAGGAGAAAAAGATTAAGAGAATGTCGGATAGAGAGTGAGACACAGAGGGTCGGAGAGAGAGTGAGACAGAGCAAGAGGACAGATGCAGTGTAGTGCAGTGAGACGCACGTAGGAGTCAGCGCTGAGCTTTGTCTCCAGCTGTCTGGCTCCGCCATGACAGCCTTCTACATCTCCACCTCTGCACCGTGACTCACAAAGCCACGCTCTGCTGCAGAGCAAGCGCGGTGATGGGCCAGGGGCCCCGGCACGCCTCACAGCAATGCCCCGTCTTCTCGCTGGGCGGAGACCTGCCATACCCCTTTTAGCCCCACCCTAAATACCTATCACAAACTGCCTCTTTTACTGGTGCAAGCGGTAACAAAACCGGTGGGCTAGACACTCTGTGCGCGACCATTTTTAAAGGCTATAACCAGAAAGGAGAGCAACGACGTGGTTCAGAGGGTTAATGCAGGTGGTGACGCAAATATAAAGAACAAGTGCGTGCGAGCTACAGGACCTGGCCGAACTAATCACGGACCAGCCGAGGGCACAGCAGTGAGACACTCAGCATTTCGGCCCAGCATGCGGGAGGCCTGTGTGAAGGCCCAGCCTGCCTGCGCATGATTGGCCCAGAGCTCAGTCCTGATTACAGCCAGGGAGAACGAATGATAATGGCCACGGGTTGTTGGGGATGCGGGTGGTACTTTGCTGCACTTCAGACACAAAGGCCAGGTTCAGAGGTCCAGTCACCCACATTTTCCATGCACTTTGTTACCGTGGCAACAAAGGCAAGTAGAGCCAGGCACTTTGGTCCGAGGGTGGTATACAAGGGGGGAGAGGGAAATGGATCTGGTGCGTTGAGACCACGACATAAAGCACTGAACTGGATGAGGAGGGCACCCTTAAGACAGAGCCTTGTCTTAAACAGGTCACTGACACGGCGGCATATCAGCCTTTTAAATACATCACCGCATTTCTGTGACTGCAATTCCGCCCCACCAACCAGCTGACCCTCTCCCTGTCTTACAACTACTACCAGCTGTGGAGGTGGTGGTAAGCGTATGCTTCCTCCAAGACTCATGACGGTAAGCACTGCAGCATATTTGACGTGCTGTTTCTGCTTCAGCACCCTCGGAGCACAGCATCAACTGTCCTCTTCGGCAAGCATCACCTGAAAGCTCCCTGCTAAGATTGAGATGTTGCACTGACTGTAAAGGTGCTGGCCAATCACGTTCATGATCTGTCAGCACTTTGAAAAGTTGCAGGCAATTTAACATCCCAGCTACTCCCACAGATCTGTCAGTAAATGTAGACTGTCATAGCCCTTTTTTGACCTTCGTGGAATGGGTTCCATTCTGGTTCGTGTACCTAGTTTTGAACTGTTCAGTGGATTTTCACCAAAAATAAATACGTCTGGGAAGCCGAAAAGTTCAGTCCCAGCTGGAACGTTTTTTCAGCAAAAACCGTGATGACACACAGGGTGTGTCAAGATGTGGAGAAAAAAGAGAGCAACAATGGTAACAACAATTAATCCATGCTTGCTTTTTGGATAAAAACAAACATCTGTAACAACAGCACAAATTCACAAATGCTCGCAGGTAATCTTTGCACTCCGCCACCTTGTTACTACTGTTTACATCCATTGAGGACACATCCTTATTTCCAATAAAAACTCGGGCCAGTTCTCCGAACAGCACCAAGGTTCTAAGAAGCCAGAACCAGTTCAAGAACCAGAGCTATTTTGGTTATATAGAGCTATCAGTTTATCTCAGATTATCACAGTTAAGGGGGTGATGCGTTACCTTGAAGCTGCTCTATTAGAGTCCAGGCCATCCTGGAGCCTTGCGCATCGAACACAACATGGCCCTGGAAGATAAACAGAGGAATTTTCACACTTCTGCTTTTCCAAAAACAACTCACTTTTCAAGCCAAGCCTCTCCCTGGAGCATCTCTAATACAGCATTTTTCTCCCAACAAACCATCTTGAAGATCGAAATTTGGAGATGAGAAAAAAATATCAATTAAAAAAAACAAAAAAAACAAAAAAAACAAAACCCTTGTCAGCCTCCACTAAAATCTATCACATATGACTTCATTTTACTACAATATTCTCCCACCCCACCCAACACACACATCCATCTATCTCGTCTCTGATACTCACAGACACCCCTTCAAAAGAGCTGGTGTTTAGGGCATGGTAGATCTCAGAGGTGATGTCCTTGTTATTGTAGTTGAAGTCCTCCAGTCTGTGGCCCTTGGCCCTGAGGGGTCCCACAGTCTTGTTGAGGGCCAGAGCCAGGGCCCACACAGCATCATAGGCCAGCGGGGCTTCCTGGAAGCCCCCTATCTCCTCTGGGTTCTTTCCTCCGAGCTTAGATGTCAGGTGGGCCAGGAATTCCTCAGAGGTCTGCAGCAGAAAAATGAGAGAGAGGTGGAGAATTGAACTGAAATGAAAAGCACGAAAAAAAAACGTGTGCCTTTTTGTGTGGCTAGATGTATTTCTGAGGGAAACAAATGAAAAGCATGCAGAGAGAGAGAGAGAGAGAGAGAGAGAGAGACATAGTGAGAGACAGAGAAAGAAACACAGACAGACAGCAGTCAGATATGTTAAGGTGTAGCTTTTCCCTGTGGGAACATATTACATAAATAGAGGTGCTTTTCCTTTGGCACTGTCCCCATTCACCTATGCACAAGCAAACAAGGGCTCAACGTAGGAGTAAAAGACACACCTCCATGTCTAAGATGGTCTGTTTTATGGAGGCACTCTGACTCCAACCTTGAGGAAGAAAGAGAGAATGACCAGCTTGTCGGGAGGGCTGTCATCTCAGCTCCACGTACGAAAAAAACATGCCGGTTCCATGCCTCCTGCTCTTTCCACTCGTCCCCTCTCCTGCTCTTCAACCAACCTCCTCTCCCGGTACCTCCCACTGCTCCTTCCCCTTTCCCTGCCCACTCCGCCTCCTCACTCCTCCTGCTTGCCCAGGGAAATGGCTTGTGCTGCATCTTTTAGCTTCACACAGGTGCATTTAGCCAAATAAGCCCTAGGCAGTCACGCGCTGCTTCCTGACACAAATAGCACGAAGAGGTGGGGTAGCAGGAGATGGGGTAGTGGTGATGAAGGGAGCCAGCATGTGTGCATGTGCCTGTGTGCATTAAAAAAAAAAAGCCACACTGTCAAAAATGCCTGTGGAGCCTTTCAAAACCATTGCATCAAAGAGAAGCATGGCAGGAGGTAACGAGGAAGAGCAAATTACTCCGGCATCGAGCCAATACAGCACGCCTATCTTATCACATATAAGCCTGTCCAATATGACAATTTATTTCTGCATCAGGTGCAAAGCACAGGCGTCTGGGAGAGTGCCCAGATGAATCTGCATCCAGGATAGCTGCGGGGGCATATGTATGCATGCCCACTCCCAGTATGGGCTGCCCAAGCTGGGTGAGTGCCACACAGCACCCCCGCTGGGTGCTTGGGTCACCCTGACGTTCACACCTGTCCTCGCATCCGCCCCTTGGGAGCAGCAGGAGGGCTTCTGCAATGCGGCTTCAGAGACTGCCTGCAGATCATCTATGCACTGAGGCTCATGCTGGGGGTGAGTGTTCATGCACTAGGGCTCAGGTAAGAGAGCTGATGGGTCACGTGACCACCACACTGTGGGAGCTGATGGGTCACATGGCCTCTGCTGCTCGGTGCCATGTGACCCTTAGTACCCAGCAGGCAATCTTATGTGAAGTTGGCTGACATCATTGTGAGAGAAGAAGAATTAGCTAATATCTGCGTCATGCCCCGCAACCACAGTCAGCGTGGGCTCCAGTAACACACAGAGTGCATGAGCGGGTACATTAGATCAGTAGTGTGAAGGGAAGGGACATAGGGACGCCAGCAGGGCAAAGAAGAAGGAAAACTCATTCATCACCGTAACGTACAGTCATAATAGTATTCTGATGCTGTTACGACAGGCTGGAATCTAAATGGATCTTTTCCAGTGTATGAAGGATGCACCAGTTTGCAACATGGTCAATATTTGGCATATAATGACTGCTGCTTAGAGCTATAAAAGTGTCCTGATAATTCTCTAGAGTGTGCAATAGTGAACATGCTTGTTCTTTGGTCCACAGCTCCTGAAGAGTAAATCACAGAATTAAAAATCTCTTTGGAGATAGTGAAAGGAGCACAGCTCGGAAAACATCTCACCAGGTTGGAGGCCCCTCGGACGATCTCAGGGTTCAGCATGACAATCTCCGTAGTAACGTGGCCTTCCACTGCCTCTGTCATCTGTTCCACTGTGCAGTTGATCGCCGGATCCTTTATCTTGAACCAGTTATCGGCGTACCAGCCAATCAGGAACCAGACATACTTCTTCCCATAGAGCTTTTCCTTAAAGACCTACAGCAAAATTCCATAGAGATCCCAACCCAGGGATTAACAGCCAGAGCATTTTTTGCATCTCAATCATTAATCAGAGTAGCTAGAGACTGACCTCACAGAAAACCTTCCTGGCTTCTGTCTCGTAGAACAGACCCACGATGATGCGGGCGTCCTGGCGCTGTGGAGACAGCAGGAACAGCAATAAGAACAGAGAATGACATATATGCCATTTTCTTAAGAAGAGAAAGAAAGAGAAAAATGAAGACAGAAAGACTAGGAGTGAAACAGGGAGAGGAAGAGGGAGTCCGTGATGGGACAGATACGAGAGTATGAGAGAGACTGATAGCTAGAGAGAGAGAGTGAAATAAAAAGACCTTCAGAGAGTGTGTAAATTAGAGGCTGTGTGAGGGGTAATGGCCTTATACAGCTGTAGAGAGGAGGCATTCTGCACTGCGGTGATGTGACCATTGGAGCTGGGACTGCAAACCACAGTCCTTCTCTCTCTCTCCCGGGCGTGCTAGATTCCATGTCACCATGGTACCTTCTGTGATAGCCAATTAATCTCCTGTACCAAAACTAGGCCGGCCCACATGCCGGGGCCACGCTGAACAAGCAGCCGAAGAGTGCTTGGGGCTGAGGGGGAGGAGCTCTTCCCAGGAGACACCAAGCGCGAGACTATGGGGGACAAGGGATCAGGCCTACGCTCCAATTAAGACAATTTCCCTCAAAAATAAAAAGTGTCGTATTCCGAAACACCCTGTGGTATTTTCTACAGGAGCAAGGTGATAACTTTCTTCCTGACAGGCCAGTCCCAGCCTTCTGCGGAAGTGTGGCGGAAGCGTGTATTTGTGTGTCGGTGGATTTGTTGGTGTTTGTGTTTGTGTGTTGTTGTACACATTTGCACGGGGCATGTTTGTCCACTTGTGATCTGAAGTACTTGAACGTATGACAAGCAATTATGACTGTGTTTGTGTTAAAATTTGTATAACGATGTATTTTTCTGTATAATTGAAAGTGCTGATGATCGTGGGAGTATTTATGTGAGCGTATTAATGTATCCAACTGTGCATCAAAGGGCTAGTGATTGTTCATACTTATTCATGTGCATTGATGCATCTGTGTGTGCATATATGAAGGGCTAGCGATTGTATCTGTATTGATTTATCTGTATATAATTTGGTGGGAAGATTTGAGGAGGGCACTGGTCTGATTGCTTTCATATGTGCCACATGTGTGTTGCCATGGCAGCTAGAATTAAATAAGAAGAGGGAGAATGCAAAGTGAAGGAACCTTTAGGTTTTTGACAGCCACAGCAGGGTCTGTGAGGAAACTCTGCCTCACGCTGATCTCAATGCCTGCTTCCTTTACTCTCTGCTCCAGATCATCCAGTGTCTGAGAGGAAAGGGAGAGAGAGAGAGAGAGAGAGAGAGAGAGAGGGAGAGGGAGGAGGGGAGGGTTAGAGAGTCAGTGGGAGAGAGAAAGAGTGAGAGAGAGGAAGAGTAGGGGAAAAGGGTAAGATGAGGAAATGAGAGACAGAAACAGAAAGGAAGGAAAGGTGTAAATAGAAAAACATGAGAGAGAGAGAGAGAGAGAGAGAGAGAGAGAGAGAGAGAGAGAGGGAGAGAGAGAGAGAGAGAGAGAGAGAGAGAGAGAGAGAGAGAGAGAGAGAGAGAGAGAGAGAGGGAGAGAGAGAGAGAGAGAGAGAGAGAGAGAGAGAGAGAGAGAGAGAGAGAGAGAGAGAGAGAGAGAGAGAGAGTAATGAGGGAATGAGTGAAAGAGCAATAAATAGATACAGAAAATGAGAGACAGGGATCCCCAGGAGGGAAGGAGTGTGAAACCGAGAAAGGCAAAAAGAGACATTAGACACAAAGAAAGAAGAAAATTAAAGAAACGGGGGAGGGGTTGGTTAAAATGAGGATTGGTGGTGGTGATGAAAAAAACACCATGACAGAGGAGTGAAAGCACAGGGGATGATGAGTGATAAAGAGAGAAATAAATGTAGAGTGAGATAAGGGGTGAGCACAGGAAGAGGATATTAGAAAGAGAGGGAGATTTCATTCCTTTGCTGCAAGTTGTTTACTCTTCTTGCTCCACACCAATAAAATGAGCATGCGAATAGAAAGACTGGCCCTTCGCGGGTCTGCTGCTCTATAGCCGGAGACATGAGCCTGCCCTGGGGGATAACCGCTTCAACACGGCAAATCCAGCACCCGGTCCAGCTACCTCAGGGCTGCAGGCTTACCACCATTACAAAGTATTCATTTCAATTTACTCTGTGCCATTTAAATGATTAATTTGTGTATGCCTAATTAGTATGGTGTAGTGTGTTAATGCTGCCCCTGCTGTGTGGGACTGGGGTTCAATCCCCCAGCCAAGCAAGTGTAACCCACATACCAGTAAGCGTCCTTGGGCAAGACTCCTAACACTACACCTGCCTCCTACTACTGTGACATTATCTTATGTACATTATATCCAGTTGCTCTGGATAAGAGTGTCTTCCAAATGTAAATGTAACAGATGTTCCAGGACCTCCATGCAGCCAGTACAGCCAAAAACCCACTGCTATGGCATCACATGGTCTGTTTCACAAGGGTCAGGAGTCATGCCTTCTGCATTGGAAACATGGCGTGGCAACTCACTGAAGTGAAGACCTCTGTGGTCTGCTGGATGGTGGCAATCTTGGTCCAGTTCCACTTGAGGAAGAGCTGCACGCGGGTGGGGTTGTGCAGCGTGGCCGACGGGTGCGTGCGGAAGAAGGTGGGGAAGCGCTGCCGGTTGGAGAGGGCCGGCGAGCTGGAGCCGTACGAGAGCTGCAGGGCACAGCCGTTAACAGGAGACAGGGCAGAGGTAAACACGCAAAGTCACACCTACCAGCAGGTCAAGAATGGAGCACGACAGTGACGTGGCCGACGCCCCACCAACTACCATGACACTCGGGCTTGGGTAAGGGGAAAAAAGGATGAGAAATGGGGTGGAAATGTAAACACAGAGGAAGTGAAGTGTGAGATTATAGATTTCTAATTAAACCAAGTCACGGAGGCGGAGTGCTTTGGCTCGGTGATCTCACTGGATCATTTTAGAGGTTTTTTTTTTTCCCCCACTGATGACTCTTACTCATTAGCCATCATAGTAAGCTGATGACTCTACCTCATTAGTCATCTTGGTGAGCTGGGCATAAGTGATGGGTCTAGCAAAGCTGTGGAAACTCTACAGCCTCAAAGCCAGTACAGGGGTATGTGGGTCACAAGCCCATACGATGGCGATAGGGGAGTTCTCAGATATAAAAATAGAGACTTTCAGTGAAAAAAGATACAATGGCTGTGCACTTCAGAGACAGTGTGAAAAAAGGGCAGGATGTGACACCAATAACTGATCTGAGTAGCAGTTTTGGTTTGGAGAGGGCTTAAAGTTGATGCACTTCCTCAGAAGTCAGGATGTCTGAGATCAGCATAGCAGCCCACACCTCATGGCTGACAGCATGACCCAACCTGAAGTGAAGAAGTCTGGGCGTCTGCTTATGTTGTCTAAACAACAGCAGAGGAGTAAGTGGGTTTTTGGATGAGTCCATCACAGGGATCCATTACACTCTCCGGGCCACAGGAGTAAGGGGACTTATCTACTCCCCAGGAGGACTATCAGAGCACAATAACACCACTATTGCCCGCAGATAAGACACAGTCAAGAGTCTCAGGGGAGTCTAGTGCTCTCCCATCTCACAGGTCAACCTCATTTAAAAATAAATGGTGAACAGCATGGAACATGTCTCAGTAACACACGCATACGAGTACAGAGGTGAAATCTAAAAATGCTTCATGTTTGGTGGTGAGAGCTGCAAGAATCTTTATAGACATATATAATAACCTGTGCATGTCAAAAGGCAAAACTGTAGAGTATGAAGTAACATTATGTCATTATGTGTATTATTGTACCAGATTTATTCTTCCTCCTGTTTATTTTTGTAAACACTGAATAAAAAATTATTATTGGATAGTTTTCCATACCCTTGTTTTGTGGCATTCATTTTTGGCTGATGCATTGTCAGTTCCAAATTGCTGAAAAACTACAAAAAAAATGATCATGATGTCTGCCATGTATCGTCAAAATGTCTTCCAGTATCACAATATAATATTTTTAACGTATCGCCTGTCCCTGTTGCATCAATCCTGGATGCAAGCGATGATGTCAAACAGAAGCCAAATGAGGTTCCACACACCACTATGAGGTTCCACATGCGCGCAGCCTCGGCCACCAGCGTGGAGACAGAGCTGCATCCAGGCATCAGAACAATCTTTATCGGCTCTGTGTAGAGCAGGTCATAGAGCAGCTTGGTGGCCACTCCAGGGTCACACTGAACACACAGAAAAAAAAATCAACACACTCACGTTACAAATATTAGTCAGTTTATATAGATGCAATATGTACAGGGCAGAGAGATGAACAGATGACTACATGAGTTAAGTGGAAAAATGTTCATGAGTATCCCTTAAAGTGGTGCGTGTGTGTGTGTGCACACAATTACATTATAGTGCGAGCAACGGTGCATATAAATGCAGTCATATTTTAAATATTGCTGAGATTCCCTTTGATGCATGGTGTGAGATTTGCTCATAGTCTGCCCAAAATTGCACACTGCACACCAATGAAATATTTCACACTGTAGTCCAATTTATGAAGTGTTCTGCACCAAGACAGACTTGATTTAATATAAAATGACAGTGAGAATCAAGATAGACAAGCGAAAAGAAAGCGAGTGAGCAAGAGAGAGTGAGAAAATGAGACAGAGAGAGAAGGACTGCAGCCAATAAACCAAGGACACTTACATTTGTCCTTTTAAGGACACTGTTTACTGGTAAACACACTGTTTTACTGGTAAAGGACACTGTTTACTGGTAAAGACACCGTTTTACTGGTAAAGGACACTGTTTACTGGTAAACACACCGTTTTACTGGTAAAGGACACTGTTTACTGGTAAAGACACCGTTTTACTGGTAAAGGACACTGTTTACTGGTAAACACACCGTTTTACTGGTAAAGGACACTGTTTACTGGTAAAGACACCGTTTTACTGGTAAAGGACACTGTTTACTGGTAAACACACCGTTTTACTGGTAAAGGACACTGTTTACTGGTAAAGACACCGTTTTACTGGTAAAGGACACTGTTTACTGGTAAACACACCGTTTTACTGGTAAAGGACACTGTTTACTGGTAAACACACCGTTTTACTGGTAAAGGACACTGCCTGCTTTCATGAGCCTTTCATCTGTGTCTTACAATCGTTTTCAAACACTCATCTTAAACACAGCATCAATGAAAAATCGATATCTCATTTAAATGATAATAGTGTGCTTTTAGTAGAGAGGAATCTCACTCTCTTTGGTTTCTAGGACAAAAAGATGCTTTAATGCAGTAAACACAAAAGACTACAAAACCAACAAAGGAGGAAAAAAGAATGCAGTCTGATTATGATGCCTTGGAACCTGATTCTGTTTGATTGGTGCAGTCACATAAATTGAATCAGCATTGGCCTCCAGCAGCAGACTCCTCCTTACTTAACGATGTGTAATCTGGCAGCTTCGCCACGGAGACAACTGCCCTCTCACGCACTCCCCCTCGCTGCTTTTAATTTCCAATAAACGCAAAGATAAATCAGCAAATCATTAGCGTCACAGCAAAGGGGCTGCTTTCAGCAAGGAACTACTCCCTTTGTTGCGACTCGAGTGTTTTCCTGCCAATGACACAAAAAGGAAGTGACATTGCGCTCAATTAAGGCAAATGGGGGAATGGACTATCGTGCTTACTGATACAGCAATTTGCTCACATGCCCTTTCAATAACGCAGATCAAGCAGAGGGCAAATGCTCCTGTTGGCATGTAATGAGTGCAGACACCAGGGACTGTCTTCTATCCCTCGTTCTTTCCTGTGAACGTCCCTGTCCTTCTCTACTGCCTGCAAGTCCTCTGTCTGGAGACCCAGAGTCAGTGCTGGTTCAGGCTCTCTCAGGGTCTCCCTGGGGGTCGTCAGCAGAATTTTATGAAGGTTCGGGGCGCAGGCTCACTGCTGCATGCCCTCTTTGCTCCTTCAACCCCAGGGAAGCCATGCATGAGGTTTACTCCCTCTCAGCGGTACAGCTGGGTCCTGCTGTGACAAACCAACCAAAAGGAAAAAAGCAAATTCTTTCTGCCCTGCCAATCTGGCTACCTTTAGCTTTTAGTTTTCAGCAAATTAGCTCTCATTTTTCAATATTTTGGTCATGCATAATGATAAGATATAAGCCTATGTATGATATAAGCCTATCTATCAGATGATATAAGATGATATAAGCCTATATTTCATTCACATGTGTTGAACATGTGGCTTATATCATCTGTCTGTCATACGCATCATATGTTCAGCTTTTTCCAGAGAATAAATACGACACTGACACTCAGGGTGTAACGTCATTGGGTGAGAACGAAGCGAGGTGAGGATTCAGACAGAAGTGCAGAGGGAATTTTTTAACAGACAAAAACAAACACTAACCAGGGACGAACCAGGATAAAGATAATGAACGCACAAAACAGCAAGAACCATACATACATACATACATACTGAACAAATCAAGGGACCAAACCGAACAGACATGGATCACCAAAATAACTGACAACCAGAGTAACAAAACACAGGGCTTAAATACAAAGACTGATGAAGACTAACAAGACACAGCTGAACATAATTGCAGGCGGAGATACAAATGAGGTAGAACAGAACGAAACCAAAACAAGGAATCACAAGGAAACAGGTCTAGGAATGAAACAAAAACAGCATTGTCATGGGAACCGTGATGCCAGGGAGGGGCAATTGTGACCCCAGGAAGCTTTGATTTAGCTGGAACCTAAACATCAGACCAAACACGATGAACCGCCAAGAATAAAATACAACAAAAAACAAACCAAAAAAAAAGAAAAAGAAAAAAGAACCCCCCCCCCCCCCAAAAAAATAAAAATAAAAATATATATATATATATATATAAATAACCAAGAGTTTTCTAAATGGTGTTGAATGCAATGAAAATTTGGCTGTTAAACACCAAGTTTTGCTGCAGTTGATGAAGCCTGTTTTATGATTTTATAATTTGTATATTTACACATCTTTAAACTGCAAGTCCTACAAAAAGAGAAGGCAGTTTTGCAGATTTGTGCTTCTCCTATGTCACTAGGATCCCATATGTGGTAAATGAAAGGTGAACTGACTTAACTTGGCATTAACCTACACAGCTACAAAATCAGAATGCATCAATGTTAAAATTGTACTGTATTGCATCATTTGTATCTTATTGAGGCAGCATTCATGTCTGCAATATGATGTCACAGTATTACATGTTTGCAATGTGCTGTGCAATTACTCTGACCAATCTGGGGGATTAGCTATACAGGATCGAACCAATGGCTGTAATCGTTTTTATTACTACTGTTTGGGTGTCTTTGACAAGGTCATAGAGACGTATTAAGTGTTCACTGATGTGTTTTCTAACAATACAACAATGTACAATAAATAAATAAATAAATACATTTATTTATAAGCATAAACATAATTATCTAAAGTATTTTGCAATTTAAATGCATTTAGTGTCTTTGAGTGTCCTTCACCTGACTTTATGGTACAAAAGAATGGTAATTATTGATACACTGAAACACACATTTCTCCAAAATTTGATTTATTTTTACAAAGAAATTATTATCATGTTGTTGTGGCCTCTCTTTCGCAACATGCTATCTGTCATGATACACCTTCCAGTACCAAGTGACACCACAGTGACATCGATATGACCCCACAGTGACATCACAGTCATAGGGTATAGCTAGTCCTTCATTTTTAACAAGACCATACATCGTAGCACAAATAATTCCATTGCATACCTGTATAACCTCCTTTGTTTAAGATGATCACTATTCTCTCTGCCTGCTGTTGCAGATTTGTCCGAAAAAGGGCATATATGATACTGATAACACTGATGTGACATTCTTTGAAAATACAGAAAGCCAGGACTAGGCCTGAACAATTTTGGGGAAATATTTATGTCTGCGTTCCCACAGTAGATAAACGTGGCCTAAATCCAGGCTTTTTTGTCATATATGATGTGTATGTTATCTGTTATCTGTGTGGCAGTGTGAATGGCAAAAATACTGAATCTGATATTTTCAGTCCTGGATGTTCAGAATCAGTCTGAACATCCAGAAGGGAATTCATGCGATTTTACATCAGTCTAGCTGTATCTTCACTATAATTTCATACTGCCAGAAAAAAAAAAAAAAAGAATGACAACAGTGAGGGAAGATCTCTGTGGAGGGAAATTGAGGTAACACACCTCATAAACATTGAAATAAATTAGCTGCGATGTCCCACAGAGACCTGTCATTTAAAATCTTGGTCTTCCTCATGAAGGTCATGATAATTTGTTCTGAAGTTGCAGCTGGCCTCCAACCACAGTTTAACATCATTATTAATGTTAGACTAGTGTTACTGCTGGCTCCATTTTGATTGATTACCTCTGAATAAACATACCATGTGGAGCATAATGTTCTTTAACACATAGTCAGCATCAGTCTAAATGGTGTGATCTGTTCAGACTAATGTTGGCTATAGGTCACATTAAAAAGTTATTGGGAAAAGCCTAACAATAAAATCTAATTTGCTCAGGAAATCTGATTTGGTCCACTTATACCTTCTGTGTGAACGTAGCCTAATTGCAATATTTCTGACCCAATACTGTGATCACAATTTAAGTTGTGATTATGTTTTGTATGCTAAGCATCAAGTCTGTTGTATGATATCAACCTCATATCAACCTCAAGTCTGGATAATATCAACCTCATATCAATAATATCTACTGAATTGTCACGATTAGTCCTTCCCAGTTTCTGTGTTCCATGTTTTCCCTGTATTGTGCATTTTAGTTCCATGCCATAGTTTCATTTCTCCGCCCCTAGTTTGATTTTCCACACCTGTCCCTCATTTAATTCATGTATTTAAACCCTGCCTTGTGGTCCTGGTCTTACCTGTTCATTGTTTATTTGAATGGTTGTGTTTATTTGAATGTGTGTGTTTATGTGTTTAGTGAATGTTTTTGAAAGCCTGTCTCTGTATACCTGCAATTTTGTACTCCGTGTATCCTAGACTTCATGTTTCTTAGCCCCGAGTTTTTCCTAGTCTTTGATATAGCCCGATTCCCTTGTCTGTCTTCGTGGAATTTTGCCTTGTGTTTCCTAGCTTTTGTTTATCCTAGCCCTTGTCTTGTTTTGCTCATGTTTCCCCATATTCTACGTGTTGGCTCTATGACCCTGGACTGCTACAATGACTCTGATTTTGGATTTGCCCATAATAAATCTCACTCTTCTCCGCACACGCATCCGCCTCCTTGCTGCTCACCTTTACATGAATGTAAATACAAAATTATATTGTTCCTAAATGAAAAGAAACAGATGAGCAAACACAGAGTTACTATTATCTATTTATACTGCACTATTGTGGAGCTACTGTTGTGACAGGAAAAAATACTTTGAAAGAAATAATAATCTTTTAAACCCGTTTTAAAATCTTAATAATAAATAAAATAATAAATAAAATCTTTAATAATAAAATCTCAAAGATAATCAAAATTTAATCGGTTTCTGAACCAGCATGTGATATTGATGCATATAAAAACTCCAGAAACATTGATGGGCGTGATGAACTTGCACAAGCTCAACACTTGTGACCAGACTACTACTGTGTCAGTGTGATGAAAGGCTGGTCTGCAGTGGCTCTGTGGTCGAAACTACACAGGTGATGGACAGAGAGCCGTGAAGCTAGTGAACTGTCCATGCTAACAGGCAGCATATAGTCTGTAATTATGCACTTATAAAATGCACATGTAATAAAGTGTCTGGTTAGTGTAAGTGGAGGCGAGGTCTTGGTCATGGAAACCACGACAACTGCTATTGCTCTATTTTCCAAACTCATAGAGGCATGCTTAAAAGTACTTTAGGACAATTAAACTACCCTCCACCATCTAAATCAGTATGCACACAGAGGAGAGAGACTCTCTAATGGTTTGGCAGCATATGCAGACTGGAAGGCTCACGGATACAATCCTGGACTTGGAGGGATGGCAGCACATGTCAATATGTGTGGCACCCTCTGTATGGAGTAGTGACAGTGGGATTCAGTACACAAGGCCACACCTGATATACATTTGCTACCTGCCTAGCACTCTGACGATCACACCCCAACTAGCCTGCCCGTGCTGCCGTTCTGCTGTCCATGGTGCTGAATTGTGAATCAGCAGCAATGCCTGCATATGTGGGCTCTACGGGGGTCCACTGCCCTGTCTGTTACTGCAGCCGCGTCTTATGCTGCACTGCACTGAAATGTATTCAGTGGTCACAGTGGATTGCTCATCTGAATTGCCCTTTGTATGCCTTGTGCTGGTGTTTGACGCTAATAGTTACCCAGTCACTTTGTCTATGGAGTCAACTTTCTGTTTTTGCAGCAGCTATGAAAGGACATGATCTTTCCCTCTCTTCTTTTGTGGCAGGGATCTATGGAGTTATGTGTTTGTTTGAACTGCAGTTGCCTAGGTAACTGTTGTCATGCCAACCACCACCCCCAGTATCCCCTCTCCTTCTTCGTGCCTTTGAAGTGGAGTTCCAATGCAGAGCTGTTTCGACCAATCACAGTAAAGCTCTTAGCAATACCAACCAGTCAGAATGATTTAACTGTTTGCAGCCTGTGTGTGTCTCTGTGAGTCTCTCCTTCTGAAACTCTCACTGCTTGCAGTGTGTGTGATTTTTTTTTTTTTTTGTGTGTGTGTGTGTGTGTGTGTGTGTGTGTGTGTGTGTGTGTGTGTGTGTGTGTGAGGTTGGCACCTCCAGTGTGGAGGAGGAGAGAAGCAGGTGGGAAAGATGGAGAAAGAGAGAAAGACAGAGTGAGAGGAACAGAAAGAGTTGTGCAAAACAAGAAATATTGACAGTGAAAACTGTTTAAAAGCCATTAATCCATTATAAAGTGTAGTTTTTTCCCCAGAAGACTCAGTCAGAAATCAAAAAAGATATTAAAATTCATTCAAATACACACGATCAAGTGGGAAATTCATACAGAATCATAATTAAGAAACTCTCATTACTAATTTAGCATTAATGAATGTCCAATGCAATTTAAAAATTAACTGTATCAATCACCAGGAACAATTTTTATTACTCCAGTCCTTGTAGACTAGAGGACCAATCGGCTAACTAATGACATGTTGCGATAAATTGCCAATTTACACAAAACATCTCCTGCGAGCACAATGCACTGAACGCCATGTCTTAAAAGTTACAAATACAGGCATTCAAACATTCTAGAATAAATGAATATCAATCAACAAGTAAACAAGGCATCTCACGTGTTTACTTACAGATATTGTTTATTTTTGACCAAACCTGTGGATACTGGCAATCCGCTGATTTTGGTAGTCACTTACCTTACTATCGTAGTAGATGAGTTCAAGCTCGTAGTCTGGGAGAATGTCCGTCCTCTTGTTGACCAGATCTAAGGCCATTTGCGCAGATGGCAAGCACGCTTGTCCGCCGGGCCATCCACCGCTCATAGGAAACAAGGCGCCAATGTAAAGCTTCTTTTTGCCTAGAGCTGGGCAGGGCCAGGAAAGGAGCAGAGTCAGAGACGCCACAATAAACGTGTATGTGGCCACATAGCGCCGACCGCCGAGCTGATCGTGGCTGTATCCCGCCATGGTTGGAAGAAAGCTTTAAATGGATCGATTAGCGCGCACTCGCGCGCAGATGCCCGCTGACGGGTGCCCACGCAGAATCTTCTTTTTCCCTTGTATACCACACGAAATACGCAGTTAATGACTTAACGTCAAAATGCAATCCGTGCAATGTTCTGAAGCGCCTCTTACGCCAAGTTTGTCCAAGGAGGGGAAGTGTCGGGTGGAAGTCGCACTGTTAACCAACCTACACTTTTAACATCTTTGTGCGTCTCCTGTAAAGTGTCGGAGCTCCTGCACATGTGTAGTCTGCTGATTGTTTGTTCAACTACAGTGCTAATATGGCATAATAAACAACGCTGCAGGGATTTGGTTTTATATAAGGGAGGATTTCTCTCAGCATCTAATTGATGTAATTGATTTACGCACAGAGGAATAGGAAGAAATTTAGCAAAGACTAATAAGGTCGATTAAAACACGCGCAGGCCACGGTCCGTTAATTGGATTTTGGCGGTAATATCAGTTAAAGAAGACCAAATAGTCCAATGGTGTTTTATTTAAACTTCAGTCCTAATAATCTGTATTACCACCACATGCCATCGTTCTGATGTTAAAACGCTCAGAGGGATTAAATGCGCTAAAGGCGATATTTGAGTCGTCTAAAATGTCACACATAAACTCAAGTCTTATGAAACAAAAGGAATTCGCCAAAGTAAGGGAAGTGCACGAGGATAAAGAACAATCCCCCGAGCAATAACGTCAAAGTGGAATAAAATATACAGACGCTACAGCCGCCTTAATTTGGTTTGGATTTAATATAAGACCTTTACATCCATTTTGCCTCGTAAGCGCGTAACCACATACTCATAGCTGTCCTGAACATCACTGCCAATGGGTTCAATTCAATCAAATTAACGTCACATTTTGCTTACGATCACCGCAGTACAGTATTATCCACTCAAGCTATCCCTCCTTGTGATGCATCGTCATATGAACTGTATGCGGATACAGGTTGATGCAGAAAATACTCGTGATGTAACTAATCCATAAAGCCTCCAGGTAAAAGAAACAGCATAAAAATGTTTAAAGCACCAGCTCGTAGCGGTATTTTCGTGGGCTGCAGCAGGGATACTGAGAGAGATACAGAACGTGCCGGGTTTTGAGAGAGACAGAGAGAGAGAGAGAGAGAGCGAGCCAGCGAGATAAAGGGGAGGGCTTGTGCTCTGTCCCTCTTCGTTTGACAACCCACTTTGAATTTGCAATCCTAACCAGCCACATTTATCTCGCCCTTCCTTCTTTTCTATGGCTGCTACACGCAGGCTTTTTGCTCTGCTCTCCAAATGGAACCATGCTGGCTTTCAATAGCTTGCAATTACTGAGCTTTATCTAGAATTCATGGTAATAATGATCTTAATTATGAAAGTGGACGCATAGTATGTGAAGTAATTTCTCTTTCTCCCACTCTCACATGTGCAAAAATGACTTTTGCACAAGATTCTTCCTCTCTGTCGCTTGCTGCCACTTTTCCCTCTTCCATCACCGTCTGCCAATCAATGGGATCTTTCAATCTAGCTGGGGTCATTAAGCAGTTCGGGTGTGCGGGTGTTAGGCTAAACTACATTTGGAATCCTGTTCTGTTTCTCTCTCCCACACACTCCCACACGTCTTCATTTACCACAATCTCCTTCGACCGCTCACAAAGCACACTAATCCTGTACGTTGTGAACATACACAGCACAGAGAAGATATGCTTGGTAATCCCACTAAGAGATGGAGAGAGAGCGAGAGCGAGAGAGAGAGAGAGAGAGAGAGAGAGAGAGAGCGAGAGAGAGAGAGAGAGAGAGAGCGAGAGAGAGAGAGAGAGAGAGAGTGTGTGAGCATGTGGCTCTAAATACATCTTCAATAATACATCTTCAGCTGATGGGCTGACACCGATCCTTGCCTCCTGTTACCCCTGTGGAGGGAACACAGTGTTTTCTATCTCCCTGGCTAGTTCCCTTCATTCACTTCATCCTCCCATTTCTTTTTTTCAATCTTTCTCTATTTACTCCCATCACAATCTGGAATATATGCATGTGTCTGGCTATGTGAACTATTTTTACATCAAAAACACAAACAAACAAACAAACAAACAAGCATTTGCAGCTGCAATCATGATAATTTGAGCTCCAGACTCCACTGAGAGCTATTAGGTTTGATGACGTCAGTGACGTCTGGACTGGACACGACTGGATTGAGACCCAGCACATGCCGAGGAAGAAACCAGCAAGGCATAAACCGAGTGACTCACCTTAAAATATTTTCCCCTCTTTCCCCAACTCCTCAGCAGTATCACTGTTTGTCTTGGACATGGCTACAAAACAGTGAAAAATCATGGCTTTACAGCCACTAACAGGAAAATGATGGCAACGAACTATCACACTGCATAATACAGGCATAACAAGCTTCATTCTTAGTCCTCAGTTTCCCATAGTGTGCTGCACCATATACTGTGTGTTCGTGATGGGCATTTGTAATATTTATTGCATCAGGGGAGACCTACCAATACTCAGCCTTTAGTTACATGCTGCCGTTACAAAAGCCATAAAAAGTCGGACATGACATCAAATAACCACAAGCTAATGATTACAGTGCTTCGCTCAGGACAATGAGACACATGAGAGAGAGCAAAGTGCACTGTGTGGAACTCACTCTGGACCCTTGATCCATAAACCCTGTTCATATTTTGGTGCAAAGCTGATTAGGAATTCTGGACTATGGACTATAATTCTGTAAGAGTGGAGCACTTTAGGTGAAGTGCTTTACTGAAGACAGGTAACTATAGAAGCTTGTCCATGTCTCCTCTCTCTCTCTCTCTCTCTCTCTCTCTCTCTCTCTCTCTCTCTCTCTCTCTCTCTCTCTCTCTCTCTCTCTCTCTCTCTCTCTCTCTCTCTCTCTCTCTCTCTCTCTCTCTCTCTGTGTGTGTGTGTATGCGTACCCCATGTTCAGAACATCATTCCAAATACATAGATTATATACCATAACACTCACAGCAGCACAGCTATCGCTGTTCTTCCCGCTGTATTAGCAGCAGGTCATAGGACTCAAATTAAAGGCACTGAACTATTGCACCAGTGTTCTGTGTAGGGCAGATTTCAGCCACTAGAGTGGCTTGTTTACTTTCTCCCAATGGGCAGTGTAGCAGTAGATTGAGACAGGGCTCAGTCCCAGATCAGTCACTCAGCCCCCCATCTCCTCCATTAGCCTGTCTGGCCTGAGATGATTCATTCATGACATCACCTAATAAGAAAGCTGGCTCATTAAAAGTGGTTGATTTAGTGTGATGCTAGCACAGTAACAGTGTTACCATTTTTCTTTTTTCTTTGCCCACTCCGTTTGTCTTTCCATGTCATTCTCTGTCTCTGTCTTTCACTAACATTCCCTATCTATCGCCCTCTGTCATTCTCTCTCTCTCTCTCTCTCTCTCTCTCTCTCTCTCTCTCTCTCTCTCTTTCTCACTGTCTTTCACTGACATTCCCCATCTGTCTCTCTCTCTCTGTCATTCTTTCGCTCTCTGTCATTCCATGTAATTCTTTGTCTGTCTCCCTGTAATTCAGTTCAGTTCAGTTCAGTTCAGTTCAGTTCAGTTCAGCTCAGTAAGCTTTATTGGCATGACCAATTGAAGTAACAGTAATGCCAAAGCAGTATTATAACATGAACATTACACAACATTACAACCTTTGCAATTAGGTAAATTAAGAATTCTGTTATGACAAAGAACCCGAATTCCCTATCTGTCTCCTTCTCTGTCATTCTGTCTCTCTGTCATCCTCAGACTGTCTCTCTCTTTCCCTCTCCATGAATGCCTGTTTGAAGCAGATGCAATACTTCTTCATCTTTTCAGAACGGGATCACAGCACAGTGCGCTGCCTATCTGGACACCCACACTCACTTTGGGAAAGAGTTTCAAGGCTGATGCCAGTGGAAGGATATCTCAGGTGCGCAGTAAGAGAGCTTCAGGTGCTGCCATTTACAGCCCCGTTAGCTCACAGCCCATGGAACTCCCTACCCACTAAAACAGAGCTGAGGTACGTTGGTGCCTCCACATGCTACACATCTCTCCCTTTCCACATCCCTAAAATATATGACGCACACCAGCTAAATGGAACTGAATCAGCATGTGAATCTTTTGGCTACATCCGATGCACAGGCATAGACCTCAAGCCCCAGGCTACAGCGAATTCTGGCTTGCACCCATAATAGAGCCCTAGATGCGGTGCCCTACAATTAAAATGGCTTAAAATATTCTCAGGGCTACCAGGCGAATGCACTTATCAAAACTACAGCGAAGACCCTCTTCGTCGGTCAGCCCTGTATCTTCAAATGCAAACAAAAATAGCATTTTACTGTAGTGACTACAGGGCAGTATGACAGAGATAATGGTCTCTCAGTGGCGGTTTAGTCCCCTCTTAGTCATGAATAAGTGTGCATCTTCTTACCAGCCCAAGACTCTCCAAGTATTAACGCATTGCTATTGCCAGAGGGGGTGTGTGTGCGGGGGATTACAGACGAAGTGTTATTTACAGGACTGTGTGGTGTCCAGGACTGGTCTTGATGGAACTGACACGGTTGCGTTTCTCGACGATGTCCTACCTCAGAGAGCCCCGCCCCCGAGCTCTTAGTGTGTACTAATGTGCATTTCTCACGGCAGGTGTAGTGAATAAGGAGTCTAGTGGTCGGGATATGCAATGGCTTGTCCTGATACATGAAAGGGGGAGCAGTGTAAGACCCATCAATGTGAAAAATACTGAAGTGCCCATAATAATGGGCTGCTGATAGTCCATAATCAGGCAAAATATATTTGGTGTCATTTTGTGCCTGTTAAAAAGATCATATTTAGCCAAATCCATTGAAGAACTGATTTCCAATAGGTAGTGTGAGAAAATAACAATGGTTACAGGTGTGTCAGAGGTTTAAATCATATCATTTCAGTTTCCAAAAAGCTGCCAGAAAAATATAAAATCTTTCACAATAATGAACAGTTCCTTGCCCTCCACGGGCGAGAGGAAATGACTGAATTGACAAATGTCTGCTGGCTAATAGTCATACAGCCAAGAGATGCGGAAAAAAGTATCCCATGTTGCCAGGGTCACAGCAGGATGGCATGATTGGCCCTGCTGGTTGCCAGGTCACAGCGGGCCACTGTGATTGGTTGCACAGGTTGCCAGGTCACAGCGGGCCACTGCGATTGGTTGCACAGGTTGCCAGGTCACAGCGGGCCACTGCGATTGGTTGCATAGGTTGCCAGGTCACAGCTGGGCAGCACAATTGCCTGTTTGGGGTTGCCAGATGCACAGCATGGAACTATGCGGACACAGAAACCACCTGGGAAGCCATAATCCTGTGCCTCCTCAACTTTGTACCACAAAGAAAACAAGCATGTTGTCTAGTGGTATTTTTTACTTGGTGTGAGCAAATAATGGCATAAACCGCACCTCATAGTTTGTTTATATGGAGGAGGAAAAGAAAGACAGGCACACAAATAAAGCAGTTGTCTGATTTGAAGCCCTCCTCCCACCCACTCCTCCATGACAATACTGGGGAGAGCTTTCTGTAGAGCTGCAGCCTGCTCTACGCCATCCCAGTCCTTTTAAGTGCTCTGCGTGGCACGCATTTTCTACGCAGACTTGCTCAATTTGACACCAAACTTCATTTGCTGCTAAATTTCTGGATTCGAAATCGCATCAGCACCCATTCTCCCTCGCCCCCCCCCCCCCCCCCCCCAAAGCCCACTACCAGAATGCAGTGCTTGCTGCATATGGGCAGACTTATCAGTCGGAGGCGAGGGGACATGAAGGCGTGCAAGCCGTAGCAAGACGCGTGGAGAGCTCGGCCAAAGAGACTCCGACAGGCATTTGACATTTTGCAGAGAGACAATAGCAGAGTGATGGAGATGCAGCAAGCACTCGTGCTGTGGACTGGTAGCCGGAGGCTGGCCGTCCTCACGGCCCGGCTGAACTGGAGTGTGAAATATGACCAGGCGCAGCTTAATAACACACCTGCTGGTTAGAGCGTCTGTTCAGCTAAATCCGGCTTAACCTCTCTGGGCTAAGGAACTCTGCTTCACTGTGTTTAACTATTTCAGTGTTGGCGGGGCTGTGGAACCAAGCTCAGCTGGGTCCTTTTCATTCAACATTTTCAGCTAATTACACAATCAGAGCGCTAAGAAAATAAGGAAAAACATCTTCAAATAGACTACTGAAGGCCTATGCTGTTTCTTAATAAACAGGATAATTACTTCACTTTGTTCTCTACACAAAGCAAATCGGTTATATTCCAGCCTGTTAGAATAATACTGTAACTAAATAATTGGCAACACTAGAATGAATGTAGTCAAATCAGCCAAACCCTACAAGTGGCAAAATGTAGCCAAACCTTACAAGTTGTGATCTTTTCTACTTACTGGCTAATACATTTTTAGTTTTTTTTTGTTTCACAGGCTTCTAGGAACCTTTATGTTTTGACCTTAATTTTTCATGATAAACTGAAGTCAGTTTTCTATATTGTTAGTATATATTCCTAATGGTATTGTCCCTGATTAATTAGTATCAAATTGTTTAAATTTAATAAGTATGATATAATTTGAATGTCATATTACTTCATCTAGACTACATAACCATTGACAAACGGGTGGGGAAAAATTATATTATCCAGCAATATCATGTCATGCTTTCAAGACCTTTCAAGTGCCACTGAAGATCCAGTTTTACTCAGAGATAAGTCATATAAGAAAAGAATATAAGTCATATAAGATAAGTCACAGAAAGAAAAAATATATTAAGGTATCTAATGCAAGTTGACTTTGAACACCAACTCTGTATTTGCCCTTCTTTACTGCTATCTGTCCATGGCATTTCCCAATTCCCTGACCAAAGACTTCTTTCATCAGAATCCCCCCACCACACACACACACACACACACACACACACACACACACACACACACACACACTCCACTCACTGAGGTTAGCTGTAATAATGTAAATGCGACGTGCACCACATCCATAAAACCACTCTTAATCTGGGTGGCTGTCTGCCAGTGGAGTTGGTCCCTCTCTGCTATTTCTGGCACCCACATTCTTCATGTTTATGGTGCATCTCTTATGATTCTGTCATCTCTGGAACGCTTATTTTATTGTTTGAAAGCACTCTTTCATTTCCACACTGCTCTCACTCCAGAGAATAGGACACAACAGAATTAGGGGGACCAACTAGTATTTCCAGGTCTTATAGAAAAATAAGCAAGAAAATAAACAAATGAATAATTGTTAAAAAGGGCAAGACAAGGTAAAAGAGAGACATTGACAAACAACATAACAAATCACATTTTGTTGAATCAGAGGCCTGTGCGCAGGGGCTATAGTAAAAAGTTCGAGTCTATTACAAAGGATAAAAAAACCTCCAGCCAGACTTTGAATGGCCTTGTTTGCAAAAATGCACATAAATAATTTCATTTATGTATGCTAACACGATGGTGAAATATAACCCCTTCACTTAGCACTGTGGGTAAAGGCCAATAGATAACAGTGAAGTAACTCCTCATCACTGTAAATGCATACACATAAAATACATGGTGCCAGCAACTGCATACATGCAAAAAAACAGGCAGAGTGGGAGAGAGTAGAAAGGGATGGAGGAGAGGAAAAAATGATAGAACAGACAGAGTGAGAGGAAGAATCGGGGCAGAGCTGCCAGGCATGGAGGATGAGGATGCTGTGACGCTCACTCCTCTTCCTCCCCGTGGGTGAGCCAGGTAACCTGGGTTGTGTTGACCAGCTGCTAGTGTGATGAAGGTGGAGTGGGTTCGTGCTGATGAACCACTGCTCTAATGACAGTGGAAGCAGCATTGGGGCATTCCAGAAGCTTCTCTCATGCTCACAGAGGTCTCACATGGAGCGAATGAAAGGGGTGCGCGGACGCGGCGACCTTGCAGGAAGGCGCCGCCTCGCACGTGCTGGTGTTGCGGCCAACTGGGTGGGCGGGGGCCTGAGGCTTTGTGGTCATTGGCTCGAGAAGGTCATGTGATCTGTGAGTTGGTGAATGTGGGAAGGTTCTTACAGGGTTTGCTGCAGAACTCAACAGAGGTCGCTTCAGAAGAGCAGTGACCAGGCTCACCATAACAATGAGAAAATAGTTACATTATAGGAGCTTAAAGAGATTGAACTTTTGAGCCTAAAGCTTTATTGGTGCTGTAGTCTACTTAGTCCCATGGTGTATTTTCTTGTTGCTCTTGAATGTTTATGAGCTCCTGAAGTCATTATTGTAGTTCGGGCAGATTCATTGTACCCGACGTTTAAAATGCATTCCCCCCAGGCTCAACCTTCTGCTATACTTGCTGTTCTTCCTTTTAAAGGGAGTGGCTGGGTTTTTTTTTTTTTTTATCAAACTCTCTTCTCAGTTTCTCTTAGTCCCTTGCATGCTTGCTGTCATCTGACCCACATAAAAGAAGAACACCTCTAATGCACAATGGCCGGGAGCCTTTTGAATCAAGGCACGGCTGTGATGGAAGTGCACGAGGCTGTACATTATGATCCTCTGAAGGCTGATCGGTACCGCAGGAACGGCTCCGTAGATTCAGAGCTGGAACAGCATGTTGCTTCCTGCTGCCTTCTTTTTCACAGGACCCATCAGAGGCATCTGCTGAAGGGCATTTCAGCTGATGATGATACAGTGAAATATGAAGTAAAACAGACAAATAGATGGTGTGGATATGGAGGCATAAATAACAAGGGGGAAAGCTCTTGAGAGTGCCGTGTTATTGATTGTAGCAGAAACAGAGGGCAAAGCTGAGGAAGAGTTTTGAAGGTGTCTCTGTGGAAAAGGATGGAGGTTTTGGGGTTTGTTTGTTTTTTTTTACTAGGACTGGCACAAGCTTGATTTTCCAACTTGTTCACAAGTCTGTGCACAACCTCTCCCTATTCCATCAGTGCCATACTATATCTATGAAATGGAGTGCAGGTATAGCTTTTTAGATTGAGGGTTTTTTAACTATCTAATCTCCAGAGTTCGTGAGCTGGATAAGCATCAAAAGAATG
>NC_137498.1:40746734-40749234 GCF_041902795.1 Electrophorus electricus | reverse complement strand
GTTGGTTATGCTGCGATTGATCTGCCTCGAATAGATTTATCTTTATTTTACTGTGATGGTGTTCAAGTTCAAGCAGTATTCAACGAGAATTCATTCAGAACTCAGTGATGGAAATGTTCTCTGAGGATGTTAAGGGAATTATCTGCTGTTGTAACCATATCCTTCTCAGTATAATGTTCAATTTGCATGTAAAACCTTTCAAATGCAGATATTAATGAGAATAAAAACTCACACTCACTGAATACTAGGTAAAACTTTAGCTATAAGAGTGGATGGTCAATCTGACCCTGTATCTGACTATCTAGATTGCCATCATCAGTATCTAGACATGGGAGAGGGGACTGCTGTGTAAAAAGCTCATGCAAAACAATATGTATATTGTGCTTTGAAACATATAGATGTTTTAATGTAGCAAGCTAGCCATCGTTAACCATGTGTTATCCAGATATGTTAATTCATGCCCAAGATGTAAACTTGACAATGAGAAGAAACTGTAGCTAGTTTTGTGACAAGAATGAATATTATGTATAGGATTGATTAGACAATGACAGAACTAGTTTACACAATCACAGGTAGCACTGGAAAGGCTGTGAGAATAATGGGCAAAAAAAGACTCCATTAGCAAACTACTTGGCTAAGATGAATGAATGATCCAGCTTTTTTTTAGCTATACAGCTAAAAACAACTTCACAATTACAAGGGTATATTGCATTACATCACAAGGGTAACATTAAATTCCACAGCAATAATAATCTGGTTATTTTCGCTAGCTGTCTAGTAGACCACGGCAAACCTACCTGTTTAGGAATATAAAAGCCAATGTTGCTTCACTCCTGAACCCTTTGAGGTCACCACCTCTGAAAAGTCAAGCCAACCTTTACTCCTGTCCTAGCTTGAACTCTATCACTCTCTCTTTTAGCTTGCCGGCTCTCTTCAGCTCTAAGTTTCATTGCTTTGATCTTGGGCACAGCCACAGAGGATGACTGGGTTTGCTGTTCCCATGTCTCCATTTTTAGTGATCTCTCTCCTTCCATGCACTAACTCTCAGCGCTGGACAGATCAGCACTGTGAGTCACGCCGAACATCACTCAGGTAACCAACACATTGAACCAATCCATTTTAAAGCCTTTTCATGAGATGTTAATATGTAAAGACATCTGACATGGTCCTGAAAACACCAACCAATCCAACCAGTGAATATTTATGCTTTAGAGGGTGACTTGCAGCAGCAGAAGAACAACATATTTTTACAGATATTTTTTCCTCTTGATTCATTGGATGTTCTCTTGATAAAAGCTTCATTAGTGTACTATTAAGAAGACTTCCACCTGTTTTCATTAAGCACATTTAAATTAAAATTATAAACTATATTGCGTATTAATGTTTACTCAAATATGTTTGTTATTACTGTAATAGTTAATAGAAAAAAAAAACTCCAGGAAGAATGTAATAATTTCAGCACCATCACTTTATAATTGACCTACTTTCAAAATGTTTGTCCAGGGTAATCGAGACCCAGATATGACAGGCATATTTCCGACCACTGGCCTGTATTCCTAAGAGATTATGGTGATATTGGCTGGTGAAATCTTGCAACATAACCTTGTAAAACAGGCCAAGATCATTATAAGTAGGTGAGCGTAATAAGGTGACCTGAGGTTACATCCTAGCATAGAGTGATGAAAAAGACTCCGAGAAGAGTCTTCACAGAAGGATAATACAGTAATAAGATAATAAAACTGATGCACAGATGGACAGCGTGATTATTCTGGGTGACCTTCACCTCATTAAGGCAAAAGCTTTTCATGTCCTAATGAGCAATGCCCTTATAGGAAAGTGAGGCAGGGCGGAAGGGCAGAAGGGTCTTGGGGAGGGGGAGGGAGGCAGGTTGGAGCACACACTGCCACCTCAAGAGTGCAGTTATACAACACAGGCTGTGGTGACCCAGGCGGGAACCGAGACGTAATAAGAACTCAGGAAGCCATTTCCGGAAAGTGAACAGAGCCATAATTTAGAGAGTCATCATTTGCTGAATAGATGGAGGACACAAATCCTACTCCCTTCTCAACTTGTCTCGTTTTGTTTCATCCCTTTCTTGCCGTCTCAAAGGCTTCCCTCTCTCCCCAACACACGCATCGTTTGCCTTTTTCTCTGTCTTCTGCATCACTCTTTCGACCATTTCCGCATTTTCCCGTCCCCTCTTCTCCGACATGCTGTCAGCTCCCACCCAGACTCCCCCTAGACTGCACTCCTGCCCCCATAAGTGTTAGCTGTGCACACATCACGGCCACAGTCTCATTTAAATACAAGGGGAGTAAACACGCAGTGAGCAAGGAAGTGGGGAAATCAAACACCTATAGTGGATTCACCTCTGCTGAAACCCAGGCAAAACGCTGTCAAGGTCATGAAAGTCTCCATATGACTGCCCATGTTAATGTGATCGTTTATGTGCAGCTGTCGTGTGCGGGATATTGTCGACCCAGTTTGTGACATCACACTG
>NC_137498.1:40734234-40739234 GCF_041902795.1 Electrophorus electricus | reverse complement strand
GCACACTCAGACAGATGCCTAGTTAGATCTCCCCAAACGCTCCCATCCCACCGCCAGATCCACAGAGGCCGTTTCCACCCGCTGAATGACTCATGCTCCGTTGGGGGGCTTCCCTCTCCGAGCTCCGAGCACAGAGCTCCCGCCCCGGGCGTCACTCTCGCCCGACGCCTGCTCGTGTAGGTTCCATCTCGGCCCACCGTCTTGTGAACAGGAGGCACGAGGGTGTTCTATCAGCTCGTGCAGGCACCAGCCCCGTCTCCACACGAGAGGACTTGGAAACGGGCGAGGGGGAGGGTGTGGACACGTATAAATGATTTCCCCAAATTGCTATTTTGTCATGTCAAGCATCTTTTTCTTTTTCTCCATGCGTGCGTGTGTGTGTGTGTGAGTGTGAGTGTGTGTGTGAGAGAGAGAGAGAGAGAGAGAGAGAGAGAGAGAGAGCTGCTAGAGCACAGCAAATGGGAGAATCTGTCTCCAAACCTTCATCCTTACACCCTGTCTTGCAAACACCCTGCCCCCACTCCCTGCATGCACGAACACACACCCATAATACTCGGATTACATTCTCTGCTATGATCTGAATAAATTCAATAAACCCCCCTGATTCCTGCGCTAATCTGAGATGCAGGTCGGGTGTTGGAGAGCAGCACCTCGGACAGTGCTGCAGGTGTGACACTTGCTGTGCAGTAGTTACAGCAGAAATCTGCTGCCTTATCACACAGCCCGAGAGACCTCCAGGGAACACGAATGACTGCATGAACCAGAGCGCATTTCACGCCACACAAAGAGAGGCACACGCACCGTGCGGAGGTACCAGCTCTACAGACAGTGCTCGGTAAAATCACAGCTTAGACCCTGCCACGGACAGATCATCATGAGGAGCAGGCCACGCCCCATGGGCGTGGTGTACTGGTGACCAGGAAGAGAGGGCGGGGCACCTCTGCTACTCAGACTACTATTTGGAGGCGAGCAGGACACCTGAGTGTCAAGGTTTTTTGTCGTCCGTGACAGTAAAGCTAACGAAAACACTTCACGGTTGTGCTGGATCAGCATAACCCACAAACGCACGCACACACACACATACGTGCGCGCGCACACGCAAGCACACACACACGCACACACACACACACACACACGCTCATGTGAGCATATAGACATGGAATCCACCTAAGGCATTGCATTCTCTTCTTCCGCTTCCCTTTTTCCCTCTAAATTTTTCTCTTTCTCTTGTTACCCTCTCTCCCTCTCTCTCTTACACACACATCCCTTCCTTGTTCTAGTGCTCCTTTCTTTGTTAACTCTTTTTTTCAATAATACTCCTTTGTGGCAGAACAATAATTATAATGCATCAGCTTCACATACCAGCACACAAAACTGCCCTCTGCTTATGTACCATGCCAAACACGTCACACTTTTGTAAACACATATAAATAAATACCATTAACCCCAGCATGTTAGTGTAAATGCAAACACTGTTTATCTTCAGAAATGTGCAGGTACATTAATGAATTATGATGCACAGTTCAGATGCAGTTCACTATGATCTCACACGTGTACACACACACACACACACACACACACACACAACATTTTTTCACCCTTCATCTGACAAGTGACAATCCTGCTAAAGACATTTAACAGAAGGCAAACCACAGCTCATTTTGACTGTAACCTAATCTGAAAACTGCCTAATTCTGTTGCCAGGCAACCATTCATCTATCCTCCTTGGCTTCTTTTGCCTTCACTCGTCTTCCTCTCTGGCTGGCCTCAGTCATGGAAGGGTTTCAGCCCATTGTGGTGTTCGCCGGCTTACTCGCGCCATCGCAAATCAACTCTCGTGAGAGATATAAACACAGTCAGGGAGCAGGGAGGGGGGTTGAGCCCCAAAGACATCCCACCTGGACCTTCTGCCATCCGTACCCAACCAAGAGAGCATTTCACACCCTCTCCCCCACTCACCCATTTCCTGCCTAAATCTGAGAGACAGGACTGTCTCCTCACTCTTTGATCAGTGTTACCCCACACTGATAAGACAGCTGAATTGGGCACATGGCAGTTTGGCTGATGTAAATTGCTGATGCAAAGGAATAGTGAGCTAAAACTGTTGTGTATGTATGTCTGTGTGTTTGTATGTATGTATGTATGTTTTTGTTATGTATGTGTATGTATTTGTGTGTGTGTATATGTGTCTTTCCTAACGAAGGACATGTATCCTCTTGAGAGCTGTACCATGTGCAGTCAGTCATCAGAGAGGCTGAAGCCGAAAGCTGTCGAGCAAAGCCGATTGCTTTTTCTCGGATACGACAGGGCTGTGGGTATTCTGCCTTCCCACTCTGTTAATGCAGTTAAATCTGAAGATTCAAAGAAAAACTCGCAGGCGTCAATTCTAATTCCTCCGAAATCACAGGAGATGTCTGAGTTTGGAGGCAATGGCTTGCTTCACTACGTGATCAGACGTCAAGGGATGTGCTACAAGCCGGAGGAGCGTGAATCCAATAAGCCTGCACACATTACACTGTCAGAAATGAGTGAGAGAGAGAGAAGGGGAGAGAGAGGAGGAGAGTGGAGAGAGAGAGAGAGAGAGAGAGAGAGAGAGGGAGAGAGAGGAAGAGAGTGGAGAGAGAGAGAGAGAGGGAGAGAGAGGAGGAGAGTGGAGAGAGAGAGGGAGAGAGAGGAGGAGAGTGGAGAGAGAGAGAGGGAGAGAGAGGAGGAGAGTGGAGAGAGAGAGAGAGGGAGAGAGAGGAGGAGAGTGGAGAGAGAGAGAGAGAGGGAGAGAGAGGAGGAGAGTGGAGAGAGAGAGAGAGGGAGAGAGAGGAGGAGAGTGGAGAGAGAGAGAGGGAGAGAGAGGAGGAGAGTGGAGAGAGAGAGAGAGGGGGGGGGTGTTAACATGCCTCTACCATTCTCTCCTGGAAACCTCCTTCTACAGCTCACACTCGTCCCTGCCTGCAGTTGTACACTTCACACGCAAACGTGCAGAGACAGGGCATTAAATTAAACAAATTGACACTGTAACCTTATTAAACACATACAAACGGGGGAATTAAGGTGCATGTACTCATACCAATCCTCCAAACACAGAGGTGTGCTAGGCTTTAAACATTCAAATAAAGCAATACTGTTCATACTCTGCCTTACATAACACTGGTGTTGTCTCTTTTTCATCTTTGCTCTATTCTACATTTAAAAAGGTCTTTAATCCTGATGAGCGTCTTGACACCCAGTGATCTGACCAACCTTGAGAGTTTTGCCCAGGCAAACAAACAAAGACCTGATGTTTTTCTCTTTTCAGTTTGATAGCACAGGGATCAAGGATGATAGGGAAATAAAAGCCATGGAACCAAAGCGAGAGAAGCAATGCACGCGAGAAAGGCGACATGCAGTTAACGAGAAGAGTGAGCAATTCAGAAACTAAACTACTGAGAAAATAACAGTTCAAAAAGAGTAAAAGTGTTATATGACCATACATGGGCCCTTTGTTATGAGTATATACTAGATGTCTATAAATATGAGTGTAATTCTTTCAGGCCTTCTTGTGAGGTGTCTGACTTTTTAACAGCAGTCGAGTTGTGCCCTGGTTGAACATCCAGAGCAGAAGTCAATCTAAAGCAACATCGTATCAGCTCTGAATATTGACCTAATATCCCGAACCTGCAACCAGACTGGTGTTGCTTCAATATTCTAAGGCAGCTCTACATGTGGAAGGTGGGTTTGTGGCGAGCAAAGTCCACGCACGCCAGTGGAAACATGGCAAAACAGGCTTCCAGGCACTGGGTGACATGAGCATAGTGCAACACACAGAATCACAGTGAGACATGTCCAAATAAAGAACCAAGGCCAACATACGCACACACGCTGAGATAAACTCTCCTAGAGATCAAAGAGAGCAATGAAAACTGCTGAGAGCACACACAGTGGGGGGGGGGAGAGAGAGAGAGAGAGAGAGAGAGAGAGAGGGAGAGAGAGAGAGAGAGAGAGGGAGCGGGTGTGTGTGTGTGTGTGTGTGAGGGAGGGAGAGAACAAGCAGGAGGGTGAGAAAAGGGGGAGAGAGAGAGAAAGAGAGGGAGAGAGAGAGGGAAAGAGAGAGAGAGAGAGAGAGAGAGAGAGAGAGAGGGCAGATACTGTCATAACTTCTAAGTCATTGCAGCAAAGTCTTATTATGAAGAGAACAGACAGCTTATTGACAGTATTCTTCACCCAGCCACCAACACACACACACACACAGTCTCAGTGCAGCAAAAGTGTGATGCAGTGATGTGTATTTCACTTCAAATATTATGTGTATTTCACTTCAAATATTTATCACTAACCATCAGCTCCACCTTGGCTGTTAGCATCAGTCTCCATCTCTGCTACATCCAGACACCTGATCTGTAAAATCTGTGAGCTTAATCATAGCAGTGTCTCACTGGCATGCGATGGTTCACCTCACTTGTCCATTAGCAGAAAGCCCTACCTAACCTTTACCACTGTTTATTACACACATATTTCTCTGCCCCATTTTTAATTTTACATCCTCTGTGGCCGTGATTTGCTAGAAATAAGCTGGATATCTTGACCTACAGCCTCCCTCGTTAATTCTGCCAAGCGGAAGGTTGATCTTCCAGCAGATTCCCTTCTTCAGCTTTACCCGGCTCCACCCCAGCTCCAGCTGGCTCACTCTGAGACCGAAGCACTGTCCAGGGAACTGCACTTGCTTTCCCGCAGGTGAAGAATCCCGCAAGGGCTCTTGTCTGGGGTCTGTGTGACCCCTTCAAAAGCCCTTCGGTGCTGGAGTAGAGTGTGGAGGTCAGGTGTGAAAGGAAGACTCAATCCCCTCCACAGGCAGGCTTTAAAAGCCCCTGCAGAGAAGAGTCCACCTCCCCTCAGATCCCCCAAAGGTGCAGGAAGAGCATCGACAAGGTGGAGAGCTACACGCGCGGTGGTGGCGGGCAGCAGGAAAAGCACATAAAGAAAGAAATGTGGTATTTACGACATGCTTCAAACGCTTTGCCACTGCCATC
>NC_137498.1:40616734-40729234 GCF_041902795.1 Electrophorus electricus | reverse complement strand
CAACGGCAGTTGAGAAAACACAACAGACAATTTTGACAGAACTACCTTGCATCCATGAAAATGTATACGTCACCAACATCAAACATGGTACGTGTACATAGCTAAACAAATGTTACGTTGTCTGACATCCATGCATACAAAAGTAACTCTTTCAAGAAAAACAAAAAAAAACAAAACACAAAATCACAGATTTGCATGTTCTATACGAACAAACATCAAGTATGCATTTCTGGGACACACACCTTCACATTCACATACACATTTTACAGGACTATGTAACCGACAGTTGGTACGCGTACTTTTTCTTGCTCAAGTTTCCAATGCTGCCAGTTTCAGTACCACAGACAGACACCGTCGGATACATCAAACAAATCCGCGGACCCACATACAAAATCAAGACAAGCTACAGGTGTAGAGCTGAGTGTTCTGTTTTCTTATAAGGTGTTTGCGAAATTCTAAACACGCTGCGATTCTACATTTTGAAACGCAAATGTTGACGGTGTACACTGCAAACTTAGAATTTCATTACAGTCAAAATCATACAGTGTTTCACTTCAGCTCGTCATAACACAGCCCCAGTCGATTTCTATAACAGTCACCCTGCAGGTAGATCAAAGTAATGTCAGCAAGGAATCTGGACTGTGCTTAGAGATGGTATTTAGTCTGGGTTACTGTTACCGCGTTACTGTAAAGACATAGAAAGAAAATCACAGCGAAAACCTACGGGACAGCTTACAAAGAGATCACTGCAGTCCAGGCGAATACAAAATCCAACCATTCATACTACAAAAGAAGTATGACACCCTCCCAAACCCACACAGCGTAATTCACTTATGAATGCAAAAAAATATATAACCACTTACTTTGGTGATCGGTGTCTTTTTTCGGTTGATACGTGAAGATGATCCCGGAGAGATGCTGCTGTATCCAGTATCTATGCACGAGATACAAGCCTTTTGCTTGTATTAGCTCGTGTGATCGCCGAAAAAAAATGCCCAAGCAAATGTTTCTTGCCCTGGCACTGAACGACTTGGAAATAAACTTCACAGTAGGCCAAATTTGGCACCGTGCGTAAAATTGCTTGTTATACAATTAATATTGCGCGAGAAAATGTTGCGGCTCGAGATGCTAAGATTTACCTTGCACGATGATTGCTGTAAAATCTTCAGAGAGATTATTAACAGTCAAATGTTTCACAACATATAAGTTGCGATTTTTATTCAGCTGCGTTTCGATAAACGTATTGCTTGATTTAAACACATGACAATTGACAACAAATACGATAACGCGAGCGCAAAAAAAAGAAGCTCACAGAGCGATTACACGCAAACACAAATCACAAACGAGCACCCTTTGGTAGTGAGATACTCACAAATACTAGACGCCAGTGTAAATTGCCATGTTTTCGCCGCCTAAGACTTGCAGGAGAAAAAAACCCCTACAAATGTCGACAGCAAATTTCAGATCAGTAAAAGTGTGCTTTGTGTAGAGAACTGAATCTAAATATGTTAAACAAGATAAGCGAGCGCCTGCCAGCAATGATACAAATCTAATGTAACGTTAATCCGGTGAAAAAGGCGAATAGAAAAAAAAACCCACACCATAGCTACACAGGGACGACGACGAGAGATCACGGTACCTGGCTCGCTCCCCCTCTCTCTCTCTCTCTCTCTCTGCTTCTCCACTCAGTTCCTCTCTCGCTCACGACGTCAGAGAGAGAGAGAGAGAGAGAGAGAGAGAGAGAGAGAGAGAGAGAGAGAGAGAGAGAGAGAGAGAGAGAGAGAGAGAGAGAGAGAGAGAGAGAGAGAGAGAGAGAGAGAGAGAGAGAGAGAGAGAGAGAGAGAGAGAGAGAGAGAGAGAGAGAGAGAGACTCACCGATCCTCTTTCCCCCCTCGCTTCTGCAGTCCGCGCTCTCGGAAGCCCGTACGGCACACACTACATGAAGACAAGGCTGGTAGGAATAGTGGAGAATTAGAGCGCTCATTGGCTGACGGAAAGACAGATGGTGCGTTTACATCCTAGATAAATAGAGCAGACCTCCTCCCCTTCGCCAACTTGATGGCTTACGGAGACTAACCAATGAAAGCTCTTCGACTCCAGCTCTCTCTCCCCTTCTGTAGTGTCAGTTTGATGTATGTAGTCATTGTATGAACACAATATAGCCTACTTATTCCGTGTCGGCTTGGTGTTAGTGAGGTTTCTATGTGCGATTTTATTAGAAGACTTCTTTTGTATTGGACCTCTTTTGTCGCTGATTGGATTAGGCGGTTTATTATTCATTTTTTGTCTTGCTGGGTATAAAAGCGGTCCACGGTGAGCGCGCATCTCTAAAATCCTGTGGCTGCGTGCTTGGCAGCGGAAGGAAGGTTGAGTCATGAAAGCTAAAAAGGATATGTGAGTTTTCAACGAGCCAAACATTCGTGAAGTGCTGCTGAGACGGCATGGAAATGTTCGATTACAGACTCCGTCAGTCACACTGTCCAACAGCCGGTTCATCAGCAGTCTCAAATCAGGCGGGATTTATTTTTAAAAAATGCAGTCACTTTATTTGACATTTCTAATAAAGATTTGTAGGCGTGTGGAGCGGCCTACGAACTACAGGAGTAGAAACAGCCATTGTGAAATACAGTCGGCCACCACGCATATGAGCACTGTACTGAAATTAAATTCAGGTTTTCAGAAATCAGCGACGGGTTATTAATATGCAATGCAATCATTCAGAAGTGTGATATCAACTGGATGCAGCACGGAAAACGCTCTTCCATGTGGAGTCTCTGTCTTGAACAAAAACCTGTTCAGCACAGGCAGTGCGGCGCAGTGCAGTCGGTCAGAATATTTCATTTCGTTCTGGGGGAAATGCCCCAATCCCCCTCCCCCCTCGGAGGTCCCTTGAACATATAAAAGGCATACTGTGGCGCAAGACCATTTACATAAACTTGAGTTTTGTCTCTTCACTCTGGGGAACATGCATTTACACAAGCTGAGCAGTACCACACTGTAGGTAATTATTACTGGTCTATAACTATTAACTAAAAAGCCAATCGTGACTCATTTCCTTCCCATACCAGTCGGCAGTCCACCCTTTTCAGTCAACATGCTGTTTGTTACTGAAGTTATGCTTCTGTCTTGATTTCACATTGCATTTACAGTAACCTGTTTCTTCCTCTCTGTTGTTCTGAAGTGTTCCACGTACACATACAATATTTAAGAGTAAGTCACACTCCTAGGAATTACAATACATTCTTAACAACATGGGCGTCGTTTTGCCTGTAGACTACAATGCCCTTTGAACTGTCTTTAGTCCCACCAAATAAACGTGCATTATTCGTTTAAATCGTCAGCAGTTCTTGTTCAAGCTACCCTATTCAACCGTGGCGTCGTGTCTCCAAATTACTGAGATATAGCGGCGCTAAAACCTGGGAGGTGTATTGAAACTTGTCAATCTGAGTATGAGAGATTTAAATGTTTGGGCGATCTGTGACACTGTTGACTATCACTCTGCACTGCTTAGCAGTGTTGCGCTATGTGAGAGACAGAGCGTCTCTGCCAGAAAACTGTGTACATTCAGCATGCAAGTAAAGAAATCACGTAATCTGAATGCCTGTTACAATTGACCGAAATGAAACTGACACCGATGAGTGATGAACAAAAGCTAATGTAACGTCAGTTAAAAAGCAAACTAAAAACGACTTTTAAACAATGTGTTAATGGATAGTTCTCCTGGGGAGGCTAGCCTATTTGTATATTTTTAGTGACGCCCATGCTATAATAATAATAATAATAATAATAATAATAATCAGTAAGTACACAAAAATATTTCAAGCTCCATCAAGGGCTGCAGTTTGCATTGAAGGACTGTTCTACTGGATGCATCACCATCGTGTTAAAGGGCTACATGCTTTATCATGTCAAAGCATGTGTTAAAATGAGTCTTTTCTAGGTCCCTTGACTGATACATTTGCTTTATATTCTAGACACATTTATACCCAACCTGTGAATTACAAAACCCATGATGCTATTAGTCTAAAGTGAGAGCATATTCGACATGTTTGTGAAGCCACCATTTATTTATTTGCATGCAACCTAAACAAAACCAAAGATTAAAAAGACAAAGGTCACAGTTTCACCATTTCTTGTGCCTAATGAAACCAGTTTTGCCCCAGGGGGAAGAAGGCTTCTAAATGATTACCGTGAAATGGTAGATAAAATATATTTTCTATGCTATTCTGATCCGTATCAGAGCCACGTGTTAGGGCTTTAACTTGAGAAGCTCGGAACAACCAACTGCTTCCATACGTCCTCCCTATGGCAGTGATTTGCACAGATGGAACACATACTGTGTGCTTCTGCTGGTTATGACAGGACATTTTTCACAGCTACATCAGTACTGCCGCCACCACAGTTTGGCATTTCTCCCCCTTCTCCAAGGGCTTCCTACAAATATAGAGAGCTCTTGTAGTTCAACCCTTTAATCCTATGCAGCCATTACTTGACAGGTGAGGATAATGAATTACAGGGGTTCCCAACAAGGCAGGCACGTCTTCACTCCGGGGCAAGTGAGCTGACCCAATAAGGTAGAGACTCACTCCCATATTCAGATCTGCAAAGCTGAGTCATACCCACGTCCGCTGCTCCTCCAGCTGCCCGAGCTGTGGAGCCACAGCAACTCCTCATCACACCTGTCTGCCACAATTTCCTGGTTGTGATAATCCCAAATTACAGCTCTCCTGACCCGAATCACCTGCCAATGGCCCCAAATTAGTAAGATCATAATGTACAAAGGGTATGGCCTATAAACTACCACTACTGCACCACTGAAGGACTGAAGGAAAAGGCTTCCTGCCCTGTGTTGTCCTTTTGAGGAGTAGTAAGACAGATTGAGATATAGTACCAATAATGGTAAAACTATATATCAAATAGCAAATACAATTAAAGTATTAAAGTCTTCAGAAATATCTCAGCACAGAGGGTGCTCATAAATGGGAAACCTTCATACATATAGAAGATGCTCTATGCACTAGGGTTCAAAACCTAAAAACCAGGAAATCTCTATGGCACATTTCCCTCAATTACAAAACCTTTGTTTAGACATAGCTATGGCCAAGGAGTATAAAATGCCAGTAAACTGGGTTTCATTTCAGTTGATTCACTTGAATAGCATTTATGTCCTGCATCCGTTTTCTGTCCTTAAAAGTGGATTGTTAAGAATGGTGCTTGTGGACCCTAAAATAAATCAAGAGGACATGGAATTTTAGGGACAAGTACACTTGGCCAGTGAAACTTGTTAGACATTCATACTTCCACAGATGAGACACCTGATTCTATGAACTCATAGATTACCACTTACACAGAGGTCAAATAAAATCAAATGAAGGAAAATCACTGTAAAAATGCCTTTAACAGCTGTGACAGTCTTATGTATAATGGTTATGACAATGCAACACCACTACAAAAATCCACCAATGGTGGGCCTAAATAGCCCAATTTTAACTGACATTTAACCTTCAGAAAGGAGCAATATGCAATCAGAGGTATAACTGTACAGACCATCTCATTCACACAAGATTTTCTCAACAGCACACCAACAAAGGACCTTAAATCTTCTCTACATCACCAAACACAGGTTCCATGCCACAAACTAAGGCTGGTCTTAGTAATTTAGCAAACTGTCTTACTGGCATAGTAATTTAGCAAAGACTAGGCTTAGGCCACATACAAAAACATCACCTAATGTGTTTAGGACATGGGGATATGCAAAATCTAACTATATACATGAATCAGTCCTACTGCATACTAATGTAACAAATATGACATTCCTGTCCTAATGTACACATTGTATTTGTTTACTGAATAGAACTAAAAAGTAATCCAAGTAGTTCTTCAAGCTGTAGAAAGTCTTCCTTGTACTGCTGACCTATAACCAATGAGACATGACAAACTTTCAGATGCTCCCCTGAGTGAGTCAGATTCTACAGATCCCAGTGGATCCCTTCCAAGACTTTCCGTCAAGCCAAATATCACTCAGAGCAGATGACTTATCTCTGTCTGCCCATTTCAGTATCCTCCCTCTCCGTCTCTATTTCTAACTTCTCAGATTTATCTCACTCTGCTCACGCATTCCTTCTCCTCAATCCTCAACAAAGCTTTTTATCATTCGCTTTCAAGATCGTTCAAACACTGATCAAGTAAATACTAAAAGGGAAAAAAAACAGAGATGTCAGACAACACACTGTAATATCAACACACTGGCAAAAAAACTATTACAAACAGAAAAAAAAATCATATAAGCACATATCTTAGTTTTGTATCAAGCATCGAAATCTAGAAGTAAAGACTTCTTTGGTTTTGACACCTTTGCCACCCTCCTCTGCAGACCTCAACATTACACAGCAGTCAGTGATAAAATCCTTGGTATGCAATTACCTCATAGCAACCACCTAAAAGAAAAAAAATTCCACACAACGATAGCCTGAAAACAGAAACCTCCACATAATGGCCACCTAAAAGGAGTAGCTGCTGAATCCAGCAATATCCAGCGGAGTCCGCGCACCACTCGACCTGCTTTCTCATCACGTTTGATCTCTTCCACGAAGTGAGCAAATGCCCCAATGCCATCTTCACGCTTCCACAAAGTCCCACACTGCAATGTCACATCTTCGCTCTCTTCTACCCAACAGAAATCATATTCTGGTGCCAATTTCCTACCCTCACACGGCATGTCTACGGTTTTGCTCCCTTCCACCATTACAATGATTAGCCACTTCCATCCCTTTCCTCAACTCCGCACTCTCTGCCTCATCTCCCTGCGGCCAGTCTCGGGGTGCACGTCTATCTCTGTGCTACCATTGTATAACTAAAGCCTGGACATGGAGGATATTCTTCTACTTTTCCCTTTTCATTAACGGCAAGTTCTCCTCTCTGGAGTGTTATCTGATCAATCTCTGGCAGCTTAGTTCCCCCCAGTACGCTCCATGCCCTCTCATACATTCAAACCAGACATTAAAAGCACAAGGAAACCTTATACCTCCCCGCTTTTCTTCCCATTTGAGGTGCATCAACAGCAGTGAAGGGACTGTGATGGCCTGCTTTGAACTGGCAGCAGTGGAGGACTCAAAAATATACTGAAAAGACTCCAAGAGCCACTACATTGTGCCGTAGAAGCAGCAATGCCTGTAGGTCAGTCCCTCTTAGGTCAGAGGATTAGGTTAGGATGCAGGAGGTTATGCGCTTAAGTCTCACTTAAAGCAAATGTCTATAACATTGGTCATGTAGTTTTAATAAAGAGTGAGACAAGACAAGACAAATAAGCTTGTAAATATAAAAAGGAATGTTTGAAACATGCCAGAAAAAATATTGTTTGAGGGTATGAACCTTAGAAAATGTTAACAGCAAAAAGAGAAGACAAGGATAGACATTATATTCAAGTTTTAATGTCCTCAACTGTCCAATAAATTAACATTTACATAATTAATACATTAATATGATAAATATTATTTACCTATATCACACTTCAACTGGACAAACTTCATATATACAGAGAGCTTGATCAGTACTGCAGGACTTTATCTGACCAGGGCATTTATACTCTACCGTATGTAAATTAAAAGAGAACAACAGGTACAGGTGCAGGTAAGTTAGCTATTCTTAGAAGAAAAGGACCTTTAACACAGTGCAGAGGGCCAAAAATCAAAGGACTGGAGGACTAGGAACAATCAGCTACCCCCACCACCACCTCAAACCATTCAACTCCATTACAGACATTACCATATACCTCCTCATGTCCACGGCACTCTGCTTTTGCCAGTCATGCAATTATTCCATTCCAAAACCATACCTGTAAACATGTATTTATCATACACAAATGAGAAGACATTACTTAAAAATATCCAGCAATCAAGTGTAATACGTCCATGTGGCTCAAATAGACTGAATCAAATAAACAAAGACTAACTGTGGGAGTAGATGTTACTCAGGGAGCTGATGAATGCCATGACAATCTTTACACACAAAGACTGCACCTCCAGATAATATGCTGATGATACCAAACTTCACGCTTATTTAGCAACGTCACACACATACATAACAAAGGCACTCAAAATACAAAAAAAAAAAAAAAAAAAAAAAAAAAGCACACACCCACCTTTCCCCCCAAAGTCATAAATCAAGTTGCAAAACATGACAATGGGCAGAAGCGAACAAATTACACACCAGAAGTACATCGTTCCATTATTTACATGTAAAGGTACTAACCAGGGAAACTGACCCCAGTGAGAAGTGAAGGTATTAATGTATAAGCATGAAAGAGCATCAGAATTAAAACATGTAGACGGAAAAGATAAAGCACTGAGCACTTCCTCTCTCACTCTCTCCCATACACGAGCCTTTGAGGTACAGCACAGAGAAAATGGTCAGTGCAGCTGATACTATTTTTATCCCCCCAGATCCACGATGTGCACTGGGATCTATTTTCAGCCTGTCCGTTAAGACTGTATTTGCACTCCAATCTTTTCTCTCCATAACTCTCCCACTCCCTTCTGTCTCTCTCCCAGTGACAGATTTAAGAGATAAAGAGTGTGAGAGGATCAGAGCACAGGAAATACAATTCCCAGAGGATACACTGAAATTTCCCTGTTCTTCCTAAGTTATTCATTAATATTTAGAAGAGTATCAGATCCCCCCTCTGCTCTGCAGTGTTACAATAGCAAGGTGTAGAATCCTAAACTCAAAACAACTCCACGCAGGTTTTGTTCTCTTTACATCACTGTCTCTCCACCCTTCTATCACCGATTATAAATGACTTCAATCTGTGTTAGCAGCAGTTGCGCAGGAGCCCCGAAGGCCTTTGCGTGCAGGTTTTCACACTCACCCTTCACACTCCCGCCACTATTATGTCTCCGTTCATGGCCACGGGGAAGATGGCCAAGACAGCCAAGCAGTTTTGAGGAAGCGTCTGGACTGGTAAACATTCCCCCTAGCCCCCTAATCCCCACAAATCCAGCAGCGAGGGAGGTGTGGAAAGCTGCAAGCAAGGCGGAGCAGAGTAGGTCTGAGGCGCACCTCTCATAAGCTGACGCTCCGGTGGTGCTGCTTAACAAAACTCTCCCTGTCTCGCTGCGGACGGTCTGCCCCCATTGGCCCCCTCTCTTTCTCTTTATCCTGCCTAGACACGTTCGCCCCTTCTCCCTCCAGAGCACTCTCTGCGGCTCTGGGCCCCCTCTCCTCACCGATCAGACTCCCAACATCGCTCAGGTCACCCAGGTGCTCCACCGAGTCGCACTTCTCTAGGTCCGAGGCAATGGTCTGAAGGCTGATGACCGACATGGAGTCAGATCCTGCCCTCTCACCCCTTTCCCTCTGCCCCCAGCCTGACTCCCTGTGCTTCTCCACCCACTGCCTAGTTTTTTCCTGATCTGCCCAATCGTTATCCATCAGGCTCACCCCCACCCCACCATAAGCCCCTGCTTGTATGATGCCCTCAGCCTCTGCCCCTACTGGGGAGCTCCGCCCGCCACGTGCTCTATTTCGCTCCCTGGCGGCTTGGACACGCCCCCTCTGCGCATGGATCTGCTCGCTGATTTGTTCGAGGTTGCGCAAGGCAACGGAGTAACGGGTCTTCACCTTCGCCACGCGCTCCTCAAGCTGGATGACTTTGGACTTGTGCTCCTGCAAATTATTACATCTAAATAAGAAACACTCTGCAAAAACAAATTAGTTGTTCACAGTATAATACAAAAATAAATAAATAAAATTGAATCTTATATAAATTACATTTTATTTATATGACTTTTGACAGATTGTCTTATTGGCATAAAACATTGTTTTATGTGAATTGCAAAAGAGAAAGGTTTTAATCTATCAGTCTTCTTAAATCTAAAATAATAAATCACTGTTAAACCTTTTTGGTTTAGAAAAACGTAGTGGGGACTATAAACCACTGTGTCTATCAGCCCAGCATGAGCTGAGCCCTCTACCTCCAGGATGTGGTTGAATTGGGCCTTGAGCTCGAAGTAAGGCTTGGACTTGAGGATGACCCTCTTGAGAGCCTTCTGCAGGGTCTGGACACGGGCCTCAGCTTCCTGGCACAGCTGGGTGACCCGCTGGTGTTCCCTCTCGCTCCTCAGACGCTCTTCCTCCGCCTCGTTCACCTGACAGTGGCCCAAGCACATCGGCCAATCAGCTGCTGACGTCTCTCAGACCATCGGCAGTCAGCTGCAAGCTTGTTTCAGAATCAAAATGCTCCTTCAGCACAGGTGCCCCTTTGTCTTATTGCAATGTTCATACAAAAAAAGAAAGAAATGAAAATTCCCATGCAGCAGAATACATTATTTATGTGTCTTTGCTGAAGGCTAAGCAGGCTATGGTTTAAATAAGGCAGAGTTATAAAAGATTGCTCACAACTGGGTGCGGAAAAAGGCCCCAGTGTATGTTGTGTCATTTACAAATCTACAAATGTACCACTCCTACATCATAGCAATTTTACGGAGCGCAATAGTAGCCAGCACTTAAATGTAATCCAAATAAAGATACCTAAGCTTGATCATTAAGTGCAAGTATGCATTAATTACCCTATTGCTGATTGGTCCTGGACAGAAAGCATTTAAGCTTTTAAGGGGCCTGTTAGAATCCATGCAAACCAGGTAATGAGACTACTTACTATTAACTGACTGTGTATATTACCTGGAGTTGCAGTACAATAATTGCTTACCTCTGTTATTAAGCCATACTATTCAGTTATGTGAGTAGTTCTCATAGACCTTGGGTTTACTTTCACCTTTAGGTATGAGTCGAACAAAAACAAAGGTTTGTTACATGTTGGTTGGCTCTTGGTATGTCGGTTGGGCTAGAGCATATTTAAACTGATCTGCTGTGCTCCACGAAGCTATATTTTTTAATGTTTACTCTGGGTAGTGCTTAGTGGCGAGAGATTAAATCTTAAAAATGCATAACCCAGAGGGCATAACATCTGGATATGCATTGTAGTCAATATACTACAAAACAGAAAAACACGACCTGATCCAGATGGTTTCAGATGGGCTGATGTACCAGACAACTAGCTAAAGGCAACTACAAGGAATTATGTGCATGATTTAAGCCTACATAAACATCTGAGAGGGCAGTTCCACAGCAGTGTTCTTGCTTACGTCTTACATGCCTGTACATTTGTGTATATGCTACTCAGTGCTTAAATGTACCTTGGCTGTTGCGTGGTTGAGCATCTCCTGCCAGGTGGGATCCAGAGTGTTTCTGTCTGCCAGGAGACCCTGCTCCGCCACATACACCATCTCCCTGGCAGCCGTGTGCATGGAAACAGCGCGCTCATAGCGCAGAGCCGCTTTCTGAGTCTCCTGTTGGGCCTGCAGGTACAGCAATCAATCACACCTCAACAGAGAGACGCAGCCATCAATCACCCTGCTCTTAAACATATGCACATCTGTCAGAAGCACTTGAGCTTGACCTTTCAATGACAAGAAAGTTCTCACAACAGCCAGAGAAAAATAAAGGGGAATAATAATTCCTGCGATGCCTGACAGAATGTGAAGTCTGAAGCCAATGCAGATGCATAACTAGTCACCCAGATAAAACAGGATAAGCTGTTAACAAATAAGGGCTCAGGAGACTGTGGCTGACACCTGATTATACAGCAATGCGAGGATGTAAGCAAAAAAACATTTGGTTACTGAAAAAGGCTGAATTGTCACAGGAAGTAACTGCAGTGTTGGGACGAAGAAACCCGAGTCAATCAATAAATGGTGGGAACTTAAAACAGCAGGTCATATTTCAGAGGGCTAACTTGGGTAGAGGATGTGACTGAGGACATTTAACTCTGTTTTGGACAAGACACCAGCTGATGGAAACCGATTCAAATTCATGGCGTGGAGGAAAACAGAACTTTCTGGACAGCACCAAAAACTCTCACTTGGACACACAGGGTTGCACAAGGGTTTAAGGTCACAACAATGATACTGTCTTTTGTTAGTGCGCGGGTGTCGTTTTTTGTGAGGTCATGCCTTACCTGTCCCAGCCAGCCTTGGTCAGATGTGGCACGGCACACCTTACGTCATTCTCTGGACTGAGTATCAATTCTCTTGCTATGTAGAGATACTAAACACTGCTTTGTGATGGTCTAATGTTACCACCTTGCAGAAATTTGTTCTATTTCTAAGTTGATGCATCTTGTCAAGGTGTTAGGGAGGATCTGATGATAGAGGCAGGTACGTGTGATTAAAACATCTATGTACTGTGGTGTGAGAAAAACAGTAAGGCCTCAGTAATCACTGGTCCAAGCTCTGGTTGGAGCCCACATGACCCCTTCCGAAGTGTGTTTATTGTTCTTTGTAAGAAGGGCTGACCAGGTCAACCTTACAATCAAATTCTGTCTCAACTGCTTTCAATTACACTCGATGGCCACTGCAGAGCATTTTGCACTAGGGCAATTACACGTCTGAGATTGGCCGCAAAATGAAAAGTGATCTTCAAATCATATCTTGTGTATGAAGGGGTCAATCATATTAAGGAACACACGCACTGCCCCGTAATGGTCATGAGGCACGGGACATTTGCAGAGTCATTTTCATCCAATGGAAGGTGATTATTATTATTCATGAGTTGTGGGATGACATACACAATTTGGACAATTATTTCTACATCAAGGACAAAATCCTCTTGGCCGTGAGAAGGACACCCTCCCTCGGTTCCTGCCTCTCTCTCTCACACACACACACCTCTTTGGCCAGTCGTCGGGCTTCATAATAAGGTCTGGCTTTCTCAATGCAGGCCCCGAGCTGGGAGCCCTGAGCGTTAAGCTTGCGTGCAGAGTCGGTGAGGATCCTCCGGTAGCTGGACCTTGCCTCCTATATCGAAACGGAGCAAAAGTCGCAACAGGATTGCTGACTGGCATCAAATGGACATCACACAGAACGCCTCTACAATGTGTTGGCATAACTTATTTTTATGACTAAAAATGATATGAGCAGGGACCTAGAAAAGAAAACAGCGTACATATACAAATCCCCCAAATGCCACCGAAAAATGAAATTTATATTCAAACAGTTATCTTTTCAATAAGATCCATTACATACTACATTTTGACATGAATGACAGCTTCTATACACATACAAGTCAAAAAACAGCTTTCTGCAAGGAACAGTTTAGCTCAGACTAGCAGACCTATAGACAGAAATGTATTTTATGGTACCCATAAATAATTGTCGGACTGAGTTCTCAGATTTTAAGACCAGTTATGGGCAAGGTCAACTTAAGTATCACAGCCCCCTTCTCTTTTAAGAAAATCATCGCCGAAACAATTGGACTATACACTGGAGGGATACTCTGAAAATATTTCTCCTTGGCTGTTGTGCAGTAAACCAATTCCCTTTCCTTCCCACAATCTGGGGAATACAGAGGACACAGGCATTTATACCACGGTATGCTCGTAAAATCAAATGAGCAGGGTAGTGATGACCTCCCCGGTGTCAAATACAAAGCAAAACTTACATCTAGCTGAAGCTCGAGTTTGTTTATCTCATCGCTGGCCTGGTTCAGGTGTTCCAGTTCTTCCTACATTACGGCAAACGAAGAAAGGAGAGAGACAGCATACAGCTATAAAAGAAAATTGAAACCGAAACGCGCTTTGAAATGCTACATATTCTTAAGGCCTTTTTTGTTGTTGTTTTTGTTACATTTACTTGTAACAAGCAACTTGACCACATAAACAAAAACAAACAAACAAACAAACAAAAAACGACAGAAAAGCAAATGCAGCGTTAACAATGGTTTGCTCAAGTCTACCTGGATTCTAGGATCCAGCTCTTCCTCGTACTGGTCGTCCTCCTCGTCTTCAGCTCTGTCCTTGTCCATGGTGCCGGTCTCTGTGCACCCTTTTTCCCGTTGGCCATCACTACGCCCGCCGCCCCTGGTTTTCAGCGTCCCGTCCCTCTCCTCCGCCTCCACGCCGCGAGTCTCTTCTCGCCAGTCCGCGGCCTCGGGGTCTCTAGAACCGGGGGGATTCTCACGCAGCCTCCCCGGTTCCATGCGTGGCCTCGGCAACCAGACTGTTCGATTCGGTTTTGCATGGGAAACATGCGCGATTTAAAAAAAACAACAAAACGAAAAAAACATTTAAAACATCGTGAGTTAAATATTAGATATTTGTAATTTGAATTAAATCAGACCGTGTCTGCACAGAGTACCACCTGGCAAGCTTGCGGTTCGGGGTGCTGACACCAGCGTTCGTGTATTGGCGAGGTACACATTAGCTTGCTAGCTAGCAAGCTGCTTGACGGCAAAAAAAAAAAGAAAAAAAAAATTCAAACCAGAGTGTTAAGTTCAGTCTCATAGTTTAAAGATATTTAGCTTATCAGGAGTTCATCAACTACAGTATTTTGACAATAATGATTAAGTGACACGTTTGCTACCTTGCTCTGCGTATGACAGAATCCCTCTCATCCCCCGGTATCCTGCTTCCCCCAGTTGTTTTGGTCGCAGCAAATCAGTGTGTCAAAGATTTTCCTCCCCTCATGTTCAAGTCTGCACTTCAGTTACCAAGTGCCTTGAAAATCTTCTCATTCATGCGCATACAAAAACTAATGTACTTGCGAATCTATCTATCTAATATATATATACATACACATACAGAGAGAGATGGTATTTTTGTACAGCTACATGCATATTTAATATTTTAGATGTTTACTTCTCTAAATTTCACCCAACTCTGAAATCTACATGGAGTTTATGGTTGTTTTTTTGATGTTTCAGTTAAGTCTGAAAGTTACAGTTTAAATGCCACCATCTATTAAAAACAGACTCATTTGCAATGCAACTCCTCACATTCCAAGGTCAACTCCATCCCTTACTCACAGCTATGCTGTGAGAATAGAGACTTCCACAAGACGTAAATATGTCCATAACTGTGTATGTCAAAGAAGTGATAATGACCTTGCTCGATAACAATCTTGGTGTCTTACCTGTCCAAAGTGAGGACGCACTGACCTATGAACAATCTACAAGGCAACTAAATTTCCTTTGCTGCTCACTTATGTATAATACTGCATATAAAACAGTGGCTAATATTAAAAATATTCAAAATGTAAACACTTCAAAATCCTCCAGGATAGAGAGTATATGCCTTTTTAAGGAGCCTCTACTAACCTCCTACAGATGAGACGAATACATCAAAGCGATGTTTGTCAAGTGTGAGATAAATGATCAATGGAAGAGCACTGCAGTATTGCAGACTGCATCCGCTCCAAATTTAGTAAATGTAAATTTATTAACATAGCCATTTTATCTAGCACCAAAAGATCAATTGCCGTCAGCCATTCCCCTTCATGAATTATAGCAGTTGTCTTGTTGTATTTCTTGAAAGAGATGTAATCAGCACTGGAGAAACCAAGGGAAGGCTTGCTGATCAGTTTGCTGAACACCCACAGACCATCAGAATTAAGGACTTTTCATTTACAATGGCAAGGCATTGTAAAGCTAATGGAGACCACATTGATGACGTACATGTTTGCTTTGCAGGTTGTTGCTATGGCAGCAAAGAAAGTCAAGAATCTTGAGGAACAGAAAAGATCTACAATCTTGGAACATTTAGAAACCCACGTTATCTACTGTTCTGAGTTGTTTTCACTTCCTAGAAATGCAGAAGCACTATACACATCTGATGAAAGACCCATTCTGAAATGTCCTGTTTCGCTGGAAACCCTGTGTACTTCTTTGCAATTTTCACTACCTTTTATAGACTTATAAAATATACACACACAAACACAATAAATAAAGGCGCAACAACATTTTTTTTCTCTTAAACTCATCTCTTGAAATCACATTTCATGATTAACAGTTCCCCTCGTAGAAAATTAAAGTGTGTTAAATGCACATACAACAGCATTTCACTTCCTTCTGAAGGCTGGGCCTATGGACCGTTACTTTGTTCATGTCTCATGAGACAGATGCCATGCCTGCTGTCAGCAGTGATCTCTGCACAGAGGATCTCTATTCTATGTATGACTTTTTTGTCTCTTCCAGAACCTCTTCACCTCGCTGTGACCGTGGGGAGTGACCACCATAACCCTGTGGGGTGCGTTCTGCCACACCAGCACCCCTAGGCCCTGTAGAGAGACCGAGGGCGCACTGTCAGGAGAGTGATGGATCCACAAGAGAACAAAAAAAGGGATTAAATCAGTTACTGACCTGAGCTCGGTCCCGTAGCACCTCAAAATCAGCCTGTGACAGGAACTGGTTGTACAGCACTCCTGAAACAAGGAGACGGAAAAGAAGAGGAGGTGACCAGTAGAGGGGGAGGAGAATGAAGAGGCTTTCAACAGCATTCTCACTCCGTATTCTCATCAGTGAGAATGCTTATTACCGCTCACCTATGACTAAGTGGCATTGACATTCAAAGGTCAGCGTGTCTTTAAGTGTTGGGGGGGGGGGGGTACGTCTAGCAGAGACTTCAATCTACTTGGAGGCTTTCGAGAGTCAGGCTTTATTTAAAGGCTCACAGGAAATTCCTTGCAGCCACATCTTCAATGCATGATTGACCAAATGACTTGCAGATTCTCAGCATGGCATTCATAACTTCATGAAGAGAATGACTGCAGAAGTCATCCACTCATGATACCATCAATCACTGCATTATTCCATACAACTAAGATGTCAGCAAAGCTTCTGCTGCAAAATTGAAGTGCCCTGAGGTCATATTTTATGTTCATTATCACATTCTGCTTTAGTAACTAAACAAATAATCGTACAGTGATTGCCTTAAAGTAGGACAGGATGATTTTCTCATTGCCTGAGTCATACATCCTGCCATTTCAGCATCAGTGATCCTGCATCAGCAAGATCACATCTCATATGGGTACTGAACATACATGAGATGAAACGAATCAAAATCAACCACATTGTTTAAAATCAGATTGCCAGGGTTAATCCTGCGAAATGCCAAATGTCAGATTCACACTACACTGACATCATCTAGATCAGGTCCTTATGTTTAGCACTCCCAGAGGGTTTGTCCCACTCTTTAATATGCTGGTGAGGTAATTATCAATCATCACCTGTGACAGGTGTGTGTTAGAAGAATGACACAGCCACATGAGCAGGGCAGAGCAGTTAGGACATTAGAATGCTGTCTCTACCTTTACTGCGGTCAAGCAGAAGTCAAACATTCGTGTAAACCTTTAGATTTTATATCACCAGGTCAATAATGGTTGACAAAGTTTAGGTCAACCGAGTGCAGACGCAAAACATCAAACCACACCATTATGAAGTCATTGCTGTCGACAAAGACGAAGCATCATAAAACCCTTACAGCGAAGATCACCGGCGCTGTTAAACAGCGATACGATGAGAAGAAAATCAGAGTGTTTTTGGATCACGCTACAGTTATAATAAATGTGATGTACCGACAGCTGTATCCCTCTCACAAACTTGAATGAAGGCTCCCTCAATGTCCAAGTCTCCATGGTAACTAGCTGAACAGCAAACGGTGCATTTCAAATGCTGGGGACGCAGGTTTGTGTCCTGAGCAGAAACTGCTTTCCTCATGGTATCTGGCCCAGTGCCACTAAGGGTGGCTCTTAATATTGTATCATTAGCATGAACCCAATGAACTCTATCTTAACTCATTTTAATCAATTTAGCTAAAAGCTTGCCTGTGTCATGGTTTCCTCTGTGGTTTTTCTACTAGGTGTATGATCCCACACTGTGCAGTGTTCGCTCTCATTTTTTTCTTATAATTGTTTAAAGAATTCCTTATGCGGCACATTTAGATGTTTTACACTATTATATACATGCATTGAAGTATCCAAGCATTTTATGTAGATGCCCATCCTTATCCCATCTCTAAGCTTAATTTCCTTTCACATAACGCTTGACAGCAGAGTATATAACTACTATTACTATTATCACTAAGCAGTGATTATCATTTACATGATTCCAGTTTCAAACATGATCACAGCTGGATTTATGTAATTAGCACGGTGCAGAGTTGTTCTTTAGCCTGATTAGCATGTGTAAAGTCGATTTCGCACATAATTTGGCCAAGAGTCTGCCACAGACATTCATACCCTCTGTAAACTGAAGACGATCTCTTTCAAGCTCCCACAGTCTGATCTGGTCTGTGATGGTTGGGGGAAGCACTGGAGTCTGGCAAAGAGAGAAGACTAATGAGAAATATATGGATGTATAGGACTTGCGGTAGAAAAGGCAGGTGAGCGTACTTGCATCAGCCCCAGGAGATAAAATGAATGCAAGAAGTAGATAATACACTTCTGCAGCTACCTGCTTCAGCATAACTGGGTGTGCTCTGGTCCTCAGGAAGTGGATTATCTAAAGATCCCAAGAAACAACCCAAAAGAACATAAAAACACATAGCAGATCATGTATGTCCAATGTCAAAGTATGACACACAGGAAACAATGACAGCTAAAATACACAAGGAAGTACAAAATCAACAGCAACATGTATAAATGAAAATGAAAGAACAAGAGCTTTATAAGTGTGCAAATAAAACTAAATGCAGTGTCTCATACCTGTTGTGCAGTGATGCCATTAGCAATGGCTTGCTGCACAGACTCCCTGGTGACCTGAGCCACGACTACATTAGGAAACCTATACAGCATCTCGCTGAAAAGAGCAACCAGCGCGATCTGCAGCTCGGAGTCTGACAGAAACACAAGGAGCACTTTTCCCACTCTGTTCACCACTAACTATCAGTTTTTCATCAGTGTTTTACAGGTCATCTCTTAGGGGCCACACATACTTGTGTAAGCATACACACGGTAGTTGGTTTCTACCACAATGAAACCAGAGTCTGCTGTTCCAGGTGTGCCATTTACAGCTGAGGAAGAGGAAGACGAAGGGTTGGCAGTGATGCCTGCAGCCAGAGTGATGGCCAGCCTCGTGGGGTAATATCTTCTCGACTTCCTCTACAAAAATGGGAGAAGGTGCACATAAGCCAAGGAACAAAGTGATTTTTGTTGTACAGGACAGCTTTTATATTCTATTTTCTATTAGATCAGAACATATCTATTCTACACTGTGCAGTGAGCGCAAATGTGTAAGGTTTTTTTTATTTTTATTTTTTACCTTTCTCTGGAAAACCAGGCCGAACTCTCGCAGGTGCTGCAGAAACGTCAACAGAGACTCACTCATGCCCTCAACAGAGTAGTCCTGTAGCAAGCAAAATAAAGAAACAGTGCTGACCTCTGAGGCACTACCTCTGGGATAAAGGATGTGAGCAGTCTGCACAATGGAGGGCTTTCACCTAATTAGGACCTTAGGCAATGATTACAGGTATACTGATAATTAGTTTCTTTAACAAGGTCAGCGATAATATGTAGCTGAAATAAAATTTAAAAAAAAAAAGTTCTCCACTAACCCTTCCAAGAGTGGAGAAACTCAACTGGAACAAGAAGGAAAGAATCTCTACGAGGTCCATCCCTCTAGACTGGCAGATTAAGGATGGTAGGGTGGGAGAAAGAGACTGTTAGTTTCAAGAACACTCAAAAGGAACCAAAAGTTTTCCTTTAACAGCCTTCAGAAACTGAGAGGCACTTAATTTTCCTTTAATTTTTCATTTCCCAGTGTGAACTGCTGTGTTAACAGAGGCAGTATTTCAGGCGGTTGGACCTGCGCCGTGTTGAGGTACTGCAGCGTGATGTACCACAGCTGGGAAGCCGTGTCCAGCAGGAGAAACTGAAAGCCAGCGGAGGTGATACATGGAGCTTCACCAGCCTCACTGAGAGGACAAGAGACGGAGAGCAGGAGGAAGGAAGTCCAATATTGGCTACTACAACTGCAATTATGCTGTTACATGTTGCAAATGTTAAAAACTCACTGGTGATGCCCTGTGCTATAGCGAAAGATCGAGCTTCATTATTCCGAACAAAATTATTTAGATCGGTTGCGTCAAGTGAATGTTGTCAAAACATCCATCCACTCATACTGCTCAGAGTATACAAGAAAACTGTGATGTATTAGAAGGTTTGTTGGTAGGGCAAAGCACAAAGAGCAATATCACGATAGTGACTTGCAGACGATATATTGTGTAACGATGGGGTTAAGGATAAGGATACGCAGCATGTCCGTTATTCCATCCTGCTGCCATGGACGAGTGTGGTACCTTCTCATGAGGCCGGCCTGGATCAAGAGCCGGGCCAGGTCCTGGCTGACGGCTGCGGATGGTGAGCCCACCATAAAGTGCAGAATCACCTCCCAGCGCTCCATGGCGTAGCGATCCAGGCTCTCCACGTCCCGTGCGTGCCGATCGGGCCCAAGGCCGCTGCCCTCGTCTGCCCACGTCTTCCCACTGCCAGTCAAAAAAAAGTAAGTAGGAGGAGGAAGGATGAAGAGTATTGCAAAGTACAGAAGAACAACATTCCAAGGTTATTCGGTTGAGCGTCTATGGTCTACAGGCTTTTGGGCCCACTCTGCATTAAAGCGCCTTATTTTACTAATGAGAATCTGGTTATTAATGAAAAAGGTGAAGCTGCAGACACTAGCCCCTTAATCATATCAAACAACTGCCTAGTTGGTGCCACATATCCCACCCTCCTCACCCGCCGAGGAGTGCCGTCCTCAGGTTGTCCTTGAACACAGGGTTTAGCACCATGCCCTGTAGACCACCCTGAAGCTGTTGGCTGTGCCAAAGTCTGAGGCCAGTCAGCACGGACACACACCGGTCATGATCCCTGGAAGAGAGCCAGAGGCTGGACTCAGCACAGATGAAAAGGACTGGTACATGAGGTGGTCTGACACGTGAACTCACTTCTGGCAGTCCTTTTTCACCCACAGTGCTACCGCCGCCTGCGGCAGAGGGTGATCTAAGAACAGCATGCGCATCACATAATTCTTGGCCAGTGCTGGGAGCTCCCTGAACAGAAAAGAAAGCAAAATACAAGGTATATCCAACATCACTGCACAGCTTTTGGTGTATTTCTTTGACTATCAGCACAGAAGAAATAAAAAGTAATAAACAAAGCAAAAAGTTATGAAAATTAAACATAAGGCAGTTATATTTTTAACAGAAAAGTCCCACTTTAAAGTATTTATCTTTTGTCAGGGGTCTTGCCAGCCATTGATTAGTACTGCTGTATGGCTATTGAAATTCCCTACTTGTCCACTAAAGTATTTCCTAGAAGCTTGTGGCCTGACACACTAGGAAAGCCAGGTATGTCTTGTATTACTTTTATGACACACTGGGGAATCAACACAGCAAAAACAAGTTGATGTATTTGTATCTGGGTGGAAAATTTTGGTGGCACACATTCAAAAAACAAATGGTAGAACTCAAAAAGAATGATGAATAAAGAAAAACATTGAAATAAAAGAAAGCTGTTCTGGAGCAAATGAAACGGGCCGGGTTGATTAAGGTGCCACTACAACAGGTCTATTCACAAAAACTGTTAGTTATTCCAGGCAAGTACATCTTGCAAGAAAGATCATCGTAATCCGCAGTTCAGTGAGTCTTTGCACTGAAATTACAGAAAACAAATGTGTGTCTTTCAGCAAAAGCATTTGAGGAATATTAGGTTCATGTCAAATGATAAATAACAAAATCTTTGAATTAGGATCAAAGAATTACCAAAAAGATTTATGACAAAATATCATTTTTGTAGCTCTTAAATAATTTGGCTTTAACACAGCATTTATTAAGTCACTTGTGTTTCACTTTTAGCTTCAGTGATCAATTTTTTAAAATATACTCCCTTCATATATATATATATATATATATATATATATATATATATATATATATATATATATATATATATATATATATATATATATATATGAAGGGAGTATATTTTAAAAAATTGATATATATATATATATATATATATATATATTGATATAAATTGATATACATATATATATATATGTGTGTGTGTGTGTGTGTGTGTGTGTGTGTATTTATTTTTTGCTGTTTTATAGCTCTCTATCAAATAGACAAAAACAATTTTATTAGTTTTTTTTTCCATATATAAAACCAAAAAGGATCCTGAAGAAGGTGAGTTACTGCTGTATACTGTAATAAGAGACAGTAGATATTCAAAAATGTAGTAAAGTACACAGAGTTTCCAGAGGAACAGAACATTTCAGATAGAGGTACTTCATCAGCTATGCAAGGAAAATGCAAACATCTACTTTTTCAAATATAAACCAGTTCCACCTACTACAAATTCTGCTAAATGTCATAAATGTAACATAATATAAATGTAACTCAGAATCATTTTGCTTGCATAGCTGATTAAGGACCTCTGTCCAAAACGTACTTCACTTCTGAATATGTATATCTCAATCTATATATCGATATAGATAGATACTCCTAGTGCATTACTGTGGGAACTGTCTACTTGCAAGAGCTGTAGTCAGCTTTATATTGGAGAAACCAAGAGAAGGCTTGCTGATTGGTTTGTTGAACATCTTTGGGTCACTGGAACTAAGAATTTGTCATTTCTAGTGGCAAGGCATTTTAATACTAATGTACAATGCATTAATGACATAACTGCTTGTATCACCAATTGTTGCTATGGCAGCAATGAAATTAGGAAACTCAAAAAAAAAGAACAATCTACACTCTTGGAATTTTAGAAATGGAAACCCCATGGAATGAATGTTATAATGACTTAAGAAATCCGAAGGTGATTCCAGGTGAGTGACTGCAGTGTACTATAGTAAGAGATGTAGAGATATTCAAAATTGTAGTAAAGTACACAGAGTTTCCAGAGAAACAGAACATTTTAGACAGAGGTCCTTCATCAGCTTAGACAGAGGTCCTTCATCAGCTGTCTAAAACTTTCTGTTTCTCTGGAAACTCTGTGTACTTTACTACAATTATGAATCTCTCTCTCTCTCTCTCTCTCTCTCTCTCTCTCTCTCTCGAGAGAGAGAGAGAGAGAGAGAGAGAGAGAGAGAGAGAGAGAGAGAGAGAGAGAGAGAGAGAGAGAATGAAAGATATGATTAAATCTATACAATCTGTAATGTGAACCTGTAAACAGCCAAGCATGTTGCTGGGTGGTTGTAGAGTCTGTCAAGGATGTCTGGACTCAGTTCCCTGAGGTATTCATGAAGGTTCTTGCACTGGAGTTGGACTCTGAGTTTCATTTTTAGAGGATAACACTCCTAGCGTTTGTCTGCAAAAGGCAATAGCGCAAAAAAGCTAGAACACACAGCATCACCTCAGCATATGGACTTGTATTCAGAACACTAGTTTAACAGTATCATCTTAACACATGGACTAGGATTCAGAACACTAGTTTTGGGGACCAAGATGAGAATTTATTCTTTGCAGAGCTCCTGTCCCCACTACTGAAGCTCAGAAACCTTGAAAAACATGTAATTCGTTGGTATGTTAAAATGACAAAGTATGTTAAATTACACAGTCATGCAGCATAACTAGGTAGTTATAGTGAACGTTATTCAACAACCCCACCCAAGCAAATGTTTCACAATATTGCTTTAATTATAATCAAAGAGGGGTAATCTCCCTGAAGAAAGGCAAGGCATCTTAAAACATTCACTTCCAACACAGAAACCCTTAACTAGCTAACTTGCCTAAAGCAGACTTATGAGCAGTCAGCTAGCTAATCTTGTTAGCTAAAATAGGCTAGCTCGCCGAAATGAAAACGCGTTTCCTGACCTGTTACGTGATTTTCTACGCGCTCCAGAAAATACTTTTTGTCCTCCTCTGGTGTTATTTTCGTGCTGGCCAATGGGTCTCACCTGAGGTGACAAATGTCAAAAAACGAAATAAACAATACTCAATCTTATTTACATGATGCTATTGAGCCGCTCCACAACGCATACAGAAAGCCATGTTGGATTCGTCACGTGATGCTAAACGGGCGTGTTTGGTTGGCTCTGTGACACGTGGGTGGGATTACTGGAAATATAGGCAACACTCAAAAACATTTTATTTTTTACTCCTAAATTCTTATACTTCAATCCCCAATAAATGTTAACGTTAAATGAATTCAGATTAAATGTTACTTTACACACTTATTTTTAACTGTGCACAATCCCCATTATGGACGTGCAGGCTGTCATATGACTAACGAGTTGTAGCCTCAACCAGTAATTATGACAATAGTTTTGGTATATGACCCTGATGCATGCCAAAGTTGCATGAGTGCATAAAAAGTGTACAATAACTACTTTAGGTTTGTTGATAGGCTCCCTTCTACAAACCGTTAAAACCAGTCTCAAATGGCTGAAATCAAAGCCAGAAATCAAGATGAACCCACAGGACATGAGGAAGGCTAAGATCAAATTTTATGCTTTTATTATACAAGTAATCCAACTAATCGCAAAGATCATTGCTTTTGAAATATTTTAATAGTTATCTTACCTTTCCATCATATAGAGCATTCAAATCTTTATACCAACCCCATTGACCCCGATACCAATGCCTACAGATTCCAAAAAGATGTTTGGTTATAAATACTAGCATTGGAAGTTGGTTGCAATTTTGATATTTATTCATTCAAGGAGCACAAAAGCAATATCATTTTCACTGCCCTTATTTAATTTGCCCTAGAACATATCCTCGCCTAAAAGTATGGGATTACTGTTAGACACTGGAGCCTTTCTGTCTTCAGGCAACCAATGCAAGGTCTCTGCATATCAGCCACGATATGATGGCTTGACCGCGAGCTGGTCACCTGAGGTCATCCGCTCTCTTTGTCTTCTTCACCCCTGTCTTTCTCTTTCTCGCTCCCATGTGTCTGTCTGTCTCTCTCTCTCTCCAAGCACAGAAGTGGTTTATGGCGGGCACGGGAACAGTTTGTGGCTCATTCATGCAGAGAACATCTAATCTTTACTAACTTGTCTCTTTCCTTTCTACGTAGACCCTTAGAACATGCCTCACTTTTGCCCGTCATCCTGTAGATTTAGGACACATATGTACTCTGTGCTTTCCTCAATAAAGTGGAACTCTCTTGATTCAATACATTGGTGTCAGTGTTTCTTGACTTTCCCAGATTGATCCAGCTGAAGAGGACAGAGGGCAACTTGGAGGAGATCGAACCTGAAGGACTGGTCACTTTGAACCAGTTTCTAGCAACTACTATTCCAAGATGATGGTATATTTGATCATAAAGTACTATGAAATAAATAGTAGCATTCTGTATGTTTTCATCAATATTCATAAAAAAAGTAGGATTTTTATTGCAAGAAGGATCAAAATCCTGGAAAAAAAAAGTTACCATTTTGGAATATATTAAATCAGCATCTTTAAAAAACTGCACTTTAATGGGATCAAGTCAAATCTCCACAATAAAAGGCACACACACACCAAAAACAGCCAGCAACACCTCCTCTTATGAATCCTCCTTTTCTTGGTATCTGGTGGTAAGAAATCAAATGAGAAGTCTTAATTTTTGTATAAAAAGCTAAGCGCTGTTCTTCACTTCAACTGAACTACGTATTCAACTTCTGAATAATACTTATGATTTGTAGATAGCATTCCAAAAATAAACACAAAGTTAATGTAACAATTATTTTCAAATAAAAGTGGCAAAAACAATAAAATTACCTGCAGTGAATACAGGTGAAAAACACAGTTTGGCCTTCATCTGCAGACCTCATTTGTCTGGTGTGGTACACCATTCCTTCTTTATTGCATCGTGAACACCTCCTATCCACCTGTTGAGAACAATTGCCATTTTAAAAAATATGAATGTTTACGTTCACTCACACACTTAATAAAAGCCGTCAAGGCAATTTACCACTGGGCCTGATAGTTCCGAGTCTTTCTTGCTCTCTACAGCAGACGAACTCTCATCCAAAGGATTAAATACCACCGATGACGTGATAACCTGCCCTGCAAATTCTAGACAGAGAATACACGTCAATACAATAAATAGCCCATCCATACACTCACTTCTGTACAGCCGCCCGCGTATTCCACAGACACTAGACAGGATCATAGATAAACGAAACAACCAAGTGCAATGAATGTTCTCCATCGGACTGGCTAAACACTTACACCTGTTCAAGTTCGTGTAAAATGAAATCTTACCGCGTACAGAGATCTTGAAGGAGCATCGAGGACACGTGATGTCGTCTTTCAGCAAAGGAACCGGGAGTATATTACCACATTCAGGACAGAAGTTTATATCGCTTTTGAAACACGACATTGCCCCGACAGCACTACAGAAAAACAAGGGTTTAAATAACTTAGCTAGTAGTTACGATATATGGCAGTCCCAGTTAAGCTAGCTAGCGAACTTGAAAAGCCACATATAGGCTATCTAGTTACCTATATAAACACGTGTTTGCGTCGGCACCGGGAACCACATTTTAAGTAGTTTTAATCACTTACTGAAATGACTCAAGGCACTTTGTAATGGTTTTCGAGCATATATAAGAAAAAGAAATAGCAGAAATAAACGAGGACACGCACACTTGTTCGAGTTCACAGTCGAAAGCTCACGAAGGCAAACCTTTCGCTGGGGCCTTTAACGTTTGTCGCGAACAAATTACATGGCCAGCACTGGTGCTAGCGTTTGTCGCAAATAAATGACGTAGGCAGGATTGCTGAGTAGGTGAAGCTAATCTCACAAATTGGTTTTGGAGGATTTTAGTTAAGGTAACTGTGATTCTGCTATTGCATCCTCTCAGATGACCGAATTGACTTGCCGTCATGCGTTTGTGCATGTGTAGTTGTTTCGTATGTCCACATATGGTGGTCTAGCGAGCATTATGTTATCAGCCGTGGCTAATCATTGCTAGCGTTAGCTGACAGGCAAACTGATCAACGTTATGCAAGTATCGCCATTATTATCTAGCCTGAAAACAAACGTACAATATGAAGTAACTCGTATTGTAATAAAAGCTGCGATGGTGACTGCTCTGTTATCCGTATTACCGGAGATACAAATGGATGTTGACGTATGCTCGAGTATTTGATGCATTGTGGCTAACTAGCTGTCTTTCTGAGTAATTACTAGCAGTCAGTATCGTGTGTGTTGGTGTCCTGTAGTATATGAGACATTGTTAATTCGTAGCAGCCTCGAAGGTGCACATTGTACAGTTAGATGATGTAGACGGTAATTATCTAGCTTTTATTTTTATTTATTTATCTAGACGTTTATTTTGCCTAGGCTTTTAAAGTGATCAGTTGTCGGCTTTATGACGGATTGCTCAGTTGGAATTTCTCAACAGTACACAGGAAGACCAAATTGCCGTTTTTCATGTTTGCACTTTATGCAGAATGACTGAAAACGACGTGGAGAACGAGCTGTTAGACTATGAGGAGGATGACGTGGATGCAGCAGGTGGTGTTGGGGATGGAGGGCTCGCTGGGGACACCAGTGCTATGGCCATGCGGAAGGAGGGGGTCAAGGGCTCCTATGTGTCCATCCACTCCTCCGGGTTCAGGGACTTCCTTTTGAAGCCTGAGCTCCTGAGGGCCATTGTGGATTGTGGCTTTGAACATCCATCAGAGGGTGAGAAGAATGACGAATGTCTTTGTCTGTATGTATGTATGTATGTATGTATGTATGTATGTATGTATATCTTTTATTTTGATCAAATATTTGTTGCCTTATTAAGGTTTTGTGCTAAAGTGCCTAACTGCAGCATATACTTTCACCCTCCTTGGCAATTCCAGTTCAACATGAGTGCATTCCTCAGGCCATCTTGAGCATGGATGTTTTATGTCAGGCCAAATCTGGTATGGGGAAGACAGCTGTCTTTGTGTTAGCTACACTACAGCAACTGGAGCCAGTGACTGGACAGGTAATTGCTCTCAGTGCGCAGATGAATTCAAAAAACATATCACAGGTGTCTTACAGTTAAGTGTAAAATAACTAATTTCACAGGTTAATATAGTACAATCTGTGAATCTGTTGTTCTGTATCAGACTGATATCATTTTTCTCCTGCCCAGGTATCAGTGCTGGTAATGTGTCATACTCGTGAGTTAGCGTTCCAGATCAGCAAGGAATATGAGCGCTTCTCCAAGTACATGCCTACTGTCAAGGTACAAAAACAGTGGATGTGTGTCTATACTCAGTGTTGCTGTTGTTTTAGGAAGAACATCAAAAGCCTCTTTTCCACTGTAGGATCAGTTACTAAGGCTGTGTTAGGCCAGGCCAGACTTCTGAGACAAATTAAGTTTTCTTTTTCCACAAGTGTTGTGCTGGAAATCGGGACCAGGATGTATTTGAAGTGGTGATGTATTTGAAGTGGTGATGGATTTCTGTCATAATTATGTCACTAAACAGCTCCAGTCACTGTTTGACTAGATGGATAATTTGGAATCGTTTGAACTGTTTGTGTCTCTTTTTATGTATGCAAAGTCACACAGGATGCATTTTCAGGCTGTGCCTGAGAGATCAAGAAGAGGCTTACCTCTAATTGCATAGAACCAATCAGTGAATCTTTGTCATTAAGCCATCTCACCTGAACGGTTCTGCATCTCTGTGCATGGTTAGCTGATGATGCTGCAAACACAATGCTAAACACTGTAAGAATTTCATGCTGCACCATGTTCATGTGGAAATACGTCTGGAACAGTCGTTGTCTGTAACTGTTTGGCCATACAGTGGAAAAGAGGCTTAAAAAGCCTCTTCACATCCTTGTCAAGACATTATCTCCACTTGGCTGGGTAGTAACGTTTATTATGCTCTCATCTGTGCTCATTCTCTTGCGGCCTTTGTCCCCAAGGTGGCAGTGTTCTTTGGTGGTTTGTCCATAAAGAAGGACGAGGAGGTGTTGAAGAGAGAGAGCCCTCATGTTGTGGTGGGAACCCCGGGTCGGATCCTGGCACTGTCCCGTAACAAAAGCCTTAACCTACGTCACATCAAGCACTTCATCCTGGATGAGTGTGACAAGATGCTTGAACAACTGGGTGAGGGCATTTATCAAGTATTAAAGCATCCTAAACAACATCATAGTGTTTTGACCACCAGGACCGTTAGAGTGAGCATTCAAAAAGGTTGTACCATGGTTTGACATTTTTAAGATGCAGCAATTTTAAAACATCAGAGCAGCCTGGGTATCTTTTTAAAAACTTTTTCAATTAATAACATTCAGTATTATTAAGCACATTATTCGTTCATTTTTTAATTTATTTTTTATTTTTTATACTGATTCCAAAAAGAGGCAAGACAGAAAGCGAAAATGGGAAATATTGAAAATAAGAAACACATTATATATTTTTTTTTATTGCTAGTATTCAGTGTTTCCATATTTAGATGTGATATTATCAATGTTGAAGTTACAGGTACACAACTTCAAGGTCTACCAATCCTTTTCTGTACCAGACCAAAATCAAAGTTAATCGTAAATTAGTGCAATCATGAATATGGGAAGCTTCAAGTTATGAGCAAGAATTGGGTTAGCTTTTTTTCACACATTTACAGTATATTTTAAAATGAATCATAATTGCTGTGCATGCTGTAATTGATGTTTGTGTTTGTGGTTTCTGATAAAGTGTGTTTTTAAGAGAAATTCTATTGGCTTTCAGGGCTGTTTGACAGTCTCTTATAAAAAGGGTTCAGTTACTAATTCTGACATTGGTTTAAAACTAAAATGTCTTTCACCACTATGAAACATGAAATGTTTCTGCATTTCTCATGTGGGATTATATTTGGTATCCTTAATTTGTGTTTTCCTGTTTCTCCTCTCAGACATGCGCCGTGACGTCCAGGAGATTTTTCGCATGACCCCCCATGAGAAGCAGGTCATGATGTTCAGTGCCACCCTGAGCAAAGAAATTCGCCCTGTCTGCCGAAAGTTCATGCAAGATGTAATTACGCATACGCTCCCTTTACCACGGCAACTGCTCCTCCCACTAACTTCCCCCATGCCAACAGTTACCGGAGGGTGAAAATTACATGCCACCTTCAATCAGATTTACTAGAGCCAAATAGCCTCTTCAAACACTGTACGTATAAGTGGCTGCTAACTGAAAGGGGCACACAATAAGAGATGTAAAGACCTCAAATCCATACGTTGGCTGACAGTGTCAGAGTTGACATGTTATCCCCTTTTTTTGGCATTAGAATCATATCTTATAGATAACAGATCAGCCATCAGAGAGTGTAGACCATCTATCCATCCATCAGAGATGGTCCTTTGGCTGCAAATACACAATAAGATTCCCTAATAAGATTTTTTTTTTTCTGTCCAACTGTGCTCTTAATGGAACGTAATTCTTGCAACATAACACTTACTCACACGAGCAGGTTTTACACAGCACCTTTAAATTAGTGAGTAATGCACTATTCTATGACTGAAAGCCAGAAAATAACTGCAATTATGATGTTATTCAAAGCTCTCATTTAGGTAGTCAGGTGCTTAGATTCATGAATGCATAGAAAAGATGTAATCAAGAAAAAAGTCCAAGTAAGCCGGTGTGTGACTCAAGCACACAGGCAGACGCACATGCACATTCGGGGAAACGCAGAGCACAATGGTTGTGAGAAAGTCCTAGAAAAAATCTGAAATGCAGCTAGATTAAAAAAATGCAGGAACACTTCCAATTTTCCATTGTTCCCCCTTTTATAGCTTATTTTCTAAAGGCAGCCTCCTCTAGAGCTGGCAGCCCCATCAGCCTTGAGTTTAGTGCCCGCAAATCCCTGTGTCTTTTCATTACCGGAGGCCCCCGAGGACCGCATCAAGCTGGACAGCAGTGGGCAGAGCCTCCTCAGGGGGCAGCAGAGCTAATTAAGCAAGCCACAAAATATGCCCGAAACAAACAAAGGCGATGGAGTTAAACAGAGCTCCAGGCGCCTCGCAGTTAACTCCCTTTCCAACAACGAAGACTGCAAAATTAAATCGACCTCGTGCAGCCGAGACTGGAAGCCAACCCCCCTCCCCCCATTCCACCTTGCCCCACCCACTCCTCCACACCTGCTTCTGTCCCTGCCCAGTGGCGGTGGTTGAGTGTTGGTGCCCTGAAGACGGGCCATCGTTCCGTCGTGCCGCTCCTCAAAAAAAAACCAAAACACCACCTGCAGTAAAAGGAAAAAGGGGGGGGGAAGCGGGAAGGAAGTTGGAGGCATGGCGCAAAAACTGAGACGGAAGAGAAAGCACACGCGGGCGTGAGGGGAAAAGGGAGTAGCGTGAGGGAGGCTTAAGTTGCGGAAGCCTGGAGCGGGAAAGGGCAAGCTGACGAAGAAGAGTGCAGGAGAGGGTGAAGTCGCGCGGACGTAGGCTGGGGTAATGAAATGGCTCTGAGAAGGTAGCACGATTGCAGAGCATTCTCCATGAAGAACCAAAGAACGCACTTTCCAGCTGAGGGGGAAGCCTCCCTGTCCATCGCTCCAAGGCAGCGGCACCCCCTTGGAGCAGTCCCCAGAAGCCCTGCTCATCAGAGCTCACAGCCAGGAAGGAACAAGCAAGCACCTTTTTCAGACTTCATGATAAGAAATGGTCAGGGCTACACACATGCACAACTCCGAGGCATATTACCAGATACACACCGTAGTCTGGCACACGCAGGCTCTTAGGCCAGGGAACAGGCCAGGAATGTATCCTCAGGCTGTAGAGAGCAGTAATAGGCAAGTGGTAGGATTGTATTTTAACTTTCTACCTTGCAGTTCTCCCTTCCCTTGGCCACATTAATCTCAGTCATGTTCATCGGCTGAGCAGCGATTTGAGGGTAGTGGGCCTCGGGATGAGGATATTAGATGGAGATGAGGTCTTGGGCAGAGAAGTTGTGCTGTCAGGCTAGATAGTGTTTCTGACAGACAGCAACCACGCTGATAAAACATGACTTTGCCTGTGAGCTTCGCTCGGGTAAGTGCAACCATGTGCAGTGAGCGATGAAGAAAGCAGTGTTTCTAACTGCGTGGTGACAGTGTATAGTATTTGCACATTAACTAGACTCCGTGTCTGTCGTATAGCAGATTTGCCACATATGGTTCTCTGCTAAATTACCAGTTTTTCAAAACATTTTTCGCTTTTTAAATGGCACACTGTCTATAATTTAGACTGTGTTGACACATGGGTGTATTTACAGATGCAATTTTTAGGTTAAACTAAGTAGAAAATAATTGACATGCGAAATATTAAATGACAGTTTATTAATTTGAGCAATTAACAGAAATAATTTAAATCTAGTAATCTTAGTAAATTTATTACAAATACGAAAATATTTTGTACTAGAGATGATGATTAACTTAAAAATAGTATTGTGGTGTGCAGGTAGTCTGAGAGGTCCTGGGATATCGGTGTACTTATTCTAGCGCGCGCGCGCGTGTGCGTGTGCGTGTGCGTGTGTGTGTGTGTGTGTGTGTGTGAGAGAGTATATATGTGTGTGTGTGTGTGTGTGTGTGTGTGTGAGAGAGTATATGTGTGTGTGTGTGTGTGTGTGTGTGTGTGTGTGAGAGAGTATATATGTGTGTGTGTGTGCGTGTGTGCGTGTGTGAGAGAGTGTATATATGTGTGTGTGTGTGTGTGTGTGTGTGTGTGTGTGTGTGTGTGTGTGTAAATGCGTGCTGTGGGCCTTAGGATGGGAGGGGAGGGTGTATCTAATACACATGCCTTCTCTCTCCTTCCCCCTTCCTGTTTCATATCTATTTCTACACCTCTTTCTGAAATCCTCGGACATCTCATTTTTGATTTCATATTGCTTTTGCTTGCCTGACGCACTGCTCCACATAAACACCTCTTTGCTTTTTGACGCCACTATTAAACCTCTCGTTCACGGATTCGTGCCTCCTGCCTGTGTCATACCCCTTTTAACTACACCACCCTCCTCCCCTGCTATACTGTGATGCCCCCCTTTAACCACAATATCTCTCACGCCTGACTTCCGTCCTTAATCCCCTGCCTTCCCCACAAACGCATGCCCTCGACCACTGGTGACCCTAGCCTATGGAAATTTTTGTGGATGATGAGACCAAGCTCACACTCCATGGCCTACAGCAGTACTATGTCAAGTTGAAGGACAACGAGAAGAACAGGAAGCTCTTTGATTTGCTGGATGTGCTGGAGTTCAACCAGGTACTACAGTCTAGACTAAACTCTGTGACCATCAGCCTGTCCCTTATTGCTTTGGAAAAGGTTCAGATTTTTGTTTCGACCTCCCCACCTCATAGTGTAACATGTGCTGCAGTTGTTTGTCCTTTGGAGGTTCATTGTAAGATCTTTTGTGGGGTGACCTTAGGTTTGAAAAAGGTGCCAGCGTAAAAGGTTGTGTTATGTTATTACTCTGATTATGATCATTAGTCACCTACTTGGAAGCGTGCGTGTGCGTGCATGCATGCAGGTGGTGATCTTCGTAAAGTCGGTGCAGCGGTGCATTGCTCTGGCTCAGCTGCTTGTGGAGCAGAATTTCCCTGCCATCGCCATCCACAGAGCCATGCCCCAGGAGGAGAGGTGGACACAGCACTTTCACACACCTGCCCCCTCCCCAATGTTTGTGTCTTTTGGTCTGTGTTGATTTAAATTTTCCATTGTGTCATCCCCACCACACCCCGATTCCAGGCTAGCTCGCTATCAGCAGTTTAAAGATTTCCAAAGACGGATCCTCGTGGCCACTAACCTGTTTGGCAGAGGGATGGACATTGAGAGGGTCAACATCGCCTTCAACTATGATATGCCGGAGGATTCTGACACATATCTTCACAGGGTTAGTTATTAGAGTGTTATTTAATAATAATAAAAAAATTATTTAAAATGTGGTTTATTATTTTAAATGTGTGTTTGTCAACTTTCTCTCTGATTGACTCCACCCCCCCAGGTGGCAAGAGCAGGCAGATTTGGGACAAAAGGTTTGGCCATCACGTTTGTTTCCGATGAAAGCGACGCCCGTACCCTGAATGATGTTCAGGACAGGTTTGAGGTGAACATCAGTGAGCTTCCAGAGGAAATCGACATCTCCTCCTACAGTAAGTTAATCACTTCCCAGGCACCACTGGGCCTGTCTACGTGTAGAATAGCTGCCTAGCCCTGCAATGACTGTGTATATACCAGCAGCTCAATGGCAGCAGTAACAGTGGCATTTATATACATTTCAATTCAAAGCATAGAATGAAATACAATCACACTGTGAAACCCATGCAGTGCTCTCTGGGAGCTGGATTCAGTGGTTGATTCAGTGGATTCAAAAGCTTGCCAACCCACATGATCAGGGATGTAGCATAAATATGACAAAAACAATAAATGGCTTCATAGTTTCCTGTTAGTGACTTTATGATCCACAATTAAATTATAAATGGCAAAACATGTTGATGGTTCTATTCATATAATTTACCAAAATTTCATTTTCTTCTTTCTGTTCTAGTTGAACAAACACGGTAAAGAAGACGTGTGTGTGCAGAGAATGCATGGGAGAGTAGCATTTAGTAGCTTGCAATTCAGCATCGACTGTTATAGTGAAGTTTAGTGAGAATGTTTAAGAAAAAAATAAGCTGTATACATATTTAATTACAGGGATCCTTAAATTCTTCAGAAGTTTCTGATGCTATATTGTTTCCATTGTAAAACAGATTTTGTTTGTCACAATTTAGAAAGGATATGTTATACCTAATAATAGTGTTTGTAAAAGACTTTGATTACATTTTAAATTGTGAACTTTTTCCTCATTTATTTTAGCTGTTACTGACTGCAGTGTTGGAGTAAGGTACTTTATTTAGATTGCAAATGAAGTGGATAGATGTAAAATAGTTAAATATGGAAAGCATAGTATTGCTTTTCAGAAAGGCATGTCCAAGGATGTTATGAAATACTATAAAGTGAAATAGGGATTCACCATACAGTAATCTTTGTTCCATGTTCCTTGCTGAAAAACAAATACACTAAATTTGTTTAACTGTTATGCTGTATTTATTTAACATTAGTACTGTACACTAAAGGTGCATGATGTAGAATCCCTTTTTTAATTTAATTTTTTTAGAAATAGTTTGCAGTTGCAATCATGGTCACTCACCACAGCTTTTGTTTTTGTTTTGAAAATGACTTTTTTAATGTGCTGAACCTGGCACCAAATTCCTCCAAAGACTTTTTGTATTTGAGAAAACATAGCTAGCTTTTACAGCTAAAACTCTAATGTAAGAATTTTAGCTTGTAATTTACAAGTCGCAGACACCAATGAAAAAGCCCAACCTGTCATGCAAAGTAGAAAGTCCTGCCATTCCTACATAATGCACCTTTAGTATTTTTTCGTACTTGTACTTGTCAAGGTGTTTTTCAGTATTTCAAATCTCGGTGCATAAGCATTTGCTGAATTTCATAAATAAACACAAAACGGAAATTGTAGTTGTATCTTGGATGATTGTTCTGGTTATGTGTGTTGTAAAATACTTTGACCTGCAAGTCTTCTCAGCCCCTACTCCACACTGACACATTGAGTGAAGCAAAGTTAGGTGACATTTTAAATGCCAGTCACTTTCAGGTATGTATTAATTATAGCACTTAACTAATTAGACATTGTACCCTCATCTTAATTTTCATTGTAGCATCGTATGACTTGCATGGCTTTTTTCCCCCAAGAAACAAAATGGAAAGTACACACTGACTAGAGTGGAATGGCTGTTTATCGTTACCTTTTTTTAATCCATGAAGTTCTCGCACTCATTGAAAGGAAATTTCATCTGATCTGATCAAATGTTTATCATCAAATGCTTTTACAATACCAATGGCTTAAGACAGGAAGTCAAGACAGTTGTGTCCGCACAAAGTCTTACAGCAGGACATCAACAGGATGGGAAAACTGTGAAAGGAAATCTCTGCAAGAACAAATGGTGGTGGATGGGGAAGGGAGCCAAAAACAGAATCCAGGATCAGTGAATTAGCTCTCCGTGTAATGGGATTGTACTGGTTAAAACTGCATACAGGTCAGTTCTTAAAGATTATATATCTTCTTGTTTTTGCCATGTGAAGCACTTCTCTAGTTTGTATATATTACAAAAGGCCCACAGAACAGGTTCCATGTATACCGACATATCAAAATAGTCATTTATTCTCGTAATAAATTTATAAACAACACATCAGGCAGTGGTCTTTATACTGTCATACATACATACATTTGAATACATCAAATGCTGTCACAAAAGTCTCAATATAGTGTATTTAAATTATATTAGAATTTCCCCCTCATCCCACCTACTTGTATCAATTTAAATGAATGCCTTCAAAAGAACATGTAAAGCAACATTTATGGTCATTGGTTTTGCAACAAACCTAACATTTAGGACATCTTCGAAATGCAATGAAATCTCTCCCATCTTAAGGAGAATGAAGAAGGGTTCAAGTACATTACTTCAACAAAACATCACAGATCTGTAGATTATGAGTTTTGGTGTTCTGGATGCATGAACCTTCAGGCTAATCATTCCTGGCACAAAATTTAACTTAATCAAAATAGTGCTATTTTAAAAGATAATTCTTTTTTAAAGATTATCATTTTTAAAAGATCAATCTTTTGCTTGAATGGATTGATCAAATTAGTCAACATTTACAACTGGTGTACTTGATTTAGAATGTCAGTAATAATGCCACTTAGAATAATGTCAGTGACTTGCTGGAAAAAAACTTCATTCTGTCAATCACAGGACAGATCTTGTCAAAGAACATACAATATAGTAGACAACACAAAACCAACCTTTCAATGCACTGAGTTTGAAACTAGGAATAACACAAAAGCTAATACTTTTAAACTGAGCGACAATAGTCACATGATCCTGAGAAGAACAGCGTTTCCTGCACTGCCTTCATGAGCGGTGGATAAGAAATAGCAGGACTCTGCTATGGTCTTCTCCGAGTAAGACTGTTGCATGTGCATGAGGTACCAACTTTTGTGCTGTTCCCAGTATGACAGGGTGTTACAACAACCATCACCCAAGACAACAAAGTGACTTTCCCTAATAAAATCCCTTTTCCTTCACCATGTATTTTAATCATGCATTACAATTGGGATTTTCATAATCTTTCACACCCTGCCTGTTTTCTTTGGTTTGAGAGGTGTTCCTCTCTTTCTGCATGGTTTTCTGCAGAAGTCAGTCTATTTTTTCAAGGCCCATGGCTGCAACTCAACCTTTCAACTCCAGCTCGTGTCATATTTTGTCCACCCCTCAGGGGGTGCCAGATAAATCCTTCGACCATGTGACAGAAAGCTGACCACACCTCTGTAGCCAGTACGGGGAACCCCTGACTTCAAGTCGTCCATCACCCCCAGATTACGGGCCAGCACTTTGAAACCGTCCCTGCTGGAGTACTGCACTCTGAATGGGCCAGAGCCTTTCAAACTACCAGCTTGCTGTAGATCCTCTACCTTTATCAAATGGGCACTGTACACCTCCTTAACAAAGTCTTCATCATACCGTTCGCCAATCAAATAAGACAAATCCCGTTTTGTGAAAGGCACAAATTCAGTGTTCAATTTAATGTAGCGCAGATACTGGTCAAAAAATTGACCCAAACTAACTCCTTTGCGGCCAAACGTCATAGTTCTGGAGATTTCTGGCCGAATGCAAGAACGGTCTTTTCTTTGCTGTGGATGACGCATCCAGTCATCCCAGAACGCTTTGGGCCATTTGGGCTCGAGCTCGGCCCACAACTCCTTCAGCAGCATCCATCCCAGGCCAGGAAAGAAATCTGTTCGGTATAAGAGGTCTGGCTTACCAGGGTCCACCAGACCCTCCCGTCCATTGTCGTTCCAGGCAGAGATGCACCACAGAGTGGGGTCGGAGCGCAGGATAGGGTAGAGAGCGCGGAAATACTCAAAAAAGTCTGGAGCCACCTATATGGACACAAAAGGTTTCTGAGAGTGAAATGTACAACCAAAGACATGACACAAAACATCAGAACAATAAAGTTGGGAAAATAAACTGAACATGAGCAGGATCACAAGCAATTAGTAGAACCTTTGCACACTGACCTCTCTCAGTGACCACAGGCTTTGTCATCATTACACTTCTAATTAAGTATAACATGTCAACTAAATATTTAATTCAGCTTCAATATAATTGAGTTTATAACTTAAAATCGTTGTTTTTTTTCTGGTGCATAATCAATCTAGCATCAATGTAGTTAACCCACAGTACCAATGTAGTTAATCCATAGATCAGTTAAATGTGCTAATCTGGAAGAGCAAACTGGGATTACATCTGTCAACCGTATTAGGGAAAGGGATTAAGGTCTCATCCTTTCTGCTAGACAGCAGCCTCACCCATCTGATTCTCTAGATAAAGGACCCCTAATGAGTCATGGACATTAAAAAAAAAAAAGCACTGGTAGGTGCTAACTGAACAATCTTGTTTTTCCTGCATCTCTACATTTCATTAAATTAACACAGAGACTAACACACTATCTTCACACATACTGAGAAAGTTATCTGTGAAAACGGTATTAATCATTTGAAGTGACACAGTAATTGTAACCCAAAAAGGAGGGTCCCAGTCAAGAGTCAGTGGTACCCCACTGGGGCACCACTGCAAGAGGCAGGGGGTCCTCAGTCTGTGGGTGCCTGCATGCCCCTCCCCTTCTCCAGTGGTCCCAGTCTAGAATAAATGCATTATACTGGACATGCTAGTGCCATTTCAAGTGCCACTATTCAACTGATAAATTCAAATATGATAACAACAATTTGCATCCATTAGACACAAAATGTTTCCAGTGGCTCAGTAATGATGTTGTACTGTGTTCTCTGGGCACACCAGGTGAGAACTTAATTTCAAGGACATGCCCTGTAGAGTAGACTTTTATTTGCTGCTCAGGAAATTAGACTTTGTAATCAGTTTGGCTGTGAGACTTTGAACAAGTTCAAAATCTTGCAGATAAAAGAGGGCCCTGCAACAAGGACTTGTTCTTTTATCCTTGTGCCACATGAATTTTACAGGCAGAGAGGGTTTTGATGTCAAATACTGCACAAAAACTTGAGATTTACCCAATGCATGACAGGTTGAAACCTTTTTCCATAGTACTGTACTGTATATAAACATTAATACATTATAGATAAATGAGCTATTGAAATGAAAAACCATACATCAGCCATTTCCTGCTTTTCTGTAATCCATTATTTTAGTTTTTGATTTTGTACATTTAAATTAAAATATACATTAAAATGCTAAATACGTTTTATTTAGACTTGCCTTACTTCATTAATTTGGACATTTAAAGATAAAAATTGTAATCTTTTTTTATATCATTGTTTTTATTTTGTAGAATGTGGAAAAACAGTAAATGGACATGTATGGTTTTTTTTTTTGTTGCAAGGGCTCAAATAGTGTGAGCCTCTGCATTGCTCCAGGACAGTTCAATTTGTAGGCAATTCTACAGATTGATTAGGTCTGCATTCTTACCTCCAAGTCATCCTCTACAATGACCACAGTGGAGTAACTGAATGTGTTGAACACTTGGTTTAGAGCCCAACGGTAGTGTCTGGCAATCTTGTAATAGCCCTGGAACTTTCTGTGATCTGGCCGAACTGGAATTTCTGAGAGATCTGGCTGGCTAATGTGGGTCACTTGACTACCATAGGAGCCAATTACCCGGGCAGTGTCCATGTGACCACAGTCCTGACTGACGATGATTGGGTAAAGTTCAACTGAAGGACGGTACTGTATCAGTTTGTCCAAGCTCCTTTTCACTGTGACTCTGTCACAAGCGATGACTAAGATTGGGATGACAGTTTGAGGACTAGGACCAGTAAGGCCCACTTTATTTTGAGCAAATTGTTTGTCATCATCTGACTGCTTGCCCTGGTTTAAGACTGTGGGAGGAGACATGACAACAGAAACCTGGACATTTTCCTGAATAATTTTGTTTTCATCCAGGATGGGTAACTGGGGCACCTGCTGAGGTTCTTTAAGTTTGTCCTGTTTCTCCTTTGTGTCTCCCGCGTCTCTTTTTACAGCATCTTTATGCTGTTCCCACAGTGATCTGTGACTTTGTATCTGTTTTAGAAGTTTTTTCTGAGTCTCCAGTTCCAATTCCACCTCCTCTGCCAATCTGATCACTTCACCGGCCAATCCACTGGCTCCGCCCCCTTTCCCAGCTCTCCACGCCTCTCCTGCACCTGGCTCAGCTCCTCCTCCTTCTCCAAGTCTACCAATGGGTGGCCTTCCCCACAGAAAGAGAAGAAGCAGGGCATTCCATGCGACAAATAGAAAAGCTCCACACAAGATAAGGGACCCTTTCTTGCGAACCATGGCCCAGTGACACCACACAAGGGATTGACGTGAAGAAGAGTCTAAGATAAAATGAAAAGAGAACAGTTATAGGATGAGTTTTAAAAAATTACATATTCTATTACAGGTGGTGCTGACATACACCTATAGCAAATTATAATAGACTGTTAATGCTAGCACTTTCTGCAATGCCGCCTAAAAGTACACTGAGTCTGCACTAATGTGTACAACTAAAGTATTCTTTTGGAACTGTAAAGGGTAAGAGAGTCAACAGAAGTGTCTTTTGTGAAAATATTGCACACAAGGAAGGATATGGTTTTACCCTACCCTACACTCAGAAACAGAGGAATTCAGGAATGCACTCAAAAAAGAGACCAATCTTTCACCTGCCCCAAACCATGTAAAACAGAGTAAAGTACAGGAACGAATAGTCACTCCAGGGCTCCTTAATACTGAGATATGGCCTTGTGGGACTTCTGATTACATGCAGCACTATTCTTCCCCTGCTCCCCACACCCATTCCCAAATGGATGTTCTTTCGTACATCAAACAACATTGTTCTTGACGTAACAACCTGTCTAAAATGTACAAATCAAAGTAGTTTTTAGATCTCAGCTGTCAAGGTAATTTTATTAATCATGATTCACTTTCAGTCAGTGGTAACTTTTCTTTAGTTAAAAACTGAACCCAAAGACCCTTAACAACGCAATTACCGTGGACTACAGTTACCTTGTGAAATACGACATTCAAATGATGGAGGTCTTCATGAGTGGAGGCAGTTAGGATATAGTCTATATTTTGAAGTGGGGAAGGAGTTTGCCTAGTTTGAATACCAGGCACTAAGGATTTACATCTTCTTTTTAAAATAACAGTAGGCACTGGGCATTATGAAAATTCCCTTTCATATGGATAACCAAAGTTGCTCACACCCAACCTAAAACAAATGAGTAGTGTGAGCAGGAATTACCTCCCCCAACACTATGCCTATGCTGTGGTAGATCATAAAAACCAGTAGCTGTTTCTTCCCTACATGCAACCAAAGCTTATCTGTTGTTCTGAAGCCAGGCCAGGTGCAAAAGCTGTGGCACAAGGCTGAAACGGAAACAATCTGGCCACAAAAGAAGATAATGCAGCTCATGTAGTCTCTTATGTAATGAAATTTAGGAAAAGGTTGGGACAAAAAAAAACAAAACAAAAAAAAAAAACATAAACAGCTTACTGTTAAGGTTAGAATGGGAATGCATTATACATACCCTAGACCTTACTCTGCAACTATGCTGGCATGAAGAATGCTGCCACTCCACAGCCTATGGTTATGCTGAAAGTACTACGGAAACCCTCCCCCACCCAGCAACAGGAACATGACTCTGGTATCTCTTTCCGTCATATGGTGAATTTATAAGTTCACATGTTTTCAGAGTAAGCACTTTTTGATTAGCAAGAAAACCAGTGCAACTTTTCCAGGACATGGTAATTATACTGACAGTATTCAAACGAACAGCCACTGTTCCTGAATGGACTAATCACTGTTATATATTAAAAAAACAAACAAAAAAACAAACAAACAACAACAACAAAAAAAAAACATCAGACATAGTACACACAGTAATGGAGATCACGAAAATGAAAACTGATTCAATAACAGCTCACTATAAAAATTACACCTTTACAGTAAACATAAAATTATGTATTTGCAGTTAAACTACAAATTAAATTTAGGAGTCTTCCATCAATCTTGTAACATTTTTATAAGGCTGATTACATCTTTTATACCTGTAAAATTCGGAATTAAAAAGTGAAAGTAAATATTTTCTCAAATAAGCCATCCCTTTTAAACATAAAACCATCCCTTTTTTTAGCATGAAAAATAATTCTCAAATAAGAATGGATTGCCTTTTATATGTCCATCACTGAAACAATAGCTGGTGACCTTTCAGCCTGTGAAAAGTAGCCTATATTTGAAATGACAAAGTCCATTCATTCCCAGTGTCAGACACGAGTGTGCACAGGAAAAAAATCAATACAGAAGACTGTCACACACAAGTCACTCATTGCTCTGTACTGGCTAGGATTAGATCCTAACAACTGTTTACACCAGATAGAAGTTTAAATGACCCCTTAAAAAAAACCTACCCACCTATATGTCATCAACACCACCACTTGTATACAAAAGCAAAAGCTCCTCAGAAATAAAAAAGAAATACATCACGTAGTAGTCACAAAATGAAAATACTGGAAATACAGCCTAGACAAAAACAAAAAACAAAATAAACACACACCTAGACTAACATGAAGAAATACATAATAAGTACGTGAGGAAATCCCGCATTCAAAAGGAAGATATGAAAGTGTCAGTGCTGATTACCTACAACACCAATAAACTCTGTAATAAAACTGAGCAACTAAGGTTCACACTATCCTGTTAAAGAAATTGTGTGAGGTGGCTTCGCTTTACATGGTTATATTTGTATACATCTAGGACTACTTACACTACTATTTTGTCTCTATTTTCCACTAATAAAACTCAAACTAGACCAAGGTGTATAGCCATACTCCACTAGCATCAACAAATGTACACAGAGAGGTCTAAGATTTCATAAAAAACACATATAGACATGTCATGATTGCAGAGAAGAGAAAAAATGGTAAATGAGGCAAGAGATGTGAAAAGGAAAGTACTGTAAGATGTAAGGGCATGAGAAGTTTTAAAAACGTTCTGATATAATAAGTTCTAAGAAAAAGCATAAGAGAAGAATAAGGGAAATGAAAGCAACAGCATGTCTACTATGAAAAGACAAAAAAGGGAGAGAAAAACAAGGTATATTTGAATGGTACCTGGATAAAAAGCGTTTACTTTTTCCACGTCTTTCTCTGTTCTCAAGAAGCTTATTAGTAGGTAACTGACGAGACCAAGAGAAGAGAAGAAAAAAAAGGGGAGGGAATATATCCCACTGGTGCGAAAGACCAGCAACACACGCCCTAAACTCCACCTTCTCGATAAGCCCCGCCCCTTCAGGCCAACAACAGACACTCAAACTCCACCCTCTCCCTAAACCCCGCCCCCTTAACACTAGGAACATACACCCCCAAACTCCACCCTCTCGCTAAGCCCCTCCTCCTCACACTTTCACTCCTGGAAACGTGTGAAAGCCTGGTAGGTTGCCTTGCACAACTCAGGTCGAAGTTCATGTCTTACTGATGCAGGTGCAACAGCGCAAGCATATACTTGCGAATGTCTGGGATAAATGTGAGCTTTTAATTTTTTTTTTTTTAATGTCACGCATTGTAGAAAAATTGTCTACAGAAATTCACCTAATTTGGTCATTTGTGGGATAAACATTACAAGCAATATAGCTGGGTGTTTTTTCCACACACAAACAAAATTGTTTAGCTACTGGGCTAAAATGGTACAGTCAGCAATTAGTTGGGTACTTACAGTAAACTGACCGTTTAAACCCGTTTAAAGCTGGTGTTCTAGCTATCTTGCAGGATAAATGAAACGTTAAGTCCTGCTGTAGTGTACCTTAACCTAATCGACACGCAACATTCCCCTGCAGATCAGTTCGTCAAAGCTAACCCATCAGCTACTGCCTGGTCCGACCACACCAGTCCAGTGAGGTATTTTAGCTAAGTCAACTAGCTCGCTATTTTTTTTTCCAGGTTTTACACAGTTAAACCAATCCCAAGATGTGGCTACATATTTTCTTCCTTTAAAAAAGCGCACGTTAACTCTCTTTTAAAATTAATTACCCAAGAGGTTATAAGCTAGGTAACGTTTCCTAGCTGGTTCACTTTCACCGGGCTAGTTCGTGTGTGACCAGCCGCTGGCTAACCGACGCGTATCCAAGAGCCACCCGGCTCAGCCACAGCCTCGTCCGCGGTCCTCACCTTTCTTCATTTCGGCGCAGCCGCGCCGCCTCGGCAGACGGGGGGGTGGGGGTGGGGGTACAAGCTAGCGCTGTGGTGGCGAGGCGGATCCGTCTCACCCCTGGCCGCTCACAGGTCCCCCGTCGCCAGCCTCCGCCGGTGCCTCTGCTCCTTCATTCCCTCTCCCGTTTATCCTTCTCAACCATTTTTTATTTTATTTATTTTTTTTTAGCGAGGCGCCATTTAGATATGTGCGGTTCTAATAACTTTGATTCCAGCTCACAGTATAGCTAAGAAATAAATAAATAATTGGGTTTTTTTTTTTCTTACACGTTTTAAGGTGGATCTACGGCGGTGGTTTTCATTCGACGCCGCCGTACGTGTAACGGCGTTTTTAGGCCACTTCCGGATTGACTTATTAAGATAGGCCAAACCCTCGCGCAGTTCTCCTCCCCCCTAGCAACAGTGCGCCTTGACAACCGCGAGTCCTGCCGCCGCAGCCTGCGCTTTCTGTAAGATTGCCCCATACCGCAGTTAGAGATCTAATTTGGACAGCAATGCGTGATGTTTTAGCTTGATTTTTTATTTATTGCTGAAAAAAAACCAAAAAACAAACAAACTGGCCGTACTCAACTTTCATAAAGACGAATTCTGTTTCTCAGTAAAGGTTCCATAATCTGAACAGCTGAGTAGCTAGTTACATGGTGAGCAAGTTATTTCATGCAGCCAACGTGTACAAAAACATTTATTTAAAGAGTGCCTGCTTGAAGTGTAGATGCAATTATTTGTCGCTCTTCTTACTCTTCGTTAACTGTCTGGAGCATTTTTTACATCCTTCAAAACTAAAAGCTGGTTATCAATGCTCTTTAGTTCTTGCTCTAATGCTGCAATCTGTAGAGGGTAAGAAACGAGAAAAAGACTACAAGTTGTTTTATTTAAATGCACAAGAATACTGGCTATGTTTAGCAGGAAATTAAAATGGAAAACAATATGTAGCTAAGCATTAATATAACATGTAGTTTTCATTCCTTCATGTAAAATGATTTAGCACACTCCTCTAGTATATGTTCACCTTATTTTGTGTCTCCTGTTGAATATGCTCAGGTGCCTTTTCTGTGTAGTCTGGCACTTTGGTCTGAGAGAGAAATCGCTGAAGTTTGGAGAGAAGCTTTTCTCTGCGCTGGGAAAGGAGGGTTACCTGTTTGTCAGCATTACTGAATTTCTATAGAGAAAGAGTATGAGAGAAAGAGCACACTACATTGATTACCTTGATACCTTTTAGGGTGAATATATAATATGCATATGAATATATGCAGTAATAACTTTTTTTTGTCACTGTATTATAATTTAATTATACATGATACTCTATGCTACTGGCAAGAGAAACCAGCCTCATGGCCCATAGACTGTCTGATAAACTGAAGCACTAGTGCATTTCTCTGCTACCTGCACATCAAGGTGTAACTGGATGGAATGGCCAGCCACACCAATGAAGCTCCTTTCAGGTGGTGGAGGTGCAGAGAAGAATGGCAGGGAGGCAGCACCCTCCAGAGGACAGTGCAGGTAAAGGTTAGAAATCCGGCCCAGAACACAGATAGCATGGCTGAAATTGTAGAGGGTCTGAGCCGTGTCTGGTGTGCACACTGCCCACACTATAGGGAGATGAAAGAAAGGTGTTTCAAAGTTCAACAGAACACTGACTTTTTCATGTTACTTCAAAATGGTTGTTAGGGTAAATAGTGTTCAAAGTTTATTTGTCACATACATAGTCATACACAGTATAACTGGCAGTGAAATGCCTTTGGTGAATGCTCTGCCCGTGGCCGAGGAGAGATACATAAAATATACTGAACAGGGAAACGGATGTGGATTGGATTGTAGTATAGTACTGTAATTTTATATCCACTCTAATTTTCGTCCTAACAGACAAAGCAAAACAATAGGAAAAAATGCACTTAAAAAAAACGGTCTTGGGACTCACTATCAGGTCTTTCCTTGGTTATGTGATATTGGGCCCTTAGTGACCTTGCCACCCTAACCACTTCCTTTACCAGGGGGAAATCAACTTCCTCTTGAGGAAATTGCCAGTGAATCTGGCAGGAAGCAGGAAGAAAAAAGATAAGGCCAAAATCAGGAAATTAAGGAACAGTGCGCAGTTATATAAACAGTCAATGTTCTCTGCTCAGTGTTCAGTGTTAATTGCTGTCAACTGGTGACAAAATCATTATTGAACATTTCCTGCAACCAGATAATACCTTTTGGGCCATAATTCACAGATGTCATAGTTTTCTAGCTAAAGAAACATACACATGCATATAATTCCAATTTTCTTTGGCTCACCAGCTGAGAGGCCTTTGGGTAAGGCTGCACACACACGCTGGTCACAGCCCTGTTAGTGTCTGGACCATAGGGCTGCAGTCTCTGCCATAGCTCCTCTGTGAGAAAGGGCATAAACGGGGAGAGGAGGCAGAGAGAGAGAGACACGCAGTGATAGAGCACAGCAGTGGCTACCTGCCTCGCCGCCATGTCCTGCTGTTTCAGCACTGGCTTGATGCATTCCTAAATGAGCAGGAAGGAGAGAAAGCAAGACAGCCAATCTTACCGAGCAGACAGTAGTCGAGAGAGATCGTAGATTTGGTAGAATCCCTGATATTAAAGATGCTCATTATATGTCATTTGTTAATATGGCAATACTGGACTCCCCAGTACAGATATGGTGCAGGGCTGCAAATTTGCAAATGATTTATTCAACACATCACAAGTCGTCTTGTGTAGTGTGAGCATCCTTACGAACCTTAGACACAGATAACTGTGTTCTGGGCATTCTGATGAATCACACTTTTCATATGATCCAAAAAAATGCAAATCATTTTTGCAAAAATATGGATCAATCTTTAATCGCATCACATTCAAGGATCACATCAACTGTGGTTTTAACGCAGCAGTGCAGTGTTTTCCTCCTCATCATGGAGCCGTACCTGTCAGAATCCAGGGACAGAACTCACCAGATAGACGTCACAGAGGTCATGGAGCCAGAAGGAGTGCAGAGCCGACGTGACGGCGTGAAGCTGGTAGCTCTCAAAGCTGCTCTCACACTGCTGCACGGTGCCCGAGAGACGCGAGCAGATCCACCTGTCTATGCTCGACACGGGAGATGTCTGAGGAAGAGAAGAGAGAAACGGGATGTGAAGAGTGTTTGGGCAAAGAATCGGTGACATGATATACATTGCCATTGCCATATACAAAAAGAAAGCTATGCTCAAAATAAAAAGTTACTAGTTTTGCACTGTTTTGGGCTCGTGTCTGTAACTGATTTTCAGCATATTCTGTTGTTTAGCCTTTGCAGAACTCCAGTAGGAGTCTAGTATATTAAGATAAGATAGAAAATTAGCAGAAATAAGAAAGTTGAGAAGACAGGAGTCATAACACAGTAAGACAAGACGCAGCCTGTTTTCTAATGTTAAACCAAGGGGAGATCAATAATAACAGGAATATGTAAATCAGCTCTCCTGTGAGTAAGCTTTAGCCTGTACTGTGCATGTTATCGTAGACGTTACCTCAGACAGCGGCGTCACTAGAACATCTGTGTCCACAAGAGCACCCAGGGTGAAACGCACAGTCTGCCACATCTTGTTACAAAAGTGTCTGCAGCCCAGCACCCGAGACATGGACAAACTTATGTCCTCCCCTGCCAGTTAGCCATGTGGACAGATGGAGAGAGTCAAAAGAACACAGATCCACACACAAATGGGAAGGAAAGGAAGGAAAAATTAAAAAAATATCCATGCTATCAAATTACCTCTGAAAACTCTGTGGACTAGAATGTGACAAACTTGTTAAACTATAGGTGGAATATTTTTGTATGTTCATACTGAAGAACACAAACAGGCACCGACCTTGTGCTTTGTAAGAGCAGAGAGCAAATCGTAAGGCATCTGTGCCACATTCTGGAATGCCCTCTGGGAAATCTTTTCTCTGTGAAGGTGAAACATGGAAAACATTCTGAGCTATGAGATCAGTTGTAAATCACTGGAACACACGGTGTCTTTACTGACCTGTGCCTCCATAGCAACGGATTTCTCTCTTGGGTCCAGATTCCCTTCCATTACTTTTTTTTGAAGTCCCTAAATAGACCACAGGGATATATGATGGACACAAAGATCTACTAACTCTGAGTATACATAAGATGCCTGCTGATTCGACTTTGGTGTTTTCACCAGTAAAACACAAATCTTTACACAAAGTGTCCTTGAACTGACTCATTATAGTTAAAGAGTAAAGATGAAGGAATGCTACAGCTTGTACTTTCATCCTTATAACAGGGAGGTAAAAATAAAATAAATAAAATAAAAAATAAAAAGCCTAAATATGTTCTCAAAGATCTCAGATGCTGACAGCTTTTCGAAAACCTGAAATTTGGTGCAGTTTCCAACTTTATTAAAGAGTCTCTTAATAAAAACAGCTCAGTCTTAAAGGGAAACATAAACCATATGAACCTGAGAGCTGGCACTCTTGATTCAACAGAAGCTGTGGCCTTCAAAATCTACAAGGATTTATTCTCCATACAAGGACTGTTCTTATATTGAGCCACTGATGCTCTGCTAATCCCACAGTGTCCACTGGCAGCATACCTCCAGAGAGACACCTGAGATTACATCCAGAGGGTCGACGACATTTCCCAAAGATTTACTCATCTTTCGGCCATACTTATCTCTCACCAGCGAATGAAAGAGCACCTGAGAGTTCAAGAAATGAAAGGGCAAAAATCAGATTAAGAGATGTGTCAAATGTGCAGAAAACTCAAAAACATTTTGTGTGACATTTGTTTTGTACCTTTATTTTTATCCATGTTTTAATTTTTCAATCTGAGTTTGTATTTGAGTTCCTGGGTCTCTAAAGATGTGACATTAAAGATGTTAAGAAGATGACTACAGCACCTGTTTAAAGGGCAGCTGGCCAGTCAGTTCTGTGCCTAGCATCACCATCCTGGCCACCCAGAAAAAGATAAGGTCACTTCCTGTCTCCAGAACAGTATTGGGATAGAACTGCTTCATGTCCTCTGTCTGTGGATTGGGAAGTAATCCACAGATATATTCATTTAGGATTAGTCATGATTTAGTTTTTTTTGTTTTGTTTTTTTTTAAATCTATGTGCAATTTACTTTCTTATCTAACGAAAATCCAAAGGAATATTCTACCTGCTGAGGCCAGCCTAGTATGGCAAAAGGAAAAAGAGCCGAAGAGAACCATGTGTCCAGCACATCTGGATCTGAAACATGAAAGGTAGAGGTAGTTGGAGTCGATTGAGACATGATTTCATTTTAAGATTAAACAATTTTGTTTTTCAAAGACCCATCTTAAGCCTCAACCTAGAATTAATGAATACTTGTATGGTGATTCTTCAATGAAAATGCTTTTTCTTGGCAAAGCTGAGGAATTGTGCTTTTAGCCTTAGTGTATGCTTAACCTGTAACATCAGGTAGAGATGTATAGTCAAACCTTATACTATACAGAATTGGTGAGTAATGGCAGTGTTCTGGAGAAAGAGATATAGATATATTCAAAATTGTAGAAAAGTACACAGAGTTTCCAGAAAAACAGAATGTTTCAGCCAGAGGTCCTTCTTCAGCTGTTCAAAGTGCTTCACAGAAGGAGATGCCATTTCATCAAGGAGAAGCACTTTGATACCACAGCAGATGATGCACCTCTGTCTGAAAGGTCATTTCTCTATAAACAGAACACAATAAACAGTACTTTACAACCCAATTAATTACACAGTACTTTACTAAACTATTTTGAAGATCTATCTCTATCTACTTCTCCATTGCCCTTAATTGATGTTCTCTTGCGAAATGTCATGATGTTACTGAGCCTCAAACCCATCTCAGTTGCCATGGCTACTCCGACCAACCCCTCATATCCCCTTCTGTAGCCCACCACACCTCCACCCCAGCCAACTACTTCTCCATTGCCCTTAATGGATGTTCTCTTGTGGGATGGGTCTTGGACACACACACACCATCAGGAAAAGACTAGGACCTCTAGAAAATTGGACTACACAGCAATTACTTATTAGTTTATTATTGGTTATTTATTTTTCTCTTAAAATTGTTATTATTGTGGTGAGCGCTGTCGGCCAGAGTTGGATGGGGCCCCCCTTCGAGTTTTCCTCTCAAGCTTTCTTCCTCATGTTCTTTTTCCTTTCCATTGTCGCCATTGGCTTGCTTACCGGAGGCCTGGACTTGGGGACATTTGTAAAGCTGCTTTGTGACATGTAAAAAAGCACCACATAAAGAAATATTTGAAGTTAGGAAAGAAAAGAGAAAGAAAAGGAAAGAAGAGAAAGAGCTGGTCTGTGCTCTCAGAACTTTGGAACCCCATGGCATGAACATTATGATTTAAGTTTGTTCCTCCTCCTGAAAATCAAAAGCACTTTGCTTGCACAGCTGATGAAGGAGTTCTTAATCATTAGCAAGTTAAACTGATGATTGAAGGCAATGATTATAGTCACCCTGAGTCAGAGTCATGGCATCAGGGCTTACTCCGAACTTAATGGCAGCACGCTCCCTGGCCTGTGCGTCACTGCTGGCGCAGACCCACTTCTCCTGAAGAGGAAATGTTCAGAATTTCTGTGTGTGTTTCATAATGGGGAATGTGCCTGAATTTCACTCATCACATTTATCTAAACCTAAGCATTCCCTGGTTTTGAAAGAATGTAGCAAAACGTTGAAACATATATGAAAATATTTTAATGGATTCAGTCTTAAGTTACTGAACAATGGTTAGAAGGGTCTCGATATGGAAACCTGTGTAACTAAGACAAATATAATCTGTGGGTTTTTTGTAACCAAGACATCCACAGATATAATTAAGTAACAATGAATGAATGAATGTTATATAAATGAATCATTAATTTCTCTAAAAGCTGATCCTACTTCTTGTGTGTCATCAGAGTCTGGAAAAGACACTCGATAAGCTGGAATCTGATGACCCCACCAAAGTTGTCTGGAAATGCACCAATCACTGTAGGAGGAGTAAGGTGATACAAGAGGGAGCATTTTGTAGACTTATAGCTGTCAAAAGATAAATTAAACCTTCATTTTTTCAAGATAACACCTGTGCAATACAATCATTTTAGAGATACATACCTGATGTTAGACAGCCAATTCTTCCAAATTTTAGTGTAGAAGTGAGGAATTATTTCCAGCGCTCCCTCATCAACAGCCTAAAAATGGTAAATATTTGCCAGTATTGGGGAGTATAAAACAACAATGGAACATTTAGCTATTGTGCGTAGATGCAAATGTTTTGAAAAGTCAGATAAGCTCATTCCTTAAACAGTACCAGCTCGATCTACAGCTACACGTTTAAAATGCGCTAGTACACATGCATACCTGAATTGCCTTTTGTGCCATTCCCTCACAACGAACAAACCACTGTTTCTTCAGCAAGGGTTCAATGACATCTCCAGATCGGCTACGGGGTGGGGGGGTGGTAGTGACAGCACAGCGTTAGGGCAAAAGGTGAAAAATACATTTAAAATCACCTTTAAAGACAAAACCAGTAGAGCTACAGTGAAATACAAACACAAATACAACTGTGCAACTTGATGAGCAGCTCAACAAAGTTTGAGATGTGAAATATGAAAATTGACCCTTGTTGTGACTCTCATAGCACCTGCAAATAGGTAAATACATGGCATGGTCCCTCTTTCCTCTGAACAGCTTCTTCTCCATCAGTGCACCAATGACTTTCTCTCTGGCCTCAAATCGCTTTACACCCTGAGAAGAAAAGGCAATGGGGTGCTCAGAATACACCAGATGAGCAGTAATCAGATGTGGGTTGTCAGACAAACTGTTGCTCCAAGAACAATACCTTACTTTAAAATGGTACAGGTTTAGGATGGGAGAATACCCAGTAATAGACAGTTCTGTACCTTGAGCCACTGGCCACAGAGAGAGGTCATGGTTCCGTCTCCTCCAATCACAGTGAGTCGTGGCAGAGAATGTCTCTGCGCAAGCACAAAGTCAGTGAAGTCATGAGCAGGAGTCAGCTTCACAGCTCCTATAGTGCAACAGGAGAGATGTGCTTTACTGTAATTCATCATAGAGAGGAAAAATGTATTTATAGGAACACAGATCTTGACTGTACAAAACATATAAGTAACTCATAATAATTTGTCTAATTTGTAGAGTATGCGCCCAACTATTTGTATTATCCAAAAACTGAAAACAAAACAATAATAACTATGGACATTGAATCAATAAACACCCATAAAACAAACAAACAAAAAATACCTGTTCCTATCTCCATGTCCACCACAGTGTCTGTGATTATAGGCAACAGCCTATTTGTAAAAGGGTGTCTGCATTTTTGTCCATGGAGACTCTAGTACGAAACACACAGGCCTAACAAGTCTTATAGATTTACGCAGTAGGTCACATCACATAAAGAGTTAGACAATGGCGACCACAGAAGAACGTATGCTTCACTATATGTACCTGATATCGGGGGTCATGAGGATGCACAGCAATAGCCACATCCCCCAACATGGTCTCAGGGCGTGTAGTTGCCACAGCGACCTCTCCGTCTAACACAGACAACAGTATAGAAGAACAAAGCTAGGTGCAATCAAGAGCAAAGTTGGATTAAAAAAACAATCCAAAATAAAAGAAGACAAAACTGCTCACCATTTCCCTCTATAGGATAGGCAAATGTAACCATGGTGCCAAATTCTACTTTCTGCTGGTAACCAGGGATGGATAAAAGGGTCTTGCCAGACAGCTGCTTTGAGTTTACCTGAACAGAAACAAGCTCACGTACAGCAGTCTTCAGCTTTAGAAAGGAGTGCTTCTGAGTTATCATTGCACATGGTCCTGCTGCGGACGTTGAAACGGCAACAATATACCTCAACGTCTGAGACGGCTGACTCAAGGCTGCAACTCCAGTTAACCAGGCTCTCAGAGCGGTAGATGAGCCCCAAGTCACACATCCTCACAAAGGCCTCTGTGACAGCCCTGCTGAAGCCCTGAAGGGAAGGTCACACGAGCGAGCAGATAAGGAAGGTAGTCAAAGAAGAGAAATGAACGGGAGGATGTAAAGGGTAATGATAAGTGAGCTTGTGACCAATGACGTGCGAGATGGACTGTGGTGGCGTTCCGTGTTACCGGGTCCAAAGTGAAACAGGCCCTGCTCCAGTCCAGTGACGCTCCTAGCTGCCTGAGCTGGTGATAAATTTCATCTCCTTTCCTGTAATTCAAACATTAAACACTGTACTCAGTCAGGCGATTCATTACTAATACACATGCACTGGGAGTCACTTGAAATGCATGCAAAATGTGTCCTTCTGTATACACAAATCTAGAAACATAAAAAAGGAAATGCAAAGCTTTACAGAAATTAGCAACAGCAAACTAGATTATAGCAGACTCACTCCTTTTTCCATTTCCACACCTCCTGCAGGAACTCCTCTCTACAGTATTCCTGCCGACGCTTGCCATAGTCCCGTAACAATCTCCTCTCCACCACCGACTTAGTCAGAGACAATGACAGAACATTTCATAAAACTCAGGGTGCTCAAAGTTCAAATAGTGTTCTCCTTCCCCAAGGTATATGGAACAGGAAGGAATAAATATACCTGTGTTGCAATCCCAGCATGGTCACAGCCTGGCACCCACAGCACCTTGTAGCCTTGCATACGGCGCCTAAACAAACCACAAGTCATTCTGTTATCAAAGTTAATTTCAGCACCACTGTGATGATAAGACATTTTCAGTGGTGAGCCACATATCAGTGCATTACATAACACAAACGATTCTCATAGTATGCATGACTAAATACACAGATGTTTTTTATTAACACCATCATGCATTTACCAATATGCACATTTTTGTATCCATGTTAAATCAAACAAATAAACCAGTTGTTACCAGCGAGCTAAAGAATCCTCTATGGCCACTGTCAGTGCATGTCCAAGATGCAGAGCACCAGTGACATTTGGCGGTGGGATGCAAAGAGAGAAATACTTGTCAACAGCATGTGGGATCTCCCTCTAAACAAATGAAAAGGAACATGTCAACACAACATCTATAACAGACGAAAGATCTCATCAAACTAGTGATATTGAAATGAACACAAAACGTAATGCCATTTGTCTTGGTCTGAAGTGAGTTAATCTAATCATAAAAGACCCTCATCCTAAGAGGTATTCAATCCAGTCTACAGTCCTCTATCAACACACCCTGTCCAGGTAATCAAGAGCTCTGAAGCACTTCATTACCTACATCAGGTGTATGAGGGGCTGGAACAGAGCAAAGAAAACATCTGACTCGGGTTCTGAGGACTGGATGGAGCTCCTCTACACAGAAAATGTGTCATGCCCTCTAAAATGGCCACAATTGACCAAAGAACCCTGATTTACACTTCACACAGTGCCTTGCAGATTTACATTTTTACACAAAGCTGTCACTTTTATCCAAAGTGACTTACATTTATGATTGAATACAACTTGAGTAACTGAGGGTTAAGGGTCATGCTCAGGGAACCAACAGTGGCAGCTTGGCGGTGGTGGGGATTGAATTGGCACCCTTCTGATTACTAGTCAAGTTCCTTAACCACTGAACTACAGATGTATTCAATGCTGCTTAAAGGTCAAAATTGCAAAAAACACTAACTGAAAAATGCTGTAATGCTTGATTGCATAAGTATTCAACTCCAGTGCTGTGGAACCTTCAAGTTTACACAGATGAAAGCTATTGCTCTAACTGGACCCAGTGGGATTTAACTGACCTCTAGCTGTGAATTATTTAAAAAGTTCAGATTTTTGGGGGATAAACACCCTCTTAATTCAAGTACTTTTAGTCAAACTGTGAATCTAAAGGAAAGTTGTAAAAATGAAGATCAAAATGTATCCTAAAGAAATGACAAATCAGGTTATAGATTAGCAGGGACTAGGCATTTTGTTAAAGGATGGACAGATGGTGAAAGACAATATGCTTGTCTTCCAGAAAAACTAAAGCTTGGGAGTAAGTTCACTTTTCAGCAGAACAATGTTTTATAATAGCAAAGCTAAAGATTTGCAGATCTCAGTTCATTCAGAAAGCTGTGACACTATTTGAAAAGTACAGTCCACAAGTGACCTCCCACCAACAACCTGGAGCAGATCTGCCAGGGAGGATGGGTAAAATTAGTCCCAAATAGTTTGCAAAGCTAGTACAAAGACCCCAACAGACATAAAGCTGTTACTGCAACAAAATGTGGTAGCAGTCTGAAGGACTCTTTAAGTAGCATTTTTCAGTTTCAAAGATCTGATAATAGTAAATACTGACTTAAATTTTCAAACAGCATATTGCTTTGCAATAAAAATATGGGCTTGGACAATCTGTGTCACTTGTAGTACAGATGAATCTGATGACTCAGGGGGGTGAATACTTTTGCACTGTTTGTATTCTTCAAAACATAGCTTTGGATTCATGGCAATTGAAACTAATATTACTCAGTTTACTTTTGTTCAGATGTTGCACACATGTCTCTTCAAAAACGGTTATTAATGGAGATAAATGTGAGGATACAGCTTGTGTTCCACCATCTGTCGGATGTAATCTATCATGCCTAGAGACTTAATTGGTTTCCTTTCCTGAGGGAAAGTCCTGGATTGCATTTGAAAGATGCTCTTCTTCTCTTACGTGTTTCTCGGGGCTGAATAATTCCTCTTTCTCCCACCAGTGATACCAGCAGGACTCCACATATTTTGGACTGTACGTCTGTGGGAGGGGCAGAGTGGTGTCTGGTGGAGAAAACAGAACAACTGGCTCACAGTTGTTCTAATACTAGTCGGAGCACAAAATTCCCAAGCACAGTTACTCTTGTTTCGGTGTATGGGTTTGCATGACTGTAATACTGTTTGGTTAAAAGGATAAAGAGAATACATGGTACCTTTCTTCTCTCCAGGCAGCGTGGCACCGGTGTATATTGCCCTCTCTTTTTCTGACCATTTCACTCCAGAGTTATCAACATTCTGTCAGATAATATTTTCCCTCATTGTCAACAAGGTCTTGGGTCAAAGGTAAAATTAAACCGCATACATTCAACACTACATTCTCTAACACATAAAGGTAGCATACACTGCTGAGTATAGCCTTTTCTCTCTTGTTTTTCCGCTTTGCCTTTTCTGCCTGAGACCTCAGAGGATGCAGAGAGGAAGAGGGTGGAGGCGCGGTCGTCTGAGAGCACAGTCTATCCCCCCATGTAGTCCAGACGCTGTGGATGCTTCCAGTGCCTGCCCTGAAACACCTGCCACTGGTAGATTTCCACATCGCCTAAAATAAAATGCAGACGGGCTGTATAAAAAAATTCAAGCCTTGTACCGTTACAGCGCCCTATTTATATGGAAGGATAAATCAAGCGCATAGTCATACAAGCAATTAAATACCTAGTAACGATAGGAAGTCCAGTGGCTAAAGCGAGGTCACTTGTCAATGCTGGCTTCGTTTGAAAGTCGCAGAACATATACACTTTTCTCCTACGTCTGAACGGTCTTAGACAGGTAGCTACTGTTGCAGTTATATTGGAATAAATGGTATTTTACAATACAGCAAAGAAATAGATAACCATCTATCTTAATGCACCTTCAGTCTGTGTACTTGGCTACCTTAGGGCGCAGACATGTTGGGAGCTAACATCAGATTTTACGCGAGTGACGGACAATATTTTGAATAAGACAGTACATTTTAAATAAATATTATTAAAACACTGCAATTAAAACCCTAGCGCCGCAACTTTGGAATATACATACAAAGGTGTTTTTTTTTTTGTTTTGTTTTTTTTAAATTAGACGCGTTTAACGCTGTCGACAACACGTAGGTCGCTGCACATCGAGCACAAAATCCGGAAAAGGTCCGTCTGCAAATGTCCTCCGACTCGTGGGTTACGCCAGGTTGAGCTGTCATTACCTCGACGCGTCGGAGCCTTACTGTGGGCCTGTTGTGGTTTTTTTATTTTTTTGTTATTATTATTATTATTATTATTATTATTCATCTTATTATTCATCTTATTAGAAAAAAACCCAACTAAACCGTTGTCGACTTGGCGTCGTTATTACACACCAAAAGGACGCGAACCTGCTGACTTTGTGCGATAACGCTGCTATGGCGGAGGTACCAGGCACGTCGAGTGAGACGATAACGGAGACCGTTCAGGCAGCCACACCGCCGCCTCCTCAGCAGGTGAGAAGATGCCTGCACCACGAGAAGTTATCATCCGATGAGGGGAAAAATATTTCAAATAGCTGGAAAAGTTTCTTATGCTTCAGCTGTTATGTGTTCCTGACGAGCACTACAGTCGATTAACGATCGTAGCTACCTTAGCTAGCCTGATTAGCTGATTAGCTAGCTAGCATGAAAGACAATTTCTACCTGCTTCTGTAATCACCGGTATTAATATTACCTGTAATCAGCTAGCTAGCAAAAATAAGACAAGTTAAATTAGCTGGCCGACTTAATGTTTAAGATATATCAGTAGCTAGTTTATAGATGTAGCTGAATAGTTTCAGTTAAAATCAAAATATCATTGATTAAAAGCTAAGGTACCGTTGGTTATGTAAACGTAATGTAAAGTACTGAGACTGATACGACATGTCTTTGCTGTGGTTCAGACTGACAGGGCAGTTGTCGTTTTGTGCAGATCTTAGATAGCGTAGCTAGTTAACACCCTGGTGTAGACGCTCACTGGTGAGCTAAGTTCAGTAATAAACTAATTGGGTTTAATGGTGTTACACGTTTGAGAAAAGCGCTGACGACGGCGACTCCCTGCAATTCTTCTCTGACATGAGTTCTTGTAGCTTTAAAACGCGACGTAGCAAGGCAACAAATACCTTGTCTCCAGTTGCTTCACTAAATAGAATAACATTTTTATTTGATAACGCAGCTCTCTTATTCGCGTATGGTTACCCATTCCGGCAATCATGTAAAAATGCTTTTTATTATTACCGATAATTTAATGTTATTAATAGCATTACAACGCACGCTGGTTTATGTATACAGTACATTACGGTATTAATTTGCAATAATCTTTTTACATTTACAGCATTTGTCCAGAGCATCTTATATAATTGCTTGTTGTTTCTGTCAAATAAATATCCTCTTGATATTTGTTATATAGGTGTTAAACATAGTGTAGCTGGGGCAGCAACCACACCCTGTCTTTTAACCTAGGTCTTGCAAGCAATGAACTTGTGCTCTGGCCACTGGAGTGATGGTGTAGATCACACTGCACTCAACTTCAGGGAGCAAACCTCTGCGCTTCACCCATTCCATGTGTCCCTCATGCAGTCACCCTTCATCCAGGGCCACAGCTGTGCCTTTTATCAAGGGATCACACTGGGATTTGTACCATCCCCTCATTACAGGGCATTCCTTTAACCATGAACACATTCACAATAGCCTCACTGGGCCATCCCAATTCTGAGACTGCTTGTAGTGAAGGCTGAAAACGGCACCCAAACCTTTTCTCAAACCCAAGTCTTGCAGCGGAAAACGTACACTGCCTACCAGAGCAAAGAGACGGAGCACCACAGGACTGGCCCAGCAGCCAGAGCACCCATTTTACCTTCCTGAGAGACGGTCTCCCTCACACGACCCTCTCCTTTAGTTGACGACGGTCTCCCTCACACGACCCTCTCCTTTAGTTGACGACGGTCTCCCTCACACGACCCTCTCCTTTAGTTGACGACGGTCTCCCTCACACGACCCTCTCCTTTAGTTGACGACGGTCTCCCTCACACGACCCTCTCCTTTAGTTGACGACGGTCTCCCTCACACGACCCTCTCCTTTAGTTGACGACGGTCTCCCTCACACGACCCTCTCCTTTAGTTGACGACGGTCTCCCTCACACGACCCTCTCCTTTAGTTGACGACGGTCTCCCTCACACGACCCTCTCCTTTAGTTGACGACGGTCTCCCTCACACGACCCTCTCCTTTAGTTGACGACGGTCTCCCTCACACGACCCTCTCCTTTAGTTGACGACGGTCTCCCTCACACGACCCTCTCCTTTAGTTGACGACGGTCTCCCTCACACGACCCTCTCCTTTAGTTGACGACGGTCTCCCTCACACGACCCTCTCCTTTAGTTGACGACGGTCTCCCTCACACGACCCTCTCCTTTAGTTGACGACGATCTCACAGCAACACAGTGATGTCCAATTGTGCATGAAAACAGTTCTGATATATAGCTCAAAGATTTTGTAATATCCCAGTATGTGTTTCTGACGTGTCTATAAATTTCTGAAGGCGGCTGTTTGCAGTTTCTGAAAGTTGGTTAATTGTGTGCAAATAACTAGCTAGCACAGCAGAGCATAATTATTGTGGGGAAAGAAGACTACACTTTGGGTTTGTTTTTTTCCAGACTTTGGCAGAGCTATGCTCAACACACCAGTGCTTCTCACAGATGAGGTTAATTATTTGTGCTATCGCCATGTCATTAGAGGGCAGCAGGTATATCTCCAGCAACTTCTCCACTATATTCCTGATGCATGTGGCAGGGCCTGCCTACTTGATGTACTGTTTGTTGGGTTCCATGCCATCTCTCTTACCTGCCATCCGTCCTACTATTTGGTATACTGTTTGTTCATTTACTACAGGTTGGCTGGGTGACATTCACATTTCCAGCCTGCTCACCACAAGGTGTTCTCATCAGGCTTTAAGCTGTTCTTTCTGGCATTACACTCCGTCACTAGCCTATATGGGGACTGTCGCAGTTTGTCACTATGTGAGGAAATCCACCCACCCTTGGTCTGCTTATGTGGGTGGCTCAGAAATGGAGGGTTTCAGCCATATATAGACAGCTTGTACCTTTTGCTGTGTATGTTTTTGAACCATGGTTTTGCCTGGATCCTTTCTTCAGCATGACTTCTCTGCCTGAGGTGAGGCAGGTTCTTGCAAGTCAGACAGGTTCATATCATCAAATGATAAACTATGACTGCTATCCTCATTTTGTGTGAGTGAGCATGTGGGCTTGATGCCATTATGCTTTGGATGCTTTGGTTGCCGGGATAAGAAGCAACAAAAGTTGCAGGAATAATCTACGTTGTTTTTTTTTCCACTTCTCATTTTTAGATCCAAGGCTGATTCCCGGTTCAGTCCATGATTTACAAAATGTGAAAGGTGTCATCTGTTTTCTTTTTTTTTCCCACATGCCACAATCCCTGAGAAGTAAGGCCAGTGTGCAGGTTGCCTAAATCAACAGCTTTAAGTTAATGTCCGCTATATATCCAAGCAAGTAAACTGTTGGCTTAAACTCTCTGGATACAGCTTTATTAGGGTAATTTTCATTAGGGTCATCTTCTGTGTCCTGTAGGAAGGAAGAAGCTTGACCATCAAGCTTCGAAAAAGGAAGACAGAAAAAAAGGTTGAGTGGTCCAGTGACACAGTGGACAATGAACACTTGGGTAGGAGGTCCTCAAAATGTGAGTATAGTTTATGCTCAAATGTCCATTTTTAGCAGGTCTCACCATTTGAAATGCCATTCCATTTATTGTGTATTGTTTACTTGAAGGTTTACTTCTGAGTTGAACGTTGTACAAAGAATTCTCTTCCTTCTCTTCCTCATTTCGAGTCTTCAATTTTGTTTGTCAGGTTGTTGCATTTACGAGAAGCCTCGACAGTTTGGCGAGTCCTCCTCGGAGAGTGAGGGAGAGGATGACGAAGGCTGTGGTAGTGCCCACTGCATTCTTGGACATGGGAGAGGTCATGGACAGAGAGAGAGCAGTGGGAACACGGTGCCCCCTAGCTCTGGGGGTACAAACCCTCACTAATTATGAGTGAGACAGTTCAATTGGTGGCAAAAGTAAAACGCAGGGTGGACAACGCATTCATAATTTTCCATCCAACTACTCACACTGTAAATCACTGCATTTCTGCATTTCAAACAAGGTTGATGAAGAGCAGAAACTTGTAGGTAAATGCAGGGTGACATTTAAAAAAAAATTCTGTCTCTTAACAATGTAATTAGTAGAAAGACTTAACAGTTCTTGCTATCTGAATGCTGTGGAAATTTTGGATTTGTTGTACATAGGACACTGGTTTCAATTTCCTTTTATAAAGTGTTCTTTATTTATTTGTCTTAAATGTTAAGATCATACAAGTTCTGTCTCTTCCCATAGTTTCTTCTTTTATTGCAAGTTAAAAAAAATGATCAAGAGCCCTTATGAAGCTTGAGCCAGTGGTCGTATAGAGTAGTGACATGTCGTAGTATGTATTATCAAAACATCTGGCTCTAAAGTTGGGGCCTCTGGTTAGAATGCAGTGTTCCCAGTCCAAAGACTTTGAGGTTGTAGACCCCAAAGAACAAGGCCAGTATCCTCTCTTAAAACAACACACTGATACAAAATGGTATTTACTATTGGAGACAAATTAGAAGAAAGAAAGAACTAACCTTAGGACTTTTACAAAGATGTAATAGAGTTGTGATTCTTGCAGTGATGTAAATGATTTCTTACTGAGGGCATATATACCTACATAATTTTTTTTTCATATGAAGTACTTCACATGGTGGAAAGTAAAAATAGTGAGAAACCACTTTCACTCATAGCATGTATCTCATGGTGAATAATTTTGTGTCATTGCTTTTGATAGTGACACTACTGATACTTTTCTTGCTGACAATCAGACATGTAAAGTCATGAGAGTAAACTTGGTAAAAAGCATCACGCATATACAAAAATCAGGACGCTTCACCAAGGAAAAGATGACTAGTACTGAGCTCTGGTTTTGAGAAGCCTGGCTAAATGGCACTAAAATTATACATTTTGTATTTGTGAAATGGGCTTGAAGTTAGATTCTCAGTTACATGTGTGTGAAAGACCTACTAGGGTAAAGGAAGCAAAGACACAGGCAATTAGTACTGTTGAGTTAAAAAGTCTCTGGTACACACCCCTGAATTATAGTGACACTTAAGCCTGAAATAATGATTTCATTGTTAGTCCCTCTTCTTCAGTGTTGTGGGTAGATAAAACCAAAACATCAACAGTGCATAGCGAGCACCATACTGAAATAGTGGAGTGTGTGGAGACAGGGCCTGTGTCAGGATATCTTAAGGCTGCCATACTTACTAGCTGTGATTAAAACTACAGCATAAATGAGACCACACGTGTGTTCATTTTTTTTTTTTCCATTCAGAGTTCTTCAGTTTGTAGGCTAAAACGAGCAGCTATGCATCGGAAATGGCGCAGGCAATAAGTAAAATCAAGCAGTGGAATATGAGAAGCACATGTAATGCGCATGGTATTACACAAAGGATCCATGGATGTGGCCTTCTCCACTTACACTTCTTTCCAGGATTATGTTTATTTTGAGTAAACCTGGGGGAGATGAGGCCTATATAGATCAGTATGGATGACAAAAGCCTATGAAAAGTTGTCTCCTCCTGCACTGAATTACAGCTGTTTACAGTCCATTCCTTTAAGGAATTTTGTAACACTCACACGTGTGCCACCATTTTCTACTACACCATGAAAGTACTGAGGTTTGTGTACTGTGAATGCACTTCTATGTACATAGCAGAAGTCATAATAGAGCAGATATAACATGAATCTGCCAAACTGCTGTAAATGAATAAATAGATCAAAAATATGTTGCCATGTCTTCTCAACAGATGTCCCCTCTTCTCAACAGATGTCCCCTCTATTACAGCAGAAGGATCCTTCACATCCTTTCATTATGGGTGCTTAAGCGTAGGGCTTTATGGTTTAGAAGGGGACTGATTGCTTGCTGAAATAATTTCCCCAAAGCATGTTTACAAATGAAAAAATGTCAACCCTTTATTGAAAAATTAGCTATTTATAAGCTTCTACACAGTTAAAAACATGTTTGGCGGTTGGATTCTCCTCGTACGTGATCAAAACCAAACTGCTGATTGCTGTGAAATCAAATTTCTTAGCACACTATGTCGCAGTAATAGAGGTTACTTTTTATAATCAGCATAATTTAAACACCCTTAACAGCAGGGGATCAAAAAGCTATTGACAATTATTTTAATGTGCCTTTATAACTGCAAATATGCTGAGTGATGTTACTCCAGATAATGGCTCAATGTTTTAATATATATTTGGCGTGTAAAAGGTACATTGGAGACAGTACTAAAAATGGATTTAATTGTCATCTTCCATTTCTAGCTCTCACCTTTACTTACTCTAGCCAGTTTACTCTTGCCAATTGGGGATTAAGCACAAGCAAGCCTCAAAGACTCACAGACTCCTCATCCAGATGGACCTTACATCAGCAATTCTGTTATGAAATAACAAGTAACACCAGTACAAGTATGTATGTGGTTGAGACAGATTTATTACAGCCATAGCAACTATTTCAGGCTCAAAGTGGTGAACAGTGATTATTTAAGAACTTGGCATTCCTCTGTTCAAACAGTTTAAAGGCTTATTTCACATCACATGTACTCAATATTATTTTGCTTAGACCAAAAATGTACCACTTTTTACTGCTGTACACCCTGTTGTCTCCTTTTTAACAGTGATCCTGCACTTTAATGTGACAGACATTAAGGAAAAATCTTAAAAGGGCATTAACCAAGCTATTTTGGCATTAACAGATTTTTTTTTATTTACCTAGTAAAAGCTTTTAAGATATTAATAAACAATGCTATAAGTGATATGCACAACAACAAAACTTCAAAAAGCACTTCACTGTAATTGGAATTATGATTTAATTCCAATAATCATGCAATAATATACCTGTGGTGGACCCTCAGGTAATAAATAGGAAAGACACATTTGTGTCATTATGGCGTGCATCTGCCAATGATCGTGTAGTGATATAAAACGTAATGTTAACAAACTAATTAGCTAAATGTTAATATAGTACAAGCACAAAATTCAATCAGGTATTAAATTCAGTAAGGTAGTAGATTTAACACAGTCTTGTGAGATTAAATAAACAAATGAACTGAAAACAAAATTGAGTTAATCGCATCACAAAAACACACAAACCCTAATGATGCCCATCTATTAAAACAAGAAAGAAATGCAACTATTAAATGGGAAGTATAGCATGTGCACACTTATAAACCTTTGGCAGATAAATAACAATAATGAGTTAATGATATGGTACAACATGGTGCTCAAGGCCTGGCTGTATTGTACCATGGGAGCAATTGCAGCCCTTCAAGTTCACTTTCTTAATTAGGCTTAAGGATCTCAAATATTCCCAAGTACCCCTTTAAAGGAAGAATCCATGTCTATGCATTTATTTTGTAAAGACTGATATAAAGTACACAGAATATCATTAATATGAAGAAATGATACAAATGTGTTAAATGTGTAAGGCAGTACAAATACTATATGAGAAGTCTGGCAAATGTTTACATCAGGCAATGCTGCATTAAAAAGCATATCTCAAGGTAATTCGCTGGTGGTGACAGGACCTTTAAAGCCACTGGGTTTACCTTTCTGTATTCACACTTTAACTATCGTTCCCTTCTTAAGCTCACCTAGTGCACCGAGAGTGAGGGCCACACAGCTAGATAGGTCAGAGAGTGCCTTTTCAGTGCATGTTATGCAGGTTACACTCGACTCTTACTTACAATGCAACCTTCTGAAATTCCACCAACTCGGGTTCAAAATATAAATACATCATCATAAAATCCTATTGTAGCAAAAGGCAGAGTTTCCTTTGAGATCAGGCCTCTTCTGTAGTGACTATGTAAAAGAAACTGATGAATGTTGTCTTCAGGAATTTGTGTCATACAGCCTTATGCAGTGTTTGGCTCAGTCACTGATCTAACTGTGATGAAGTGGTCAGTATGTGGCTACACCACAAAGACATAGGCCTCCCCATATTAGTAACAACCTGCAAAAAAAATGATGAGTGATTATTACTAAATGAATAAAAACTGATCCCACAACAAGTCAAATCAAAAGCCCTGCCCTTAAACACATATTTTTATGCAACACTGATTTCATTCAGAACCATCAATTATACTAGTTGATAAGAATTCAGGAAATGTGGGAAAAATTCTACACAGATAAGTGAATTTGCATACACACAAATGCAGATGTAATTATTGAAACCTTTTCTGAAGAGTTATCACTGACCATGACACAAAGGGACTATCGTGCTGCACATTAATATTTCAGGCTAGGGTTACTGGTTTATAGCCCTTGGAAAATGTCACAGCTTCTTTATGGTGGTTTATTGATTTAATCAGCACACCCTTCAGGAAAAGTGACGACACCGAGACCTTAGGCCTGAGCTAAACAGAAGAATATTCATCTCTGTGCACGTGTCTTTTGGGGTGAGAAATACCTGAAGATGACTTCTCAGTGCACATCCACTCCTTTGTTGGTGCTATCAGTCGTATCACTCTGTTGCCCTGCGTCTTCCTCCTCTTCCACCTTTCCATCTTGCACCTCATTAGCCCCTGTTCCCAAGATCACACTCTGCTGCACACTGACGGAGATAACCAAGGCTTGAATGATGCCATAAACCAGAGCAAACTGGGGTAGGTACTCCTGGACCAACCAGAGCAGTCCAGCCATCCCCACCGAGGATACAAAAAACATGGCCATGCCATGGAGCCACAGTTTCAGAGCACCGTGTACACCAAGGATATCAAGGATGAACTTGGTAGGGGGGGAGACCATCCAAAGGAATCCAACAACAAACAGGTCAAAGAGGTGGCGAAGGAAATTGAAGCATATCTCGTAGTGTTCTGGAAGGATATCTCCAGTCCATGTGTGAGCCAAAACCTGGATCAGCGATGACCTCTGTGAAAGGGGTGTGGGAGATGGGGGCGGGGTGCCGTAGTCGGAAAGCTCTCCATCTTTGGAGTCAGAGTCCCATGGTGCCTCATTCCAGACTGCAAATTTCCTTTGCCCAAGTCCGCTGCTGTTGGTTGAGCTCAGCCTAAAGAAGGAAGAAGGAAGCACCCGACTCCACCAGCGTGGGGTGCTCTGTGAGCCTGCTGTTTCTGACTCAGCTGCAGTCAGTTCTTCTATTTCTAAGGGCTTGTGCGTTTCCTCCTCCGCTTCCCAGTATTCCTCTGCCTGTGTCTTTGGGTCACATTGATTTCCCTGCCCACCCCAAATCCAAGAAGTTACTCTCCCGAAACCCCACCTGCTTTCTACGCGACCTTCGCTTGTAAACGTCGTTTCTAGTTTTCGTTTATTGCCCCAAGGGCGATACATGTTGCTTGGGCTCATCCATGCCCAAACACGTCCTACAACAGCAGTCATGTCTTTCGGTTACTTTATCCTGATAAATATGCGAAACGTTTCTCCAAATTAAAACTGACCATACGATAAATGTAAGCTAATTAACATATATTAAATACTAAGGTAAATCAGATAATTTCAGTAATATCCCAAGACATATTTCAAACTCTTGATAGGACGGACAACAAACAATCCAACCTAGCCACTTGCAAATGTCATCTTTCACATATTCTGATGTTACATAAGAAGTACCGTAGACCACACCTGTTGAGGTGGTTTGTCGTCTAAATGAACCAGTTTACCTAAACAATTTAAAGAATTAAGGGCACACCTAGCCGATACACTCACCAATAAACTTATGAAAAAAAACCAGCCTTTACCACGTCTACATTTCGTGTATTAGCAAATATCACCAAGCGCTAACGAGCTAACTACAAATTCAGTGTATTTAGTTAGCTAGCGTAGTAAACAAAACAAAAAAGATAGCCAACTTCCTTGAACATTTTCCTGTTTTTGAGCACTTGGGTCCGTGGTAACAGCTAGGTTAACTATCTAGCGAGCTAACATCGACTTACATGCGATCAGGGGCCAATGTTTCTAGTACTAGTTACTGGCAGATCCCCAGTTCGGTTATCCAAAAATGTTAAACACTCAAAGTGACTATTATACTAGTCAACGGTATAAATATTTGAAACGAATGCATCAATATCGGCAATGGTAATGTCTTAGCTAGCTAGCTTAGCCGACTAGATTCCAGCAACATCGTATTGTCTTCGGCAGAAATCTGGCGTTGCTCACTAAACATTATCTTGGCTACCAAAGTTTTTAGAAACGATACCAGCCTCACACTTGGACCTAACGCAATAAATATCGACATTTAACTACACCGCCATCACAGCCACTGATGCAGATTCGTTTTAACTACATCGCCATCACAGCTACTGAAGCAGCCGCTTACCCAAAACACATCAACGTCGTGGTGATATAGTGCGAACCTCTTAGACAATTTATATTAATATTCACCTGGTGGCGTTGTTAGCCAATTTGCGCCATGACGAATGCAAATTTTAGATGGTCTGCCTATTTTAAAGAGACATTTAGTAACCCCGACAACTGTTAGGAAGCTGATGTTGCCATTGTTTCGGGGCAGTACGTGGTTATGAAGCTACTGGTGAAACACCGCGAAGACAGACATGTCCAAGACTTAAATCACGATTTTCGTATCAAAAGTCCCGTGGATGGCACGTACCTTTGGCTGCATTGCGTGTTTAATACAGCTGTTTGAATGTACAATATTCAATAATGTTCCGTGAAGATGACAAGCGATCTAATGTCACGTGTTTTTTTTTTTTTTTTTTAAAGATAGGCATACGCACATTCAGCTTCCTACATACCCTCCTTTTAATACGGTTTAAAAATTGTTCAAAATTCCAAATTCTCCATAAGCCTTATCCAATTACCATGTCTAAAAATAATGCAAGCGAGCAATTTATTGAAAGCAGATATTAAAATGCACCACCATAAACTGACACTAACACAAATCATAAAAGTATACTATTTTGGCAGCAGTTAGGTTTTGTAATTGAGACCTCCTGTCAAAGGATAAAGTATTTCTGTAAATACCAGTCCACAGTACTTGATATACCATCACAACACATTTATAAACAAACTACTGCACTGATGAACCCCAAGAAAAAAAAAAAAAGGGGGGGGGGGAGGGAGAAAGCATCAGCAAATCTCAATCAACAAAATCAAACACTTTATTTTCCTCGATGGCCCAATTCAGCATAATCAGAAATCATGATTAGATAAGCTGCATCTGAGAGGCAGAAATGTCTGGTGTCTAGCATGACCTCCTTCCACCATCTTCCAACTGCAACCTACAAGATACAAAATAATACAAGTTACATTCAGTTAACAGCAAAATTTCAGTATGACCTGCTTGTCAGTGTTTCAGTGCGCTGCGAGAAAACTTCATCAGTTTCAGTAGAACCGAAAAATGCAAGTCATCATCAACACCAACTAATAGAAGGCAGAAATGGAGATCAGCTCACCTGGGAAGCTTTTCTGGTCAGTGTACTATTCCATCCTGAAAATCTGAGGGAAAATGGGCAGCCATTTTGTTAAGTAAGCAGCTATTCTGGTAGCACAAATCCTTGAATATATCAGAACTGTGTGTTCAGTGTTTTGTGAACCACATCAAGTTCTCAGAGACTCTAGTCTATTGAATCATCATTACACAGGTTAGCAGTTGCAATAGTTTGTAATACCAAACAAACCTTAGCACTGACTCCTGCTTCTGTGAACGCCAGGAAACACCATCCTCCAAATCAACAGGTTTTCTGGAGACCATTAAAAAAAGCAGAAATAAACATCCCAAATACAGTAAGGGAAATACTTGACCTTGCTAAAAGTCAATTTTTAACACTTACCACTAGAAAAATCCTCCTGATGTTACGTACCATCTTCAGTAAATTCTGTAAAGCCTGAAAAGAAAGTTAACGCATTTTAGACTTGTTCTGAAAGCATGACTCTTCCTGCATGTACAGCACTATCTTAACATGTTCAGCGCACTGTAGAGCTTCATGTTGTAATCAGAGACTCTAGTCTCAGGAATCATCATTACATGCCAAGTTGTATATGCGGGTAACATGTCGTTTTGTAATGAGCAAACCTCGCTACCTACCATTTTCCACAAGCCTGCAGTCAGGGCCCATATTCGCTAACCTACAAAACAAAGCAACAAAACACGCCATATTGGTTGCAAGGCTGACTGGAAACCCACATAACCATTTGCATCTTATAAAAATAAACGTTCGGCTATCATTGAATTATCGGAACAGGCAAACCCCCAATTTACATCAGTCTAGCTAGCCACAAGGCATACTAAAGGCAATTTTAGTGGCTAGCCAACAATTAGCTACCAACAAACGTTACATCCATCAAGCTTAGACAATGTAGCATTGCACAATTAGTTAATATGTATGCAAAATTATTTTACAAATAAACCATAAAAAATTCTAGCATGCATCAACCACCAACCTAGTAAGACATGTCTCGTGAAAGACCGAACAGAGCAACTCGTGCAACATTTTATTGGGGTCTTAATTCAACCCTAGGGCGCCAAACTAAGTGCCTGATTAAAAAAAGAACCTCGTTAATTTAGTGGTTAGGCGGTGAAACCAGTTTATGTTAGGAACAATGGATATTTAAATCATAACATTCATTCCACATGGTTCTAAAGATATGAGAGATAGAAAGTTATCCGTTTTTTCAATTATTTTTAAAAAGCTGTGTTGCTGCCATTGCAACAACCTAGAATGCAAGCAGATATGTCATTAATGCAATGTACATTAACATTAAAGAAGACCTTATGCTCATTTTCATTGTTGATAATTTTATGACGACGTAAATACATTCTAGCCATAAAAGAATATAAAAGAAAAGGGCCTGTACTTAATTAGCAAAAACATTATCAGGAGCCTCCTGATATTATGTCAGGTTTAGCTAAGAAGTCTACAGATGAGCCTTGGGTATACCTACACCAAACAACTCCAACTTGGACATTCAAGTAGATAAATACCTTCTTTGGTTTAAAGGTCACAAATGTTACAGTATAGCCTCTAAATGTGGGGAATTGGGCTATCTTATGATAATGAGTTCAGGATGACGTATTGTATTGTATTTTGTTCTCTTGTGTTTTGTTCCCTTCTGCCATGATTGCTAAATTGCGTTAGAAATAAGATTTTTCATAGTTCCTAAAAATATATTAACTACGAAATAATGAATTTACGGTGGGTTTAAAGTGTCACTATGTAAACGCTGGAACACTGCGCCGTTGCCAAGAGGAAGCGGAAGAAAGGCAGATGGGCAGAACATTTTATGTTATCATTAAGATTTTCCCGTTTTGCATCTAAATGTTGCCTTTTGTTCAGGCGAAGCGCTCGGGAAACGTGACTGTCCAACCCGATGTAGCCTGACGAAAGCCTACAAGCGATTTCTGGGCTAACCCTGATTCGTGCATCTTATTGGCACCACGGCTGCGGTGGACAGTCGCCGCGCTCGATCTCGCCCGGGGGTAGTGAGAAGTACCACGAAGGGCAGCAGAAGCAGTGATACAACAGGCCTATTGCTAAATCCCTGCACGACTGTCTGACTTTTAGCTGCATAACGTTGAAACCATGTCGCGAATACTATTTTGTTAGCATGCAAACGGTGCAATGAGCATTGCCAGTGAATCCCAGCTGCATAAAATAAGCATCATCGTTGTGTTGTCTGAAGATTTTATTCCTGCCGAAGAGTCGACCCATTTCACCAGCGCTTAGACTGCTATGGATTTCCCGTTCGATTTAAACGGTCTTTTTCCCGAGAGAATTTCTATGCTGGATCAAAATTTGTATGCTGGCCGAAAAACGCACGGAAGGTAGCTATTTATTTTTGATGTGGTTTTTATTTTTTGTATTTATTTTTACTCGACCAACTCGTCTAAAACAATACAAGATAAGTCACAATGCTTTGGGAGGTGCGGTCTTACGTGCACGGTCTAGGGGCTTTTTTCTTTCTTTTTAAAAAGATTGTCTTATATGCCGTGATCTTTGAACAATAAATACAAAATTAGGTTAGGTTTGGTTAGTAACAGTTTCTCTTCCTTGCCTTCTCTAATATGCATTTGATATTGCTGCATGACGTCAAAAAAGCATATTTATTGCCATCAGACGCAAAAAAAATCACGTAAATAATCTCCTTGTCTTCTTAAATTAGTAAGTGCTAGCCTACCTTCATGCGAAAGTTGCATAGTCAAACTTGCATTGTAAAACTAATTACTACAAAAAGAGCGCACCTATAAGTAATTTTGTTGTTAGTTCTTTAGCCTCCTTATGTGTATTTCCATTTCAGACTTGATGCCCAAAATCAGACTGCCATGGTCATTGATGAGCTGGGGAAAGCTTCAGCCAAGGTGATTTTATTGTATTAGACAGAATGTTCAAATTTTTTAAATGAATTTATTTTTTGGGATGGGTGTTGACAAAGTGTTTTTGACCATATACAATGTACTGTTTCCCCTCAGGCTCAGCAGTTGCCAGCACCAATAACAAGTGCATCAAAACTCCAGTCCAACAGACATCATCTGTACCTGCTGAAGGATGGAGAGCGTAATGGGTAGCCTGCGTGTTTCACCTTTGTTGCCCATGGCAGTGTGTGTTTTGGTTTCAATTCAAGCAGTTCAGAGAACATTGTTAATTTTGGTAGACAGCTGAACGAATCACCAGGGAAGTCTGGTATGGCAATATATGCATTTGAGTCGGAACTGTAACTTAAATAAAATTTTATATCGGGGACATATACATTTAATTGTCTAAACTAAAAGGCTTTATGATGTGCAATAACATATTCCCAAGCCTCTGTGTATGTTGTCCTATTTTTTCAGTATCTAGGTCCTAAAATGTCAACTTCATCCCAGTTGTCAATAACGGTCTCTTTCCCTCCTTTTGTTCTGATCAGAGGTAGAGGAGTTGCAGTAGGATACCTAAAAGTTGGATACAAGAAGCTGTTTCTACTTGTAGGTGCTTTTCCTCTGGTTTTCTCTGTCTTGCTGAATGGGTGGGACATGCACATCCTCCATTACAATGCTGCATTAACCGTTAGGACCAGCAGGGGGCACATGTGGAGACGGAACCCCAGTGCGTGCTGGACTTCTATGTGACAGAGAGCATGCAGCGACACGGATATGGGCTGGAGCTGTTCCACTTTATGCTGGAGGTGAGCCATACCATATTGAAAAGGTCTATAAAAATAATCTCTAGTTTATGTTTGCAAGTCATGACACATTTTTTATGATTGTGATTTGATAATGACATATATGTATATGTGTGTGTATGTATGTGTGTGTATGTGTGTGTATGTATATGTATGTGTGTGTGTATGTATATGTGCGTGTGTGTATTTATATGTATGTGCGTGTGTGTATTTATATGTATGTGCGTGTGTGTATTTATATGTATGTGCGTGTGTGTGTGTGTGTGTGTGTGTATTTATATGTATGTGCGTGCGTGTGTGTGTATATTTATATGTGCGTGCGTGCGTGTGTGTGTGTATATGTATATGTGTGTGTGTGTGTGCGTGTTTGTGTGTATTTATATGTATGTGTGTGTGTGTGTGTGTGTGTGTGTGTATATGTAATGTATGTATGTGTTTATGTACAGTACGTCCATTCTCCATTCTCTAAATGTGCACACACACATACACATATGTATGTATGTATGTATGTATGTATGTATGTATGTATGTATGTGTGATGTGATATCTCACACACACATACATATATATATATGTGTATGTGTGTGTGTATACGTTTTGGTTGTAAGACATTCCTTTCCAAAACCAATGGCCTTAATATGCCTTAAAAGGTTCCACAAGATTTTGTAGTGTATCTGTAGGTATTTGTGCCCATTTTGTCAAAAAAGCATTTGTGAGGTTAGGCACTCACTTTGGATGAGTAGGCCTGGCTCACAACTGACATTCCAATTCATTCCAAAGGTGTTCAGTTATGCTGAGCTATGGTGCATGACACTCCACACCACACTCCACACTCCTTTATTGACCTGAGTTACTCCACACCATAACAGGAAAGGGCTTTCCGCAAATTACTGACATTAGTTTGGGGGCATATAAAATGTCTTTGTTCCAGTGAAGGAAGATGGTAATGCTTAATCATACAAAGTGGATGTGCCCAATACCTAAACAGCCCAGAGCATTATCTGTACACCATCCAGACTTTCACCAAACATTCTCCTGGCAGGCCAGATTTTTATATCAAACTCCAGAGTGTCCTTTACACCACTTTGGCCAATGGTTGGCATAGTGCATCATCATCTTGGGTTTCTGTTCAGATGCTTTATAGTGAGTGGAGCAACAGGGGATGGGTGATTTTTTTATGCTATATAGACTTCAGAACTCTGTAGCCCTGTGGATCTTTTTTCTTTTTGGCTGATGTTGTTGCTCCTAGACCTTCCCATTTCACAATAAATGCAATTAAAGTTGACGGGAGCAGATGTACCCAGGCAGAAATTTCACAGACTGACTTGTGGGGAAGGAGGCATCTGATCACAGTACTCTGTTTAAAGTCACTGAGCTGGGCTTTTGTGCTTGATTTTGTACACTTGTTATCAATGGGTGTTGGCTGGGAAGCTGTCAAACTGCATATAGTTTTCTCCATATAGTGCTACATGAAATATACATCTGGATGAATTTGCATAATGGGTTCAAATGTAAATGCTAATTCCTGTACCAAATATATATATTTTTAAAGGTTGTTCATGATGTGATTTATTTATTTTTTTTCAGGTTCATTCACACATGGGTAGTCCTGTAAATTTTATATAGCATACTTACTATAGAGCCAAGATTATCTTTGACTCTCGTTATTATGCTTATCTTAAATAATATGTTTAATATAAAATAAAACTACTGTTTTCTTCTTCTTTTCTTTTTTTTCTGCCAGCATAAGAAAGTCAAACCTGAACAAATGGCATATGATAGACCTTCCTCCAAATTCCTGGCCTTCCTAGAAAAGCACTTTGGACTTAAACACAGTGTGCCTCAGGTGTGCTTCATGCGCATTATCGTACCATAATATCAGTTGTTAAGATCTAATGTCACCCTTATGATGAGTTTAATCCTCACGTGATTGTTAAACCTACTTTATCCTTCCTGGAATCACAGTCCGGTGCAGGCTGTTTTATTTATAGCATTTTTTTTTTACATCTTAATTACTCGAGAGATTATTCATGTTTTAAGACAGTAGAGATAGTATGATAATATTTTCTTGGCTTTTATGTTGTTTTGTATAATCCAACATTAAATATGTATTTGAATGAATTCAGTGTATTTATTTGGTGTAACATGGCTGCTATATTAGTTACAAACTGTTTGCTTTAGCAAATTAAAGAAATGCTATTTCTAGTGAGTGGTTCAGCTCTAAAGAACATTTTCCAGAAAATGAGTCTCAGATCGCACATCTCTGACATTCTCTGTTTCCTCTTTTACAGGTGAATAATTTTGTGGTGTTTGATGGCTTCTTCAGGTATAAATCAGGTAAGGTCTCTGTCATGCATGTGTGGGCATTTTTGGCGGGCCTGGCGTGTTGGGCTGGAGCCATGATGCTGAACACATGGTGTGGAGTTAGAGAATGCGTGGAGTAGGATTGGCCTGCTGTCCCTCATTACTCTCATGAATATTCATGCATTGTGAAGAAGAGCTTTTCTTCCTTCCATGAATGTTCTGGGGCGACTCATCATTTCTCAGTGCGTTATATTCAAGACCAATAAGGTCACAAAACCTGTCCATCTAGTCCTATTGCATACAGTTGAAGCTCACCTCGAGGGGGGTGATCATGGCAGGGTAGCTTAGCGATCTGGCATTCAGATGAAATTCCCGATTGACAGCACGGCCGATTTGCCTGATATGTTGAACAATGGAAGCATAGCATTGGAGCTGTGCTCCTACCTGCTTGCAAATTCTGACGTGTTGTAACCAAGCATCCTATAACAACCCCCCACCCCCCCACCCCAACTCCCCAACAAGCCGAGAGTGCTTATGTCATTAGCCAACAGTGCAGTGTATGCACATAAGTATGAAGGTTTGTGGACCTGCACTTCCAGTCAAAAAAATTGGAAACAACCTTTTTATTTAATGTTTAAAATCTATGTTTTTGGGGTTTTTTTTGTCTTACAATAACTTAACATCATAAAACCTAATTAGGTTTATTTTGAGGATAACTATCACCTGTGTAAATTATGGTGACCTTTAAAGCAAAAGAAATCTCTTTAGGTAATTATAACTGCTTTTGATATTAATAAAACCCTTCTAGATATTATTTCTCTGTGAAAATCAAACACTGCTCTGAACATTTCAAAAGAAGGCAAGGTGTCCCCAAATTCTGATATTTCAGAAACAAGTGCATTTGTGTGACTTATAGTAGTTTCTTTATCTGCTGTTTATGAGTTTATTGTTTCTGTAGCAGCAGTCCAACTGAGAAAAGTTCAACCCAAAAAACCAGAAGGAGAGATCAAACCATATTCCTTGATGGAGCGGGAGGGTACGTAAATGATGTTTGAAAATCCTCCATGCTGAGAGTTGTAGAAAGTAGTGTTGAGAAGAACAGTTTACGTGGAGCGCATTTAGCAAGATGCACAAAACACTTCTCCAGAGTCTTGCAGCATTTTTAAGAAGTGTAGAAGCAGACCTGCAGACTTGGTCACATGCTCCACAGGAGGCTTTTAATACACAGCTAGCTGATTGTAGGACTTTGTCAGACTTTTTAATAACATTCTTTGCACAGTGATTACTGTGGTCTGGGAAAGATTAGGTAGAGTCTCTGTCTCTCTCCTGTTGTGTCCTCTGTGTGTTTTTAAAGCTGTGCGAGTGGAGCAGAAGGCCCGCCCCTGGCCTTTCGTTTGCCCCACGGCCACGCCTCCCTCTCCACCTGTGGGTATATCCTCCCAGTTTTCTCGTTCGCTCAGTGTTGGCTCCTCCCCCAGCCGCACTCCTCCTTGCCCCGCCCCCATCCCAGGGCCACGGCGAGGAATCACCACTCGCCCGCAGCTATCTGACAGCTGCAGGGCGAAACGCACCAGGTATGGGTTTCTCCTCAGTCCGGCTCGCGCGTCACACCTTCCATTGCATGACAAGAAACAATCAGGCCTTCCACTTCAGACACCACTGCAGCTGAATTCATACCATTCCCGCAGGACTGACTACTGCCACCGACTACTGAAACTGACGAAACCCGCTTCCCTTGCTGTACGCTACGAGCACAGGCAGGTGCTCAGCTAGTGAAAAGGCACTCAGAGGCGCACCGTCTGTCCTACCCTGGGGACGTAAGGGCAGTGAGGGGTGTTGTGTCTTTCATGACACCTCTGTGCCTGGCTGAATGACTGACTGGACTGCAAAAACTAGAATTGCCTCTCCTCACTGTGTACAGTGAACTCTGCTTGTTCCGGGAGCTCATCGTCCATACACTGTCCTCTAAACAGCTGTTTTTCTTCTCTTTCCTCCCTCTCTTTCCTCCCTCTCTTCTCCCTGGCTTGACATATTTTTTACTTCATACGCGGTATTTCTTTTTTTTTCTTTCTCTTCCCTTTTCTTTGTGGCACCTTTTCATGACAAAATTGACCACTCTCTTTTTCAAACGCAAAAACGCCGAACACGTTCTTTCTTCTGGTGTGCGCTGCTCTGGTCAAACATCTTTACAGTTCTCTGAATAGATCTCAGCCCAGCTTTCATTAACCTTTTAACCTATGACATCATAGCCCTAAAGATGCCTGTTTTTTTTTAAACCTCTTAACTCGTTCTGTAATTTTGTTTGATTTACTAATAGGGTTGTGGAAGTGAAACCTAATGCTGAAATAGAGGAAATTCTGGGTGTTCACATCAAGTGGTAGGGAAGGGAAGTGATGTATCTGAAAGATTTTTGAAAGGTTATGGCTTTTGCTCCAGCATAGAGAAGTGCATTTTGAAAGGTCTAATTTGTCATTGACCCATGAAGTGTAAAATGCAGGTGAAACTGCGATTTGTACCTAGTGCATTTCTTTACTGTTATTGTGACAAAATAATTAACACTGTCTTCCCCATAGCACTTTGTTTCATATTCATTAAAAGGAGTTGAACAAAAAAAGCATGTTGTTTCTCAAATCACATATTCAAAAATTACAATACATAACTAAAAGTAGTTAAACGCTATTATGAGTTCTCCCATCTAAACAAGCTGACTATGTATAGAAGTCAAACAAACAAACAACTCCCCCCCCCACCACAACATTTTGTTGCTTCTTAAATCTTCGCATATTCAGGAACATCACAGTCATTTGCATGTCCTCTTTTTCCTTTATTATTTTTGTTCACTAAATATTGTGTTCATTAAATATTATTGCATTCTATTATAAGTTTGAGTTTTCTAATTGTTACTTATGTTCTTCTTTTTTTATGTTTTTCCTTTCTCACACTTTCTTAATTGTTTCTTTCTATTTATTTATTTTATTTTATTTTTTTATGGCATGGCCCCCTTCCCCACCTCCAAATTTGCGTTTGTCCCTGTTCATTGGTGGTGCCCATGCTGGAATCCACGCTCTCCCCACATCCCCTGTGTTTACATTCCCCTTCCCCTCCTGTAGCAATCAGGGTTTGGTTGCCAGGAACCATCTCTACAGTCGCCATATGACCAGCAGAGGCCTTGGGCTCTTATTGGCGGAACAGCTGAGCACGTCGAAGCTGCCAGGTAACGTGTCTTTTGAACCCGGATCCTTGCACCGCAGCAGAGTGTGTAACGACAGCTGCTGTGGTCCGGAGGACACTACGTATCCCACGTGTTGCCTTGTTAGTAGTTGTCATGTATGCTTCCTCAGGATTGCAGCCAGTGGTCAGTGTGAAAGAGTGTGACACAGGGGGACAGGCAGACGCACTGGAACACACAAACACAGCAGAAAGGTTGGCTATGCGTCACGCCATGTATGAGAGTTACAGACTTCACATAAGGCCAAACATGATGCCAAGTCAGAAAGCAGAAGAACTAAAAACGCAGTGTGGTTATCCAGGAACGTTCATAAGTCCCCTGACAACAGCTGTCTGATTACTCTATTGATGAAATTTCGAAGAAGGACTTATTCCTCTCTTTCCTCGTAACATCTCTTCCTGTCTGAGGTTCACTTTTTCTGCCAATGTTTCTCTCTTCTCTCCTCAGCACACCACTCCCTCAGAGCCAGGCTGCGTCACTGCCGGCGCTGTGCAGCTCCCGGAGCACTCGCAGGCAGCAGACCCCCAGGGCAGCCCCAGGGCCAGAAGAGGAGGCAGCCGACCTGCACAGCGCGAGCCTGAGGGGAGGCAAGGAACCGTCCTGGCCTGAAGTAGCCAGAGACACAAAGGGAGCGAAGATGGCTGTGGAGGCAAAGAGGGCACCAAGAGGGTCCGGCTGGTCCTGGACAGTGGGAGAGAGGCGCTACACGGCCCAGTGGGTCAGACAGAAACAGGAAAACCGCAGCACGTGCCCCTGGTGATGAAAGACAGAAAAGCTGGCAGGAGATCAGAGGAAAGGAGGGGACTGGAGGACATGATGGAGAGGAAGGCAAAGCAGGGACTGGCGGGGGAAAGAGGAGAGGAAAGGCTCCCCATAGCCTTGGCTGTGGAAACTCTTAACTAGCCCAGGGATGTTAAAGACCAGAAGAAATAATCTGAAGATGGGAAAGCCGTAAAGACTTAAGATGCTGTGGCTTTGAACATGTGCAGCAGTGTGGCACCAGATAGACTCCCTACAGGGCACAAAGTCACACTTTTAAGATTACTGTAAACCTGCGTTTAAACAGCTTGGTTTTACAGCTGTTAAAACAGTATTATGCATATATGTTCAAGGAATTTTGTATTTCAAAATAAACAAAAATTGAAAATGAACAGGATCATCTTATCACTATTAGCTAAAAAATGTAACACACCATTCTCATAATTTGATGTTTTTTGGATTAAGGGTAGACCTTGGGTAAATAACACGGAGAGTGGGTTTTAAAAACTCCTATCTCTGAAAAAATTTTAAGAGCCTAGAAAATTTGCCTTGTATAATGCAAATTAACATGCCAGTAGGATCACACAAGTCTCTTGTGGAAGTTATTGCTACTACAGTTAAGGAAATCCAATGAGGATTAGGACAAGATATTACACATTTTTAATCACAGCATTCAGCATAAGTTTCTTGTTAACAACAATGTCCTAAATAGTGTGTAGGAGTGACGACTGAGGAGTTAGAATTTACCCAAAAACCCATCAGTGTCCTATTAAGATGGTGGTGGTGAAACGGACTTAACCTGAAGCATTGTGACTTATCTTGTATTGTTTTAGACGAGTTGTTCGAGTAAAAATAAATACAAAAAAAAAAAAAAAACACATTAAAATAACAGTATCACCCTAATTAGTCTACGAGAGTGAAGACACAGATGTAACAAGCGTTTGCAGGTCTTTGGATCTGGTGGAAAGAGCTTCCTGCTGAGAATAGTACCAAGCACTCTTGTTATTGTACTGGTCTGAACACACACTCCTCTACTTTCCAAATTACACACACACACACACACACACACACACACACACACACACACACACGACTTGTAGGTCATAGAGAACAATATAAAATATAATTTATTTCTACATGTTCTGAACTGGCACAAACACAGTACAACCCTGGTACCTTAGGTAACACAACTATCAACAAACTTATTCTGAAAAACAGACTTGTAGGAAGAAATTTCAGGAAAACTGCCAAACCGATTACTTGGAGTAAGGCTTCAAAAGGTTACTCCTTGTTTACATCAGCATCTTGCACTGACCCAAACAAAGGATTGTTTCCCACAGTGATACTGCACAGCAAGTGCTGTGATGAGAGCCCAACCTTGCCAGACGAGTTTTTCCTTTCCTGTCAGCCTGGCTTCTGCTCACTCAGGGGTGATGGGCCCTAGATCTGTTTAATGATTACAAGGTTGTGTGCATATCTCTCTAAGGCCAGGACTTCAGGGTAATTGGCCCTTTGGAATAAACATGCACTTAAGACAAGATCAGACTTTTCCATTCACTGCAATCACTCATCAGTTTCATTTTCAGCAATATATTAAAAATCTTGGAGGGGGTAAAAACAGTAGTTTATTTACTCCATCAATTGGTTTTTTATGATTTTCACAAGTCTTCCAGCTGACATAGCATCATTGCACTTATCCTTTCAGGCACCTGCCCATCAACAGGCAGCTGCGCCATATCAGCCAATTAAAAGCCGTTCAGTCCATAATCACACTGTTCTATCCTGGGTCTAGTAGCCATCACTCAAGAGCGTGAGGTAGATGTTGGACTGGAGGAAACGTGGGTAACAGTCTGTGTCCAGCAGGGAGCGGATGCGTTGCTGCGCGTGGCAGAGGGAGTTATGAGAGGGTGCCTTGAGGAGCTGTAGCGTCAGCTCCCGAGTCTTAAAGTCCAGGTTTATCTGGATGAGAGCACAGACACACATCAGAAAATGGCACATTCAACATACAGGGGTGACATGTTGGGAGTGTCACACACATCCACACGCACACCTCTCGGGGAGCACCGGGCTGTATGTAGGTGGCGATGATTTCCTTTGCACGCCTCTGCAGGCTGAAGGTGTTGGACGAGCGTCTGTACTGCTCACAGGCCAAGTAGAACTGGAGGTTTTCTTCACTGAACTCGGAGCGGAGGAATGCCTCGAACACGGACACGCCCACTGGAGAAGAGTGATGGAAAGAGTGGAGAAGGAGGGGCAAAGTGAACAACTGCAGTCGGAAAAAACACACACAGCCCCTACGGACTACCATCTTTAGGGTGGCGAGTGGCCAGCAGAAAGGAGACACGGAAAGACGTGTTCTGTGTAACAAATGTACACACACTCTCAGAGCACTGGACATAAAGCTCAATAGTTTGCTTATTGGAGTTTTTTCCTAATTATTTTCCTTTTCTTTTCACTTAACTTACAAGTTATCTTGCCTTTGCACAACTGCCTGCAAAGTTTTCTCAAGGGAAAAAAAAAAACAACTGTTGGGCGTAGAGAGGAAATGAAGGGAGACACAGATGTTACAACATACTCATGTTCCACAAACCACATAAGACAAATCTAACATAAGACAAAACACAGATAATAAGATAATCCCAAATCATGTAGTTGAAATACTTTCTTTATGGCTCCAAGGGTTTCACAGAATGTATTCCCAATACTTAACTACAATGAACCTTGGTCATTTTCACTTGAAACTGCAGACAGTAGTACTTCCATATCAAGTTCAAACCAACTGAGATTGCAACTCTGTTATTTTTATGCTGGGTCAATGTCATAAGTCACAGGATGGGTTTTGCAAATCGTGTGACAAAAATAACACTTCCGTTAAAATTCTCTTATACAGCTGATCCTATCGCTAGAGCAACGAAGAACTAGCCTTACAATCACTGATGTTGCCAGGAGGAAACAGTGCGATTTAATCTGGTTCAAAGTCATCCACATGCAGAACACAGATTAGCACACATTTGTCTAAAGGGAAGCTGTGTTGCATTCTGTTACAGGTGTGTGCTTGCACTGGTCGAGATAATCCATCCCACCAAAACCAGTTGCATTCACTCTGTTGCTGAACATAATTATCACAGAGAAATTGGGTTTTGGGTTGTTTACAGCTACCACAACATGCTGAAATCATTAACACCACAGAAACACACAGTGGTCTCTTTAATGAGCCTGTGGTTATTTTGCCTCATAAAATGGCAGAGTGGTGGCTTTGGCCCTCACCTCTGCTGTCCAGCAGGGCGTGGAGAGACTCTGCCCACTTCTCCACCTCCTGCCTGCTGAGGCGTGTCTTGCCGTGACCCACCTGGCTCCACTGCTTTCGGAACCGAGACCGCTTCTCTTTGACACTGTCAGTTGAGAAATTGCAGCATTAGTCAGCATGAAATTCTGGAAGGAAATTAGAAGGGGTGAAACACAAAGAAGAAGGAAGACATTGAGCCATGATGGATGGCGAGGGGTACAACAAAGAAAAAGATAAGAGATAAACATTTCTTTTAAAGATAAAGGCAAAGCTACAAGTGCAAGACGAGGCACGATAAAAAGTTCAGTTTCACCTGACCTGAGTCAAAACCCACACCCACACAACCAGGCAGAACAAGGTCATCTCTGAAGAGGAATGTTGGAACTGTTCATATCAGATCAGGATGAAAAAAAAGTGATCACACAGCTATTTACAATAATGGCAAACTGATTTTACCTGTTTTCTTGGTCTCTTTGCTCTGCAGCTGCAAGATTTGAATGGGAGGACTGTGGACTCTATAGTAAAAGAAAAAAATAGGATTTCTTGGTGAGGACAAATTTCTTTAGTCTATTATTTCACAAGAAGCCAGATAAAATTCCATAGGTCTATTTATGCCATACTTCACGAGGCATTAATAGCATAGAGAAAGTGTGACAATATAGCATTAAGATACAAGCTTAGCCTAGTACGGACCAACAGTTTTCAAAGGAATGAAGGTTTCTCAAAGCCCCAACGTGGCCTTTGAAATGTTTGCTTTAGACTTGAATTGATCCCTTGCCAAATGTGTCGATGTCATGGACAGGGAATGGCCTGCCTCAGTGCCAACACTGGGCAGAGAGAATGTCTGGAATGACAACATATGTGAGCATTCCTACACAATTTCAGTTTTGCGCTCAATCTCAGTGACAGAGCGAATCAGCAAAGAGAACTTCAGAAATGAGAGTCTTAATGCTGGGACCAGAACTGCCGTGTGAAAGCGTGCAACACGAATTAAACTTAATCTCACCTGTGCTAAATACACTACTTGTCTGCCCTTACTTCAGCCAATGTCTTATAGCAATCTAAACATCTTGATTCCTAACAGCACAAACGAACAGTATACACGCAAATTGGACAGAAATACCTTTGAACAAAAAAAAACAACAACCCCATCCTCCTATCAACCCCTCTACCACTTTACCTGCCCAAATAGACTCTTCAGATGCAGTTTGGCAGCTGACAGCTTTGACATTACATGGTATCGATGGGTTTGGGACTCAGGAGTTTGGAAGCAACAGTGACTGGCCATAGATGAGGGAGATGGCACGGTATCCTCCTCCTTTCCCATACTGTCAGTACTGTCTGTGGCACGTCCAGTTAGCTGGCTGTCACTGTAGGCTTTGAAGCTTTCATTAAGGGCCGTTACCCGAAGGAAACCAGAGGACATGTTGTCCAGATTGGTCAGGGTCTCCACGCTAACGCTGTGCTCTTTAGTAAGCACAGACCTGCCCCCGGCACTCTCCAGCACAGCCGGGGTGCATGGAAAGGTTACTGTTTCCCTGGCTGTCTCATTCCCAAGGTGTGACAGGTGCTTATATGTGTCCTCCTGAACTTCCTCATCATGGATGTCATCCTTCAAAGCTGCCCTCTTCCAAGACAAGAATTCCAAGTCCTGCAGAGACCCTTCAGAGCTGAATCGACGCATGACTGTATATTCTGAGAGTGAAATTAATTGATAGACAGAGGGATAGTGGGATATTAGAGAGAGAGAGAGAGAGAGAGAGAGAGAGAGAGAGAGAGAGAGAGAGAGAGAGGGCGGGGGTTTAGGGCAGGAGAGACAAGTCGAGGAAATATCAAAACTCTGTAAAAGCAAGTAACACATTCAAGTAGCCAATATAGTAACTGAAGTCAATCTCTTAGGTAGAAAAAAAAAAAAAGTCGGAGGCACTGTGGTAAACCAACAGGAATGACAACTGTATATAAGCGCTACAACGTTTTGACAGAGCATCAAAGCATTTGTTGACAATTCGTTGTAATGCCGTTTGTTGTGGCGTCCGGCCTTTTTTGGTGGTTTATTTTTGGTTGCCTATCAAGTGACCAATGAGAATTTGCCAAGGTTAATATTCAACATTTCAAGTCATAATGAGATTGAAGTTCAAGGTATCATGGAAACGTTATCTACCGCTCAACTAAAACCACATACCCAAACCAAAGCAGGCTTTACCCATGTGTGAAGTGAGAAATATTGTTCGTCATCGTTACCTTATGGTTCCAGCGCCCGGCTGCACATTGCAAATTCCCTTAAGTGCAGGTCAACTGTGCTCACACACACATACCTCCACCGTCTTCCCTAACTTCGAAATCTTCTAAACACGTGTACGTGCGAGACTCGGTTTACTGTTAATGAAAAGAGACTTAAAGTAATTTGCGATTAAGATGTGCGACAAACTATAGCCGATTTATAACAACGGATCTATTGCCTAATTGTGGACGGCAAATACTGAGCAGATTTTGTTTCACGATTCGCATGAACACAACTGCAACGCCTCCTTTCTTTTGTCGCACCCATATTCCAGTCCGGACTTGTTCGCGTTCATAATCTGAGGAATAAGACGTAATTGGCCTGTAGGTGTGTCTGAAGCGGAAAAGAATGTAGGCGGTAATGTAGGTTTCTTTACTTTTGGCTTCTCTTTTTTTCCCCCGAAACCAAAAACAAAGCTTTCAGCTATCCATTTCCGTTCTGAAGTCATACGAAGATAAGTATAGATTATGGTGGCAAATAATAAATAGGAGAATAATATATAGAGGCTACAGATTGATTAATCAGTCGCGGTAAAAATGCATGCCTAAGGTAGTTTACACTCCGTTCAGTCTTGTTCAGTCTTTTTATCTGCAGTTCACTGTGGTTGTTTCTGGAGAAGGACACACCAAACCACCCCGCTCCTAACAACTGCATAATTTTTTCTTCGCGCGTCTGACATTATATTTACACAAACATTTATTTAAAATCCGGTGTTTAGGCAGGGAAACTAACAAAACCGTATCAGGCTTTTTGGGATATGCCTATTTGCAGTTATAATGTAGAGCCAGCCCAGCAGGGGGTAGTATAGGCTCGGTAGATTTCAGTAGTTGGACGACAAGCGTGGACTACAGAGCAGGCGATTTTGCTCTAGTTGCACGTGAATGATGACGTAACCCCTCCGCTTCTCATTTTCCTCTTGCAATTAAAGCTTAATGGGTTGTGTGGATTTTCTGATTGGTCTTTGTTCAGTGTCTCCAATCCACATCCAACCCCCCCCCCCCCCCCCCCCCCACAATCATGTACCACTGCAAGAAAGAAAGAAACGGGGAAAATATATATTAAAAAAGAAAGAAAAAAGGACTCAATTTAAAAAATACACTCTGTTAGGGATTGGACTAATGGACCATTTCACACAAATTGGATGTAATTTAAGGAAAACTCTTTAGTCCTAAGAGATGGAAGCTGTGATGAAGGCCATAGTTGTAGATTGAGAATATAAAAGGATAATTAGACTAAGCCTTTATTGCAGGCAGCATATCAAAATTATGTATTGCCAACCTACTGTTTGGATTTGCTACTAAAGATATTTCACAATGGAAAATACTAAATTTGTGTGTTGTATTTGCCTGAGACAGAAGAATGTCACAGCAGAATAGACATCAGCACACGAACTTGTCAGGCTTATCGGGTAATTTGTAGGGCCCATTTAACTCCATTATTTTTTAGAATATATATTGTTTTAATGTAAACAGTACAGAAATAAGTTTGCAGAAATGTGAAATATAGATTTAAGATCAGTCATTTATAGGAATGTATTTTGGTTTATTTAATAATATTATTTACTTACCACATCAACAAAGAGATTGCAATATCACTCCAGAGTGTTGTATCAATGCATAACATTGTGTATAACATTGTGTTTATAAGAAATAAAGTATTTTTGTAACAGAGATTGATGTGGTCATCTTGTAGTGATGTATACATTAGCAATGTAGCATTTGTATACTTTAGCAATGTAGCATGTATACATTAGCAATATATCATTTATACTAATGGACAGCTAATACACAAAGACATAAAGACTAAAATCAAAGTTCACACAGTGCACTACACTTTACATTAGCAGATTTTTACTATTTTCTTTGAGGAAATAGGTAAAGATGATGAAAAAGATGCTAGATCTGTTTTGTCATACACAGAAGCACACTACATCTCTGACTTCAATAATTTCAAGAAAAGCAAGAAGATAATGAGACAGCATTTTTCCAAAGCACAATGTAGGTGACATCTGTCATCTTTTTTCATTCTGTGTTAAGGGCAGTGGTAGCTCAATGGTTAAGGTACTCAACTTGTAATCAAAAGTTTGCCAGTTCAAGCCTTGCCACTGTTGGGTCCCTGAGCAAGACCCTTAACCCTCAATTACTCAAGTTGTACTCACCCATAGCTTGCTTTGGATAAAAAGCATCAGCTAAATGTAGTATGTGTTAAACTGGGCTGATTCTGTTGTCTTTTAATTTGTCTCTGTAACTTTAGAATTTGATTTACAGGTTACTGGCCCTTGCACAGTAACAGAATGAAAAATAACAAAAAGAATATTTTACATTTATGGGTCTCATTTATTTTTAAATAAATAAAATGTTAGCACATAATGAATGGCAGACTTACTCTTTAGTCAAGTTGCATCCTCCTTTGTGGGCCCATGGGCATCCTACATTTACATTTACAGCATTTGGCAGACGCTCTTATCCAGAGCGACTTACAAAAGTGCTTTGTCATTTACTCATAGAACACATCCTAGTACAGTACAGCAGGTTAGAGTCAAACTGACCCATTGAATAAGCACAAGTACAATATCAAACAGCAATCAGTGCAATAGCAAACAACAAGTATATGAAGCGTTCTGTTAATAGTGCATGTACAATGAGTGATGTAAAGTGATTCTATAATTCCCCTACTATAGTACTGAAGACTTTTCTGATATAGAGAAAATCTTGACCATCACTGACTACTGTGGACTAATGTGTAGACAAGAGGAAGGTGCCTGCACTTTGGTAGTGTATATATTTTCATCATCTTCACCACTTGCTGACTTCTGTAAACAACCCCATGTGTTTCTATATTGCCAAAAGGCTACATATAGAGAATCTGTTCACCAGCCAGAGGTGTAAATACGTAAAAAGCCGGAATGTGATAAAGTCGCTGTGCGCCGCTATAATTGATATGTCACCAGCAATAACAGCACTTTAGATTTCCCCCCACTCACTCGTTAACATCTTAAACTTGGCTTTTTAGTGCACAGAAAGACTCTAAATGTTGAATTAATATGTGTTGATTTAACTATAGCACTTCAAAATTGCTCTAATTAACAGAGATGTGCTACAGGCATCGGACAGCTCACTCGTAGGGTCACTTCCAAGCAGCTGTAGGGTTGAAGATCGCAGGATCTAAGCTCCCTGTCACTTTGGGCGCAGCACTTGAGCTGAAATTGCACTAATATTACTGCAGCAAGCGTCATCTGACTATAACATCCCCTTTGATTTGCCTACTCATTCTGTCCACACACAACGTGCACATACGCACGCGCCATGTGCGATGTGAAATAGTGTGGCGCGTTTGCACAAGTGGCTAACTCAGTTTTAAAAAATTTAGCAACACCAGGGAAACAGGTATTCCAGAAGTACTTTTCAAGAGCACTTTTTAAAATGCCAACAACAAAAGTGTTTGTTACTTTAAAAGCCTCCACCAAGGCTTTTTTTTTTTTTTTTTTTTTTTTTTTTTTTTTTTAGAAAGTGGTGCTTACTGCAGTCACTCATTGTATGAAAGTTATTTATAAAGATCTTGACTCCTCTTGTAGTGATCATGGTAGTTTACCCTTCCTCTATGGAAAAGGCTACTTTTTGCTTTGTTTAATTGAATTTGGTTGCTTACAATAACATGAGTCAAAGCCCAATGTAGGCACAGTGGGATTTAACATGATGCAAAAACAAAACCAACAAACATTATTAAAATATTACAGAGCATGAAAATCCATACAATATGCAAGTGAGTGAAAGCAAAACGCAAGAGTTTGGTTAACACTGGATCATTTACAGCAGAACTGGTTTTGGGTTAATATGCTCTTTTTAAAAATCCTGCATACAAAAGTTAACTTTGACAACAAAGTCATTCACTAATGGCACTAATGGTTAAATGTTTTAGCCTTTTATTATTTCATGTGCTTTCAAATCTGCAAGAGTGGTTCACAACTGTGCTCGATGAAAAACAAACTAAACACAACAGAGAAGCAGACACCGAACAAAATTTGACTATACAATTAACGTCAACAAACTGGGGTCCTAACCCACGAGGTCGGGGCCTGTTTTTGTGGTGCCGTGACTGTCAACACTCACACGTCTTTGTCACACGTGGGCGTGCGATGTCACCCGTCACTGGGTCCACGTGCTAAGCAACCAAAATCTGTTTATCTCTTAGGTCTGTCAAAAGGTTGAGCATGACGTTAACTGTTCTTTCAAATACTTAAAAAATGGACGTATTATCCCAAGAAAAGTCAAAACCACTGTCTACATTGTTTGTATTTAGTTTTATACCACCAAGAAGAAGTGGACCCAAAGAAGAACGTTATTTCAGCTGCAATTCTAAGATAACACTACATTTAGTTAGCCTATCTAGCTAAACTAACCTAGCTAAACCATCTTGTTAGCTAGGTTGGCTAGCTAGTTAGTTTTCCTAATTGGTACGATCTCTAGCTGTAAGGCACCAGAAATGTATTTATATGACTATATATCAACGAGCTGAAGGTTACCATAACAAGTTGCACCGAGATGACAGAGAACATGCAAAGAGCCGTGGACTGGACATTTTCAACGAGGTAGGCAAACTTTCAAACCTCGTTTAGGATTAAAGCTAAACCTAACTGGAGCATATAAACCCTCGTAACCTCTGCCTGGTTTTCTGTACTTTTGACATCATGTGGTGTGTAGTTGTAGCTAATTACTAGTCACTGATAATCAGTAGCCGTTATTGCAACAGGGATTGAGTGCGTGTGTTAGGAATACCTTAGTCTTTTAAGATAAATAGTTACCAACTAGCTACAAACAAGTAGCCTTATTTTTTCCCAATTCACTTCGACTCTGCCCACCCCTTCCTTAGGAATCATCAGCTGTGCTGTCGTCCTCTGAGTATGGGCGTCGTCTGCCCCCAGCCCTGTACACACCAGGACGACAGTTTGGTAGTCTACAGGAAAAACGGAATTACCAGAACAGTGGAGGAGGGATACGGGACTGTTGTTCCGGTTTGAAAGTAACTTTTTACTCATAAGGTATGCAATACGTGTGAGAAAATTAATTAAAAAAATTTTTTTTCTTACTTGTCATTTGTTTTTTTTTTTTCCTCTTTCTTTTGCTATGACTGTTAATCTTTATCTGGGATAGCAGATAATAAATTTTACATATAAATGAACACAGTAATGTTTATAGAGAAATTCTTTAATTGATAAGAAAATGGTTGCACCAAAACAAACACATATGTCTAACTTTTCCTTAATTGTTTTACAAACCCTCAGCTGTTCTCTGTATTGATTTGCACACACAGTGGCTTGTCTAGGTTTCATTCAGACCGTTATATTCTCGAACTGATCTGTCCATCCACACCTGGGTGAGAAATGTAGATTTATTTACAGAGTTGATTATATTCTCTCTCTCTCTCTCTCTCTCTCTCTCTCTCTCTCTCTCTCTCTCTCTCTGCGAGTGTGTGTGTGTGTGGACAGAGAGAGAGAGAGAGTGAGAGAATGAGAAAGTGAGTGACAGGTTTTCATGTGTGTACTTCTGGCCATTGTTGATCTGTGTGTGTGAGAGAGAGAGCACGCATGAGAAAGAGAGAAGTTCAAGTCATAACATTCCCTTGCGATAAGGTTCTGGTCATCTCAGTGTGCACAAAGAATGTCTTGAGGTCCCCTTTGCCCTTTACATTGATGATCCCGCGACACGAGCACATGTATCCCAACATCTGCAAGACCCGACTAGTTTCTTCAGTGACCTGGAAAGAATAACGAAGAAAGGAATTCAATGCTAAGAATACTGACAAAAGCAACCCCATTAAATGCTGGCATGCTTACTGTACAGTGTAGACGGGAACAGAAACATACCTGAATCTTCCCAAGGACTCCTGTGCTCTCCATCCGACTGGCCACATTCACAGTGTTGCCCCAAATATCATACTGTGGCTTCTGTGCTCCTATTACTCCAGCAATTAGTGGTCCATGGTTTATTCCTATTGAGCACAAATCCCAAAGCTATGTAAAACGAATTTTAGCTTTGGAAAGGCTAATGCTAGAAAGACATCACATCTACAACATAGACTTTCCTCTGCATGAATTTCTAGGATACTAAAATGTTTGTGAAACTGTTCTTGGAAACCATATAGGTTGACATAGGCCTTATATAATTTGAAGTACATGTTAATACCCTGATGTTGAATTGTCATGTTCCTGTGCACAATTATTCTTTTATGTACTTTTCCTACTCACCCACTCGCAGTTTGAAGTCATTGAAAGAATGTTTATTAATAACATCAAGTTTTCCCACAAGGGCAAAGGCAAACTCAACCATTGTGCCAATGTGCATGTACTGCCTGTCATGATCCTTAAAGATAGAGAGACAGGGAAAATCATAATTTATTTTTACTCCCAATTTTCACCAACATCCACGCCTATATAAAAAGACCACGTTTTGTTTCTTGGAGAATTAATAAACCCCAAAAGAAACATAGAGCCCAGAGTACACCAACCAAACGTTCACTAAAAACCACCACAAAATCCAGCTGTTATCATACATATATTAGTGTTTTTTGGAGAAAGTTGATGTTAGAGATGTTAGAGAATGTGGGTGTTTAACATTTCTGAACAATCTTAGTGTTTATTACAGAATTTTAGCTCTGTGATCTGAGCTTCAAATTAATTGTTTGTAGTATTTTTATTTCCCCCCCCAAACTGAGTACATAGGCTCACCTGTGCATACTCTGCCCCAGGAGTGATGTTGAGTCCAGTAGCAGCCATGTAGGTGCTGCCGATAGTCTTTATCTTCTCCACTCCACTAAATTTGGGTTTGGATAATAACTGCCAGTGATGAGGAGAGAGCAAATACTCAGTCAAGGAAATCAATCAAATACCCCAGAAAAAGCAGTAAAGCTGTTTTATGAGTAAATTCATAAATTCATTTCAGTCAGGGTCTAAAATGCATTTTTTCAGTGTAGTCCCCAGATTACAAAGATCACATTTATGTTAATATTGCTTTCATGTTAATTTAACAATATGATTGAAATGATTAGTTTTGGCAGTTCACGTCTAAATATTTCAGTTCCCATACATCTTTTCAAAATATAATTGGAAATGAAACTGATAGCAATGAGATAGATAGTATGCTGAATATGTTTCTACACTATTCTATACCTCATCAAAATCTGCTATAATCTCATTGAGGAGTCTGAGACACTCCAATCCCTCCTTGTTTACATCAGATTCTGTGTAGAATTCCTTAAAGTCTGGGATGGAGGCAAACATGACACACACTAGGTCATACGACTGGTGGTAGAGGTCCTGCAAAACAAATTATAGCAGGCATCATTAATAAATGTGGTGAGGAAAAAGGAAAGATGATGATTTTAGATTTAACCTAAGAATTGGAAATGACGTAAACTCATTCAATTTAAATATTTTTTGGAAGGCACAGAAACATTACATTGCCTCATCCGGTTGTTCAATAAGTTTCACTGTCCTTTTGATCAGTGCATATGCATACACTTGCCTCATTCTTCCAATTCCGAGCAAGGAAGTGTTCTGCTACATGAGCAGGTAGCACATTTTCCAGGAGCACCCGGTTGAGGTTCTCCATAGTCTCAATCTCTTCACATTCCCGTTTGAACTTGTTCTTCCAGAGAAAGTCTAACCTACAGTAATATTCATTCTGTTACAAGAGGACACAGAGGCAAAGAGATGCAGACATCTGATCACCTTGTGTGACTTTTCACAAATCAGAAAGATAACAAGTCAAATCACATGTCAACTCTGTTAGGGAGGCTGCATATATATATATATATATATATATATATATATATATATATATATATACACACACACACACACAAAATTTATCAAACATTGGGACTTTCCACTGTTTCAGCCTTACAATATTAAAGAAAATATCGATATTAGCCTCATTTAGCCTCTTAAACGCAAGGCCAATTCTTCAGTTATTGATCTTAAGGAAAATGTCATAATTCAGTAACTACATTCATTGTAACTAATATATAGGTCTGTAGGTCTGGAACCAACCACCATTTATTTGAGTTGAAGAGAATATAAAGGGGGACATTATATTTATGAACTGGTTGGTTTTACTTTTCTGCATTGAAGCTTTACTGTAGCTTCACTGTTTCCTTTGGAAAGTAGCTGGTAGGTAATCTACTGCCAAAAGACTGCATAGCTGACTGCATTATCTTTGACATCATACAGTAGACTACAGTACATTAATTATTTGTCAGAATTAACCAATTAAAATGAAATGTACAAATGAAACTTATAAAATTACTTACTGTCAAATTCCTTTAATATATCTGCAATGCTCCCATTTTAAGGGTGCTTAATTATGCTATTAAAGAACAATGGAACTGAAAATATCCTAAACATGCCAGCTCAGATGCTGTAAAGAATAATTATAATTTTCAGTTTGGGTGACAATGCATAACAAATCTTCTTAAGAGATTACTTACATTTATAAGCAATAAGACTCTGAATATAGCAGCTTTACAGTGTGTCAAAGGCTACACACATCACAAATTATGGAAACTGTACCATGCAGATTAGTCAAATCCAGCTTCACTCCACAAAGCAATTCAAGCGCACTGAGCTAGGTTTGGATTACTGACCCTGCTCTTTCTTGGTTTGTGAGCTATAGTGTGAAGGACACCCACCTGCCTTGCCAGAACAAGCAGAGTAATGAAAAAGATGAACAGCGATACAGAACCCATCGTCTTCAAGTCCTTTAGAACGCCCGGTCTGGCAAAGGCAAGAAGGAGAACTATAATGAAAAATTCTCAGAAAATGAGAAGTGAGAGAGGGGGGGGAAAAGCAAATCTTTGTGAAGCAGGCTCACTGAGGAGAAATCTTTTCCAATGTCTTGGGCTTTTAAGTTTCCTGGTCATAACATATATAGTATGTTACATAGTGTAACACTGTAAGCAAAGTCAGACGCTTGCGGATAAAAGGCAGGAGTCTTATTGTAATCCGTATCTGTGATGGTTAAACTAGCCAGTTTCAGAACCACAGAGATGCAGTCAAGGGTAATCGCAATCTTAGAGGAAAACAGTCCGAGACCAAAAAACCGTAGAGCAAAAACACAGGAGATCAAAAACATGAATAGACCGCTCGGTATGCACAGATGAACTGGAGGCAATACTTCACAATGACAACCAGTCTTAGGATTGCTTATATACATGAAAAAACAGGTGAACTCAATATGCAGGTGATGAGGATCTGGTGAACTGTTGATGATTGGATGAGTCACTCTCCTGGAGACTAACTGCATGATGGGTAGTGTAGTTTGTTTGGGTGTTGGACAGCATGACAATAGCCCCCCCCCCAAAAGAGTCATGAGGATGCCCGCGATGACCAACGACAGGTGCGGAGGAAGCCGATCCAGGCCAAGGTACCCTTGAAAGAGGGCAGTGAGGACAAGGACGAGGAGCCGGCTTGTCAGGAAACTGAAGGTGAAACTCTGAAAGGAGGCCAGGATCTAGAATGTCATGATGAGGCACCCAGCTCTGTTCCTCCGGGCCAAAACCCTCCCAATCGACCAGATATTGAATGGTGCCCCCACGTCTCCTGGAATCCAGAATGCAGTGCACTGACTATACTGGGGTACCGCCAATAGGCTCAGGCGGCACGTTGTCCAAAGACACTTCATCCAGGGGACCTGAAATGACAGGTTTGAGAAGAGACACATGGAAAGAACTGGAAATGCAGAAATGTACAGGAAAATTGAGTTGGTAAGTAACATCGTTTACATGCTTGATGACTTGAAAGGGACCGAAGTACTTGAGACCCAACTTGCAACAAGATCTGGGTTTACAGAAATCCTGGGTAGATAGCCATACCCGGTGTCCAGGCTGGTATACTGGTGTTTCTCCTCTATGTCGATCCGCCATTTCCTTATATTGTGAAAAAGCATGTTCAATTCTCTGATGAGTTTCCTCCCATAACTATTCGATACGTCGCATCCAATCATCCACAGCAGGGATGTCAGTAGTGATCGAAGTCCATGGGGCCACGGGGGGTTGGTAACCAAGGAAACACTTGAATGGCGTAATGCCCACGGAGGAACACGTGAGAGAGTTCTGGGCCATCTCTACCCAAAGAAGGAACTTGGACCAGTCAGCAGGGTTGTTCATACAAAAACAATGCAGAAACTTACTTAGTTCTTGGTTAGCATGTTCGTACTGGCAGAGGGTGATAACCTGATGTCAGACTGACAACTACCCCTATATGTTCAAAGAAGGCTGACCAAACATGTGATGTGAACTGAGGTCTACGGTCCGACAGAATGTCCTCAGGTATACCGTATATATGGAAAACTTGGTTGAATAAAACCTCAGCGGTTTGGAAGGCTATGAACCTCACACCACGGGAGAACCTGTCTACTACTGTCAGGATAGAAGTATTGCTATCAGAGCAAAGTAGGTCAGTGATGAAGTCCACCACTACGTGGGACCAGGGTCTTTCGGGTATGGGGAGAGGCATGAGTTTAGCAGCAGGCAGTATCCTAGGGGTTTTACTTTGGCTACACCCTGAACAAGACGCAACATACGTATGTCAGTCTTTAGCAAGGGTCTCCCACCAATAACAACTAGTGATAAGTTGTCGGGTATGGGTCTCACCAGGATGACCAGTCGTAAGGGACGAGTGAGCCCAAGTTAACAGCCGATCTCGGCAGGATGCTGGTACAAGCCTCCTTTCTGTGGGACATTCAGTAGGGATGACAATGTCTTGTGTAGCTTGATCGATCTTGTCGTGTATCTCCCATTTGATCGAAGCCAGATGTACTCATGAAGGAAGAATGGTCTCTGGATCAGTAGGTTCCTCCTCTGTCTCCCCTAGGTGGATGCGGGACAAGGCATCTGCTTTCGTGTTATAGGACCCTAGACGGTACATAATCTTAAAACAAAATCTCGAAAAGAATAATGACCAGCGGGACGTGAAGCCATCTGTTTGGCCGTGCGCATGTATTCTAGATTTCTGTGGTCGGTGAGCACTAGGAATGGATGATTAGCCCCCTCCAGCCAGTGTCTCCACTCCTCCAATGCCAGCTTCATAGCCAATAGCTCTTGTTCCGCTATTCCATAGTTGCATTCCACCAGGCTCAGTTTGTGGGAAAAATATGCTACAGGGTGCATTTTGGATGCCTCATTCCATTGTGGCAATACTGGCCCAACACCTATGTTTGAGGCATCTACTTTAACCATGAATGAGATGCAGGGATTGGGATGCTTTAGTAAAGGGGTAGTAGTAAAAGCCTCCTTTAACTGTTTGAACGCCTGTTCAGCTTCTTGGCTCCAGCTTATCTTAGTTGAGGCTCCCTTAAGGAGGGATGTGAGAGGAGCTGCTATATCACTGAAATGTCGAATAAAACGTCTATAAAAGTTCGCAAAGCCGAGAAAGCTCTGAAGTTTCTTGATAGTGGTGGGAATGGACCAGTTGAGGTCGGCTCTATTTTCTGGTCGTCCATGATGATCCCGCCATGGCTGATGATGTAACCCAAGAATGTCATATTCAAGACTTGATACTCGTAATGACCCTGGTGGAAAAGAAAGCAGTTTTCCATTCATCCCCTTTTTTTATACATACCAAGTTTAGGCACTACAGAGGTCTAACTTGGTGAAATATTTGGCTGTTCTGAGTTGTTCAAGGGCGACTGGGATAAGAGGTAATGGGTAAGCATATTTCTTGGTGATCTGGTTGAGGTTTCAATAGTCTATGCATGGGCGGAGACCTCCGTCCTTCTTTATAAAGAAGAATCCAGACGCAAGTGGGGAAGTGGATGGTTGGATGAAACCCTGATTCAGTGCCTCTTTGATAGAAATCTTCATGGCTATTTTCTCTTCCTGAGAGGGGATAAATGCAGGCTTTTGGCAATGTGGCTCCTTCTAGGAGTTCTACTGAGCAATCATAGGCAAGATGATGATTGGTAAACAGGTGGCTTTTTGTTTGCTGAAAACCTCAGTGAGATACTGATATTCAAAGGGAATGGAACAGGTGTGGGCCTCAACAGGGCTTTCTATGGTAGAAGACAGGGTAACTGTGGGAACGGTCAGACAGTTCTTTTGGCATGCAGATGACCACTGAAGGATTTCTTTCTGTGACCACAAGATACTAGGGTTATGTTGTTCTAACCATGGGAGGCCTAGTATAATGGAGAAGGATGAGGCTTCTATAATCAAAAAGGGTATGATCTCTGTGTGAAGTGCACTGGTGGAGAGTTTGATGGGTGTGGTGGAGAGAGCGATGGAACCAGCCCCTAATGGGGACCTGTCTAAAGCGGCCAGGTGAAGGGTTTTCGGTAGAGGCTTCACCGGAATGTCCAAGTTTCGAACTAGACTGTTACAATGCGAAACTTGCGAGCGTAGTCTGTAACCGCACGATTGCCCTGGCGGAGTATGGTGAGCCTTTGTCCGCATTCTCTCTCCTCATGTGAATGATCAAAAAAGGCTTTAAACTGGGCAAGTAAGTAATTATACGACAATGTCTCAAAGATAGCTGTGGCCCAATCCAGTGCTTTCTCTATTAGTCATGCAGTAAGGCAAGATATCTTGGCTTGGTCAGAACAGGGTGGAATGCTATTAAAATAAAGGGGGCACTGTAACAAGAAACCCCTACATTTGTCTGGAGAGCCATCATATTTAATCAGGTTTACTCAGTAGAACAACAGGATGAGCAACGTTAGGAGCACTAGCAATAGCAGAATGCAGAAGGAGGTGAGTTGTGTTGGGGAGACATAGTCATGACCTGTAGTCGAGTAGCAAGGTCTCTTAGACACTATCCGAGTTTAGCCATTTGGGCCTGTTGGTCTGTTTGTTGTTTGGCAAGAGCATCCAGAGACTGTGTGACATGTTGGTGTTCACTGACAAGCTGTCCTTGGCTGTTAACAGCCTCCATCAGAGCCTCCAAATCCGCCGTCTGCATAAAGGCAAAGTATTCTGTAACACTGTAAGCAAAGTCAGACGCTTGCGGATAAAAGGCAGGAGTCTTATTGTAATCCGTATCTGTGGTGGTTAAACTAGCCAGTTTCAGAACCACAGAGATGCAGTCAAGGGTAATCGCAATCATAGAGGAAAACAGTCTGAGACCAAAAAATCGTAGAGCAAAAACACAGGAGATCAAAAACATGAATAGAACGCTCGGTATGCACAGATGAACTGGAGGCAATACTTCACAATGACAACCAGTCTTAGGATTGCTTATATACATGAAAAAACAGGTGAACTCAATATGCAGGTGATGAGGATCTGGTGAACTGTTGATGATTGGATGAGTCGCTCTCCTGGAGACTAACTGCATGATGGGTAGTGTAGTTTGGGTGTCGGGTAGCGTGACACATACGTTTACCTTACATCCTCTTTTGCCCCTTTTTGGGACCTAAAGAATGTGTCCCTTTTAATGTTGTTTTTTTTTTAGATTATCTGGCCATACAGGCTTTGGAGGCAGTTGTCATTGGTCTTGTAAGTAAGTTGAATAAATACATTTGTTAAAAGTGGTCATGTATACATGCCCACACAAACCACCTTTTGAATTCCAAAATATGGTCATTTTAAAGTTACATATAATTTACATATAGTGTTTGCTCAGCACCCTCAGGCCAGCCATAATCTCTGAGTCTGAAGTAAAAATGTAAAAAAAATGAATGAAAGAATGAATAAGAGGCAATGTAAGACATTGCAGTTTTGTATGTAAGTGGACAGTGGTAGTCTTTCACACATCTATATTTAAATACTGGATCTATATCTTAATCCTTGTTCAGTATGAAGTCATTGGTTTTACTCATGAGCGAAAGGATTATTTGGTCAAAAGTACTATAGTCTTCCATAAACTTTCACTTTCATTGCAATCACCAAATTCACATGTATATTTTGGCCTCTTGACAGTATACCACAGCTGGTTTTGCCCCACAGTCATTTGGCTATGTTCAGCATCCTGATTGCCTTCTTTACAGGTTTTGAAACTTCCTTCTTCTTTCTATTAAACCACCAAGACAGTTCAGATTAAAATGCTTATTTAGATCTTTTGTTGGTTCTGTATGGTTCTTTTGTCTCTTCTGTATGATGTCGTCCTTAGCTGCCATTGTTTTTATTCTGGAACATATGGTCTTCTAAAATAGGGGACTGTGTAGCAAAAAGGGCTGCAATTCCTATTGTTGACTCTGTACAGTTATAAATAACCTTCAGTTAAATCCACCATCCTGGACTCTAACCTCTCAGTCATTGTTTCGTTTAAATTCCATCAGTTGGAGCCCAGAGCACAACCAATAATAACATATATGTCACTGTGTGATTAGTAGGAGACCATGGTCTAAAAGAAAGAAAAATAGATTTTGAGATAACAGAGAAAATAATAATAAACGAGGCCAAATTGACAGAAAGAAATTGAACAGAATAACCAATTTGGAGCATATGGTTTGGGTTAATGGACAGTGCCGTAAATTACCTGCATATAACACCCCTACTCCTGCTGTCAATCATCTGGGAAAAAATCAATCCAATGCAATCTACTCTAAGCCGCCCATCTCAGCACCTGTCATTCATAATATCGTGAGTTATTGAAGGAGCAGGTCTTTTTTTTTTTTGTTGGCACCTGGGTAAATTGTGCTCCAAATTTTCTATCTCACCCATGTGTCACATCACAGTTAGACATCATGTGCCTGTGTGTGTAGAGGTTTGATACCTGTCCAGTGGCTGGGTTTTATAGAGGGCTGTGCTGTATTCATCCAGTACTGAAGCGTGGGTCTGGAGTATGATGATATTGTAGCCCACCACAGCAGCCAACATAATCAACATCTTCAGTTCATAGTTGATTCTGAGGAACACGGAACAGGACACCAGTCCCAGGATACAACTGTAGATGAAGTACTGACAGAGCAAAGAGGCCTGATCAGTTCTACAGCTGAAAATACAATTGTGCAAAGTACAATATTGAAAAATAGAGTTAAACGAAATGGTGAAACACATTTTTGAAAGTTGAATTATGATCTGACAGCAAAATACACAACCTTCAAAGTTGCCTAATCTTTTAAACAACTAGTTACAGACAGCAACTCATTATATCTGTTTAAAGCTTGTCTGTGTGTGTGTGTGTGTGTGTGTGTGTGTGTGTGTGTGTGTGTGTGTGTGTGTTTGTGTGTGTGTCTTTAGGGAGAAATACAGATAAAACCAGGGAATTGCCTTGGGCATTCAAGAGTGACCATCAGAAGAAATAAACTTAAATCGGAAAATAAGGATAACGAACTTTGAACATTTGAAAAAGGAGAATATTAAAATCTTCATGAATAATGGATGTCTGCACAGTCTCTTGCTTGTCTTCTCTGAGTAGTATTTAAGCACAATAAATTTCCTCCTTACTCAGCACAATGTTTAAATCTACAGTCAACTGTCCCTGTTAAAACATTTTGTCATGACACAAGGCACATTTTACTGCATCATCCTAAACCATATGGCCAGTAAAGAACATGAAATGACCTATGAAGCATGACTGTGATATGACATTCACATAGTATGCCATGATATAAATATAGTTTATGTACCTAAACAGAGTCACTTTATAGAGAAATTATTTTATTATGTTTTTAGATTATTCCCACGCCAAATGTACAAAAAAACAAAAAACAATAAAATGTAATGCAGTGTTAAAGCAATAGTCCAGAGCTGCAGTTTAACACTGTTAATTGACTGCTAGACAAAGAAGGGGAGGCTCACATAATAAATGCAAGGATAGGCTGCTTCCTTGCATGTCTTGCATCTGAGTCTTGTAAAAGTCCAAAAGCATGTGATGGACTTGATGATCTTATCTCACCATCTGAGGCACAATCTGTTCGGCACTGAAATATTTGTAGGTGCTAGACCCATGGTTGCCAAGTGGCGTCCTCAAATACCACAATCACCACAACATGTTTTTCATTCCCAATGAATCAGGCAAAAACACTCAGTAGTAATGTTATATTTCAGATTTTTCTCTGAGGACCTACAGGAGTCTCAAGAGTGCCATACGTTCTACAGTTTTGCTCTGCAATGTCACTACATCACTTTCCCCACACTGGAGTTTATTCTTCTAAAAACAATATGAGTTTCATACATTGGATTAATGCATGACATAGCTAACCGTAAGGCTTTTTTTATTGAGTAGTACATGGAAAAATGCTTACATTTTTAATTCACAATTGTTCATTTAAGCCATATAAAACTGATGCAAAATCTACACTGATATAGGAGTCAGTACACAAATGGATGTATTGTGCAATATGATACTGTACCTTTGTTTTAGCCTTTTAAATAAATTTGAAAATGTTGTTGAATGCTACTTAGAAGAATAGCATAAAGGAGCAGTTATACTGAACAGACGACTTACGGGCAAGTAAAACTTGTTGTCTGGGGGTTGGGTAGTTTGACCGTAAACTCCATGGGTGGTCTCATTGGAACCATTTGCTGCAGCCACTGTTATCACCTTCTCATCCTCCAGAAAGAACTGGTCATGGATAAAAGAAAAAACAGCAACAACTAATCTGTGCTCAAAGTCTGCGCTCAGCATACACTAAACGTTTACAATTCTATAGCATGTAAGTCACAGCATGTAAGTTGCAATGCAGTCACAAATGCCTGCAGAAATGTTGAGTTGAAGATATTGCCCCTAAAAGCAGTCCTTACCTCAGAGAAACAGCCTTGAGCAGTACGCACAAACCCCTATGAACGAGGTCATGCAAGTGAAGCACAACCAACATGCATATGCACGTGCCTTCACCTGAGATTTGATTACAACTCAGTGTTTGGATGCAGAGAATCAGACACACGAGAGAGCTTACTGCATGAAATCGACTGGCATTCAAGTGCTGCACTTTTAGCCTTTTGCTCACGACTGAGAGTCCTGATTCATCACATGCATCTATTGTCCTACAGACACACTAACGAGACATCAGAGTGTCATTCGGAGGAACCATGGAGGAGCAGAACACAGTGGTGAACACTGCTCTGCTCTTGACATCTGCTCAGCAGGCTTGTTGCATGCTGCAGGTAAAGTCAGCTGTTGGCCACCCACCATGTAAGCCAAAGAAACAGGGATGATGTCAGGATCACTACAGATCGAAGATGCCTAGCAGGTCAGCACCCCAGCATAACCCTGGATTACTCTGGAAGATTACTGAAAAACCTGGTCTGAAAAGGCTGTGTGTTAGTCTGAAACACAACAAATAAATGATATGATTCTCAGCAATTGTAGTCCTTTTAGACGCTTTTATACTCTAATTATTTTCACCGATTTAAAGGCCATTAAGTTTCAGAATGTACCCACATAAGAAGGAAAACAGTATATTAAAAATATTATATATATTTAACACCTCCCACCCCACCCTAAATAAAAACATAACAATAAAAACATCAAGTTGTGATTTAATGGGGCTAAAACATATAAGCAGAAGTGTTCATTGGTAAGACCACAACAGATTTGAACCACAGCAAATGCACAAATATGTGACTCTGTATGGGAGCCCTTTTCTAGCGGAGCAGGTCTTACGGAGGACGCGTTCTCTCTGAAAAGGACTGAAAGGGAAAGTCTACATGCATTACCTGGAATGGAGCTGGCTAGCATCATGGTTGTTAGGATTCCTAAACATGTTTCTTTCACCAAGGCAGGCTCCCTGGACTTCAACTCGAAGACCCCCCACCCAAGGCTGTCCTCCTGGCAGTCCACCCCCTTTCAAAAGCCCACAGCGGGTGACTATAGACATCCTTTGTCCTTCATGCTGGAACAAGGGAGCCTGCTGATGTCTGATGAGGGGCACTCAGTGAGGGTATTAACGTGAACACAGAGGTGAGGAGTGAGAAAATGTCTATTAGGGTCGCAGTATGACAGCTTTAACAGCTCTGTTTAGCTTTGTCATCCTGACCTGTTTATATTAAGCCACTTGTCAAGACTTGTTCAAGCACTTAAAGTCCCTATAGGAGTAGTCCAGCATGTAGTCAGGGGAAAAGCAAGTATTCAGGGGCAAAGCGTGTAGTTAGGAGCACAGTGTGAGGTCAGGGATACAGTGAGCACTGTCCAGCATGAAGCCCTTTGGCAGTCACGATGCTCACCATGTTGAACACGGCCATGACCAAGATGAGTGCGGTGGTTGCCATGGTGAGTACAAGTCGTATCCAGGGCTTGCTGGTGCCGAGTGTGGAGGAGTGAGGGAGCCAGGACAGAGAGCAGGAGGCCACGTTGCCCCATTGCTACAGCAACAAGAGAGAGGTGAAAACAAGCTTTAACTCCTACTAATGTCATTAGCATATCACCTCCCCTGCAATATGCCCAGGGTTACACTAACGAGAAAGAAGACACAAGTCAAACATACAGTATGAATATTTGAAACAATGCCATATAACAGTATAAATCTCCACATATAATTTCAAATTAAATCAAAAACTAAAATAAAACTAAAAAAAACAAAACAAAAAACATAACATGATAGATTATACGGTTCTAAAAAGACACTGCAATGAGATACACTGCCCTTTAACCCTTTCCTCCTTCTGACACACACACACACACACACACACACACACACACACACACACACACACACACACACACACTTTTGATATATAATGTGTTTAGATGGTGTAATGTTTGACTGGGCATTGCTAGACTGTACTGTGACCATCTGTTCACGTCAGAAGAACTCTGTCTTGTGTGATTTCATAACGGTATCAGGGGCTTAGAGAAGTCAAGGGCAACCAAAAGAAGTCCATGCCCCCCTGCACCAAGCATGAGCTCCACACTAAAGCCACTTACTTCATGCTTGGCAGTACTGAACAAACCTCGCAGAAACACATTACATCTATAGGTTTGGCTCATGGTAGTGAGAGCTGTGAGTGTAGCCTCTAACATCAGAGAAGCGAAGAAGACGAAGATTGCTGTCTACCACAAAGCAACAAAGTGCTTGATATTCTTGGCCAGAACCATGGGAGGACATAATTCCCATGATTACTGGAAAAAGTATATTCTAATACAGGCACAGAGGCAAGTAAATTACATGCTAAATGATCTAGTCAGTAACCTGACAGATGTCTAAGCAGAAGACCTAGTGAATGACTGTAAATGACCCAGCGAAAAACCTAGTGAATGACCTGATAAATGACCTAGTGAATGACCTGGTAAATGACCTAGTGAACAGCGTAGATAGTTAAGAGGTCAATTGTGTGGTCAGTGATCTAGGGAAAAACCTACATGACATAGTTAACAACCTAGTGAACAACTTAGCTAATGACCTACTGAATGACCCATTGAACAACCTAAATAATAAATAGGCAAATGAGGTGGTCAGTGATGTAGTGACCTTGTGAGTCACCTGGTGAACGATCTAGCGAATTCAAACTGCCATTTCTTTCTTTGTTTTCTGTTTCTCTCTGTCTGTTTTTGAACGTGGTGTTAAGGTTAGCCTTCATCACAATGTCATTGATTGCATGATAACTTTGTGGTGAAATCCAAATTCCAAGCAGGCCCTTTATAGGAGCTGCCTCTTCATCATCCATTGATGGGCAAACCGAAGGATGACGTGTGGGGTGTTGATGTTACCACTTTCACTCTTGCTAGATAACATATTTACCATCCTAAATGACAAGTCTATTCCCTGTAATATATAATTATATTCCCATTAATTAATTAATCAATAATAATAATAATAGTAATAATAATAATAATTAAACAGGGACATTTTTGTGGTCTTTCCCTTGTATTCTGAAGCATGTTTAAAGTGCAGAATGTCAATGTTAATCAGTGGATATTTACAGCAATAACAGCTGAATAATGTCCCTTTTTAATGGAACATTCTGAACCTGAACTTCACAGTCATTATTCTTTTCTTTCAAATTCTGTATGCTGGATTACAAAAATAAGATGTGTTCCTGCCCATTGATTGATGTATTGTGAGGTATTTATTCATGGATGCTGCTACTGGCTACGGTGGAACAATAGAGAGTCAGATTGAGAGAGAGTGAGTGAGAGAGAGAGAGAGAGAGAGAGAGAGAGAGAGAGAGAGAGAGAGAGAGAGAGTTATTGAGAGAGACTGAAAAAAACATTAAAGAAACAGATGACCTTTTCAAAGAGAAACAAGACATTTCCATTTCCATATCCTTTCCAGATAGATTTGAAAGGGTTATGTATTCACATATAGCGAGGATTATTATATTTTATTTCCCTAAAAAGTATAGTAAGATTCAGTCACTGATTCATTGGTATTTATTTTCACAGGATCATTTACTAGAACAAATGGGCTTTAAAATGTGTGCTAACCTAAATCTTAGTGGAGGATCTACCTCTTGTGACTAAAGTTGGCAGTCATAATACTCAAAGACTAGTGCAACCTTCAGTGAGTGCAACCTGCAGAAAGTGGTATAGTTAGGCTAAAATACTTGATCACATGGAACAAAAATGTTCACATAAACCCCAGTATTTAGCTTCAACCTATTTCCCAATATGTGAAGAAACTTTACTGTCCCTTTGAACTAGGTTTTCTTTTTTATCATTGATTATTTTAGCAATTTTCCCCCCATATATTAAATAACATTTTAACTCTTGAAATAAACCAAAATTGAATTAAATGTAACTTGAGCTGACACCTCTCACATCTTTCAGTCACAATAAAAGTAGACCTGCCACATTTCTGCTATAAAGGTATGTATTCTATGGACATTTTCCAGGCCCTAAAGCCTGTTATGTGATGACCTACTATGAAGGAAATCACTATTTATCTGGGCAATAAGTGTTTATTTGCATTCAAAGACCATTATACTACGCTGGGCAAAGAAGTGGCTCTATTTGTGATCCCTGTGCAAAACAAAATAACACTTCACATGTACACATGAACAAACCTTTTGAAAGTCTGCTTTACTCACCAGTATATGACCAGCGAAGCTAATGGACAGGATAAGTGTTAGCAGCAGGAAGGCTGTCCCAAATGACACCCCGAGGACAGCGGTTCTACAGGAAACAAACCTTCCGCTCATTAAACAGCCAGCTCTATTCAAGGGTATTTGCTTTTACTTATTAGGATGTGTAACGCACTATCTCTCACACACACACACACTTACACATGCACACATAATTGAGTCACTATACAATTTATGAATCTGTCAGTAATAGAGTTGGCATCATTTTGCCTCCAAAAACAGTTTGTACCCTTATTGGCTATTGTGCACATTTTGAACAATTTCTGCTGAAAATGGGATCATTAAGAAGAATAGATGCACTATTACACTGAGCTGTTGAACAGTTGCTGACTCATTATCATAACAGCTGCAGGCTTAATTTCGTTCTCTAAAGAAAATCCAACCCATGAACATGCAGAAAAGGTGCAGTGCAGAAAACATCAGGCCACATTACTATGACTGCTCAGAGCTTCAGGTTTTAGCTTCCATGGCTCCATGTTCTCCATACTGTTTCCCCCACAGTGATTATGATTATGTTTATAAATGTTTTCTCAACAGGAGTCATATATTGAAATGCCTAAGTATCAGCTCTCAGAAAGATGTGTGGCCAATTACTTTCAATGGAAAATAGCTAAAGGCTGCTGGAAAAGTCACTAAATGTCACAAGATGACATCATTCACTAATTAGCACATATGTGACATCATCGTGGCATTCTACCTAGCGTAAGATGGTTTAGCTCTTTACAGCTGGTTGCTTCCCTCCTACTTTCTGTGCTCTCTCACACACACACACACACACACACACACACACACACACACACACACACACACACACACACACACACACACACACATATATATATATATATAATATATATATATATATGTATATATATATGTATATGTATATATATATATATATATATATATATATATATATATATATATATATATATATATATATATATATATATATATATATATATATAGCTAAATTCCCAATAAAGCTGTTCTCATTTACATTTTTGTTTTGCTTTTTTCAATGGGTGAGTATGAAATAATGAGTATGAAATAATGACTGAAACACAGCCCATTAACTCTACATGTTAACCAGCAGTTACTACCAAGCCCTTTCCAAGTGGGTGCTCAGCACTGCAAAACTCAGATTTTATAATGTGGCATCATCAAACAAAATCACTATACACATCATTTAATGATCATGTGCTGTGATTTTGGCTATATTTACATGTAATATGATTACTTAGCGAGAGAGAGTTACAAGCCACAGAATATTAAAAAAAATTTTTTCTCGCAAACAGAACTCAGTGATAACGGTCAAAATTATCAAATTAAATTGATTTAATTTTTAAAAAGGAGCAAACAATAAAGAAAGTGGTGCCTCTCACTCAAGAAAAGTCTGAAAAGTCTGAAAAGTCTGGTCTGAAAAGTCTGAAAATGCCTAGCTGACAACATTGATTAGTTGTATAACATTGTGACTGAGAGCACATCTAAATATCAAAATCACTGCTGGCACCTTTTTAAGGTGTTATAAATCTGATATAACATTGGAGTGAGGAAGTGAGGACACATTACAGAGGAAAGTCAGTGAAGTCCCTCAGGTTTCTCAAAGTGCTCATGGAGCGAATTAACGACTCGCATGGTTTTTTCTGTCAGATTTCTCGCGTAAAGAGATGCAGTTTCCAAATCTGCCCTGGTCTCCGATTCACAAAATCAATTTCCAACAACAGAGATCCCCAGCGCACACTGATGTTATGCATTTCACTTTGTGTCTTCATCTTTCTCCTGTCTTTTTGTCACTAGATCTTATAACACAGTATGTGTTGAGCTGCTGCTGGGCTGAATAACCATTCATAATCACATTATCATTGTTAGGCAACATAGAGCGGGATGAATTAATATATGAAAAGTACTTACTTTGGCAAGACCAAAACTTGCACTATGAAGATACAGAAGAAGATGAGGCATGCACAGGTGACATAGTACTTAAAGGCTGGCAAAGGTGTTGCTCTATACTATATATACAAGGATAAAAAACACAAAACACATTTCAGTGATGACATCGAGAACACTGGATTCAGAAATTACCTTTACACGATAGGGTCAGTTTCCCAGAACCATATTAGGGTAATGATGACTCATCATGGGCATAGCATTTCAGACCCAAACTAGAATTAATCCATGTCTGGGTAACCAGCCCATAGAGTTTGAATATTGAGACATCTAAATAAAATTCCATTGTTACACACCCCAGGACACCTGTAGGAATATACCTCTTTCTCCAGAGTCTTGTTGTGAAAGAACAATGATATCCTCTGTATGTCCTCAGACTTCAGCCACTGTCTAGCAAGTGAAAGACCAAGAGGATAAAATATTTTTCCTAACATGATGATTGATAATTATAGGAATTAGCTAACAAAGAAGATATCTATAGAAAAAGCTAGCTAATCTCTGAATATGTCCAACAGCATTCGCTGAAACACAGCTAGTAGCTATTGTGTTGCATATGAGAGAATTCTTCTTTAAACTAAGGAGAACAGGAGAACTACTCACTTTTGTGCATTGATACCATCAATGGTACGAATCATCCTTTCATTCAACTCCTCCTCAAACCTCTTCTTCTGAGATTTTGTTCTGTATGCAAGGAAAGTACGAGTCACTCAGGGAGGCTGGATTAGGTCAACAGCAGTTTGTCTGTCACTAACATACAGAGAACTGACCTTTCCGATCTTCCCTGGAAGTCAAAGTGCCCCATTGGTACATCCTGAAAAGGGAAAACAGGTTCCTTACTAAGAGCTTTGGGATAAGAAAATGTGGAGTTGGGAGAATGTAGTCTTAGTCATAGAGGAACCCTGCAAACTTGATCCAGTTCATGCATTTCTAAAGTTTTGGTTGTTTAAATCAAGCAACTCACAGCAGGGAAAATAAAGCATGCAGTACTGTGGGCCCTGCAAGACAGTGAGTGACAGGTCCTGGTGGTGAGTGAATATCCTGCACAGTCATTTACGTTGTGCAGCCCAGGCAACCTGGGGCACCATCGCAAAATTTCTCGGCTTTGTCCATGCTCTGCTTGACTCACGTGTGTGTTAATCTTGCCGTTCTCGTTGGTCATGCTGTCTCGGTGGTGCAGGTTGGCAAAAGGCTTAGCTGCCCCCCAGGACTCCAGGTACTGGGTCATACGGACGGATGCCCTCATCTTCACCCCGTCAGGGGCAGGACGGGGACGGCACTGAAGCTGGGGGCTATGCCTCTCTCCCTAGAGGTTTATGCAGTTTACACACACACACACACACACACACACACACACACACACACACACACACACACACACACACGTACACACACATTAATGAGGGTAGAAATAAGTTCAAAACATGCAGCTGATGGCAGAACAGCTATGATGAGATTGTGGAAGTGAACATTTATTTCAGCAGAAACCTGGGTTGCACATTAGGACTTATGTGTGCACTATAGGACTTCCATGGTGTATAGGCATTAAACTAAATTAGAACATGACTCACAGGCATAATTAACACCTTAATTAGACCTTAGTTGACAGGCCTGGACACTTCCTTCCCTCTATATAATTGAACACAGCTTCTTTTGAGAACATAAAAAACACCCTGAAACTATGTCAATTACATAACTGAACAACATTAGTTAGAAAAATACTAGTGCACCATCCACCATTTGGCCAATGATGCACATATGCGATAATTAATCAAGTGACCACTTGAGTAATTTCAGGACAACATGGAGACAGCAATATAATCAGACTCAAATTTAGTGCTGGCAGTGAGTGAAGAGGTGTTGTGGGAGGAACCGTGGGCTGTCATGAGGGCTAGCAGAGGAGAACTGAACCCTTTAGGAATCCTTCAGGCAAAAGCACAACATCCATGGACAGAGCCAAAATCCAAAATGCAAGGCATTACATATGATGTACATTGCCAAGCACAGTGATATTTGGGGGCAAATAAACAAAACCCTCAAACCTCTAAAAATATATCTTAAAAAAAAGGCTTCTGGGATTGTATGTGTTGGGAGTCTGCTCTGACCGTGAGCTGTGCTGAGCCACCACAGTAAACGGATACATCTCAAAGTAGACAGCTGGGTAGGGCGGCTTATGTTACATTGATGGTGAAGTACATGGCTGCCAGACTGTGGGTCTGTCAAGAGCAATGGTACTGTTCTTCCATATCAAATAATCAGAGTATCAACCTTCTTTATTTGGGCATCAAAGAGCTTTTTGGCAACAGTTTGAACAATAAGTAGATAAGTAGATCTAATAATTAGTCCAAATATCCAAATTCAATGCAGATGATGAGGGAATGGATTAGTAGAGAGGTACCAATGTAGCACTCCCACTGTTTTTTTTTGTTTGTTTTTTTGTTTTTTTTGGCGGGTGGGTTCCACCTTTGGGTTGATGACCAGGTAAGTTGCGATGCCGTGTTCCTTCAGGTACGAGTCTCGGCTTGGACCATTGCCCATCTCCACTTTGTACGCCCCCTTCAAGTGTTCCAGCGTGACCAAGGAGATGTGTACGCGTCTGTGGAGCGGTGAACAGGGAGAGCGTGAACAGCAACGAGAGAACACACGGACAAAGACAGATTACATCAGCCCTTCTCTACAGTCCACAGAGAGAAGACGGTAAGTAATACGAACTCAGACAGGCCAGCTTTTATAGTCTTTTGTTGCTTTTACTGTGAACAAAAAAAATTCCACATCATCTACAACCACCGCTGTATTGCTCTTCAAAGGATGTTTGTACTAATGTAAAGAGCTCTTGATAGCTTTCACAGTGCTTGTTACAAAAGTGGAAATGCAGGCACCCTAAATAATGACACAGAGCTTACCCAGGTACACCTCCAGCCTCCATGTGATTGGCCAGCGTGACATCATGTGACCAAACATCGTACTGCCATTTCTGGAGACCAATTACACCGCATAGAACATTGCCTGAATGCACTCCGACACGCATGTTAATGTCAACTCCAGTGGCATGTCTCACCTTCCTGAAATGACATGTCATATTTTCAGTACTGCAACATGCTTAGGGTTGTCATATAAAATATTTTCTCATGCTAATTGATAGATTTCTCTTGCTCTCTTTCTTGCAACCTGCTCTTCTTCTCTCCTAGTACACTTTGCTAGTTTTGAGATATGCATTCAGGAGACTGTCCTACTCTACAATAAAAATATTTTTAGCTAGGCAATGAGACTGTGATGCCAGAACCAAAATATGCCAGCGGTTTTAGTATATGTGCATGAGTGAGTGTGTCTGTGTGTATGTGTGCCTATGTGTGTGTCTGTGAGCATGCAGTTATTTGTTTCACATGTTGAGGAGAGATACACCTCCAATGGTGTATCCATTCTGGTTACTCCACAGGCTTGTCACAAAAGCCTGAGTATAAGTGAGTGGGTATGTGTGTGTGCATACCTGTGTGTGGGTGGGTGGGTGGGTGTGTGTGTGTGTATGTGTGCGTGTGTGTGCGTGTGTGTGTGTATGTGTGCGCACACGCACATGTGAGATAAGTTCAGTGCTCAGAGTTCAAATGGCACACTGTTGCAAATCTTCAGCCATTGGCAGCTACCTCTGGGATGAGGTATATCAGAAAATAAAATCTGATTTGACTCCCTCACACCCAGAGATGGACTTGTGCCCGGGCTTCTGTTCTGGAGTCATCCAGCTCTACAGCATTATTTTGTAAAGTTCTAGTTTTCAGACAGGGCTATAGCTTCCCTCCAAATAGACAGACAGCCCAGGGCTGCCTCTAAACCCGCGTGGTAATATTTCTGTGCGAGCAGCCACTACTTGGCCAGCTACATGCTAAAACTTGCCGAAGAGTGGGGACTGCATTTAGAAAGGACAGCCCATTAAGTAAAACTGAGAATAGCAGGGATTTTGTAAGACTGGGTAAAGAGAAAATAAAACATACTAATGCCCAGGTATGAGCTGAGTGGTAAATTAGAGTTATTGTCAACATGTGGTGTTTAGTTAGATCTTTGGGTTGTTTAGCTGTGAATAACCGTTTTGTGTAATTTAAGAAGCAATGGTCCTCTTCTTTTTACATAGGTTTTTTATAACCTGCACTACATTTAAGGTTGGTTAAACAAATACAATTGACTAATAAACTAACAAATGATAGAGAAGTGAGAGAGTGAGAGAGAGGGAGAGAGAGGGAGAGAGAGAGCGAGAGAGAGAGATAAGAGGAAGAGTCAGAGAGAGACAAAAATAGAGAGAGAGAGACAGGAAGATGAAAAGTGAAAGAGAGAGATACAAAGCTAATGTGTTACGTGATGGCTTCACACATGTCCAGTCCCATCTTTACACAGTTCTTGGCATGATCAGGCAGAAACTCAGGCAGCCCTGACACACAATAATAACAATCCCCCAAGATCTTAATCCTCATGCAGTCATTGTCCTGAAAAGAAAGCAAGAAATGATACAAATAAATAAACCAAATGGTAACAGATCAGATTAGACTCAGCAGTCAATTACACTGTAAAGCACACGAAAAGACTAGGATTGCTGATACCATGTTTGTTTTGTTCAACAAACATGGTCAAGACTAGACAGGGAGTATATATCTGCCTTATTCCTTAATATTACAAAGCGTAATTTGTGCTGTTTTACTGTAATACTGCTTTGGCAATACTGTGAATGAATATGGCCATGCCAATAAAGCTTACTGAATTTGACTGAAATCGAGTATATGACATGCCCTGGTACCTTGGCTATTTGGTCGAATTTGCCGAAAAGCTCGTTGAGCATATGTACGAGTTCTCCCGGAGAGCAGTCACTAGCCAGCCTTGTGAAGCCGACGATGTCGGCGTACAGGATGCTGCCGGGAACAACAGCACGCATTCAGAAGAGTGGAGACGACGATTCTGCCACAGCGCGTAGGAGAAGAGAGTGGGGCGAGCTAGTGCTATGACAATTTTTGTCTCTTTTCTCTTCTTTAATTCTATCAGTGGACTATTTCATACATAATGAAACATGACTTTCTGAGGTTTGCACTTCCCAGCGTGCTGCACATACGGCGACTTGGGTGTGAAACCTACGGCTTAAGATCTCTGCGAAAGCCTGCGTAAAACCAGCGGCTCTGCGCTCAGGCACAAAAGGAGCTCTTTGGAAAGTCATTCTGCTGTCAGAGGGCAGAGGAAACCGCAAGCCATCTTTCTCCTTCTGAAAACCAAACACGAGTGTCGTTCTCATAATAAGCAGTGCTGGCCTCTACTGCATGCTCTTAGCATGCTAAAAAAAACACACCACAGAAGAAGAGGAAACCTTTGAAGCGAAGAGAAATATTACTTCAAAAAAAAAAAAAAAAAAAAAAAAGAGAGAGAGAGGCACTCCCCCCCCCCTTTTTTTTGCAACAGACAGAAAAGAAAATTACTTTCTATGTGAATGAAAAATCTCTCCAGTATGTGCTGTTTTAAATTAGGTATATGACTTTTTAAATTATTATTATTATTTAGGCCACATGCAGTTTTAATAGTTTATTCACATACACATTCCATATTAAGGTATTATCTAATACTACATCAGGTCTTAATCCTGCATTTGATACCACAGACCAGGTGGCGTAGGTTTCATTTCAACCTTGGGGGGACACGGCTCACACCACCAAAATTAACACATTACGTGAGTAGTGTGAGCAGGAATCGACACCACCAACCAAAAAAACAAAAAAACTTTACCTATGCATAGACCCACAACATGTTACCAGATAGGCTGGAAACACTCGTTATCATTAGAGGCC
>NC_137498.1:40554234-40611734 GCF_041902795.1 Electrophorus electricus | reverse complement strand
TTTACCTTTATTTTCTCCTCTTTCTCTATCTATGCCACACTCACCATTTTCTCCACCTAACAATTTGCTATTTCGGTGTCTGACCTACCTGTAAGAACACACACACACACACACACACACACACGCACACACGCACACGCACACGCACACGCACACACACACATATCTTTTTGTGAGATTATGTGATTTATCCTTTTAAAAAACATTTTGTTAATTTGTGTTGTACAATAGTGAATATGATACATGAGCTCTGTTCAGACTGTGTGTGTAAACAGATCTCCCTTAGAAATGAGGCACAAGCCTCAGAAGGACTTTCCCTAAGATGGATAAAAAGCTTTGGGCTTGAAGACTCAGAGCTTCCTTGAGAAATCCTTTTGTCATTCTGCTAGCTGTAATTACTGAGTAGTGGCCATAAGCTGCCAACAAGGAGCTCTTAATCAACAATGCAGACTTCTGGCATCATGCTACTGACATTTGTCCCAGGATTGTTAAGGCTAAAAAAGATAAAGATGCAACCTTTTAAAAGTGTTATGTGCATGGGACTACCCTCTGCCAGCAGACTTCCTGTGCATTTGAGAACTGGTGCAGAAACCAATGGGTATTCAACAAATTCAATAGTTTTGGATCGTATATACTAACAGGCATTTCGCCTTAGGTGAAAAGTTTTGTAAAGCTATTTTGCAAAGCAGGAGGAATAATTATAAAGCCATCTATTAGGGCAAATAAATTATCAAGGTTTTCTTGTTCATTATAGAAGTATCTAATTTAGGACCTCTATCAGATAAACAAGGGGAGAGATTATTAGAGTTGGACAGACATTGTGGATTCTGAAATCACACCCTCACAGACAGGACAAGGGGATCAGCTTCATTAATTTTTTCCAGTTAACATTTCCAAGAGAGTTGTATAGAAAATCTTGCAGCTCTGGCAGTAATGAAAAAATAAGCATGATCTTCAGCCTCTGTGCAAGAGTCTTGTTAATCTGCAAAGACTTTTGATTTCCTTCAGAGGGAGAGCAGAAATGGAGCAGAATGTGGGGTTCGAAGGAGAAAGGTCTTGAGGACTGTTTTTAATGACACTCTGGCAAAGGCTTAAGAAAACCTGCCAGCAAAGAGAAGAAACTCCAGAGCATAATGAAAGGGCACTTAGGGATTTCACTCAAATGTTTGAGGCAGGTGCTCTTAGCAGAAGAACACAGGCAAATGCTCAACACGGCCGTGCAACTTGCACAGCGTGCCATTCGGGTTTAGATGGGAGCCAGCGGCTCGTTCTGTGAAAGCCAGCATGACAGCATCCTGGCAAATCATGTTGCCATAGTGTTGCCACGGTAACTTGTGCCATGATTAACCTCTAGTTAAAACGATACATTTAAAAAAAAAAAAAACCCTCTGCTTTCCATACTAAATGAACCAATATCAGAAAATCTGCAGAAGCACGTTCTACATGATGCAAAGGCCATCTTTTCTTTCCCTAAAAATAACACTTCGTGTGACATTGAGTGTCCTCACACTCGAGTGGCATGGCTTTGAATGTGGGACCCTTGTGGGCCTAGTGTAGCCAGTGATGCAACTCTAGCCCAGATGAAGGATGGCACTGAGTGGCCCCCTGTGGCAGGCTGGCAGGGGGCCTGGCTTCCCTGCCCACCACATCCCATCGCTGAACCTAGGGCACCGTGCATAGTCCCAGCTCCATGGCTATGAACCGGGCAGAACAAACAGCTTTCATTGGTTCTCCCGACTCTGACAAAGTTTATATGGGTCAAGTTGCGCGCAACTTCCAACTTTCTGGTGTGCAAGCCTCAAATCTAGGTACCAGGTGCACATTTTGTTGTGCCATCAACCAAAATAGCTAGGACACCTGCATGCACCACACATACACATAAACACACCCACACACGTGTGCATAAACACACACACACACACACACACACACACACAATTACCTGCCAGACGAGAGGCTCCCTGTACTCTGTGGTGTTGGAGAGGGAGATACTGAGCACCAGGGTGTGGGAGGAGGATGTGAAGACGCTGGCAATGAGAGCGTCCCGCATGGAGAATGGCAGCATCGTGTACACTACAAACACAATGAAGAGGAAGAAGGAGACCTGCAGTGGCCAGAGGGAGCGAGGGAGAGAGAGAGAGAAGAATGTCAAGAGAGGGACGGAGAGAAGGAGGGAGAGAAAAGAGAACGATGATTTTAGCTATCATTGCATTTTTCTGGAAATCATTTTATGTCTTTATGATGCTTCTCTTAACCGGTAGTTTCAAATTCTAAACAGGGAGTGCGAACACATTTTAAGATTTTTGACCTAAAAAAAAAATTGGATTGTGCTCTACAAGTTCCCAGGTATTCAATCATAAATATCTCAAAGTGAAAAGTAGTTCAGGTGTACAAACAAAGACAAAAAAAAGATATATAAGGTACATTAAAACGTGACAATAATCAGTGTAATCACAGTGCATTACTACCAAGCAACACACAATAAAATACAAATATGACTACAATTCTAAAAGGAGTCAGTGTCTATAAGATATCAAAAATTGCTGCACCAAGGGTTAATGCCCTACCAGAAAGGATTTCTTTTCAAATAAATCTATTTGGTTCCATTTATAAAACATTTATTAGTGATGGTTGTTTTTCATCAACATGGTGGAGCACTGGGATATTGTTTGTGCAAAGACAAAGTTAATGGCAGACAGGCTGGTAAATGGTGGCAAAACCTAATGGATTTCTGTCTTGGCCATCTTCTGATAAAAGTATTGTATCACTCACTCACACACACACACACACACACTCTCTCTCTCTCTCTCTCTCTCTCTCTCTCTCTCTCTCTCTCTCTCTCTCTCTCTCTCTCTGTCTCACACACACTCTCTCACACCTACACACCAACCCACATTTTTTATAAGTGCTTTCTATTTTATTGATTTTGGCCACTCGCAGAAACCTAAACAGACAGAGGTGGAGATTCGAGACACAGTAAGACATTGGTTGACCAGTCCTTTAGAGAAGAATAACCATCCATGGGCAGGAATCATAGTCATGAGGTCGATTCTCCTCTCCTAAACACATTCCAGCATTCTTGTGACTTTGTTTCAGGATACACTGAGATCAGTCCTTTGTCTCCTAGCTGACTGCATTAAATGCATAATTTCCTGCTTCAATTGCAATGGACGACCAATTTCAGCCTGTGAGAATACATCCCCCAGTCCTGTCTGTGTGAGCAGCATTGAGACCGACAGGCCTATTCAGCTCTCTTCCTCGCTCAGCTCTAGTAGCACAAGTGCAGACTCCATTGTGCATTTTAAATCAGGCCTGCTCTCCAACTGAGGTACTGGCCTCGCTGGAAGATGCATGGTGACTTCAGATGGCAGAGATGGCGATCCATGATGAGAAACACAATATCAATTACAACATTTTTGATTGCACTCCACGAGTCAACAAACAGAGACTTAGTCAGTTAGGCACAATAGGTAGAAGGAAGCAGATGACTTTAAAAACTAATTTAAATCAATTCTTTATGCTTTGGAATTGTAGAAAAGGGTTTCTGTCTCATCTCATGCAAGCTGCCCTGGTGGTATTAAATACTGCTGTGAAGGCATTGGGGGGGATTGTTGGTTTAGGTTACCATGGTCCATCAAGTTAGAAGGTATCAATCACTCAGCCATCAGCCATATCTTTTCACACACCATTGCATTTCACACACTCATGCCAATATGATTCGCTCTGAGGTATTAATATTCACACAAAACACCCCCTCCATTCCTCTCCAGCTTGTCACTCGTGATGCACTCGTCTAGTGCTGTGAATTCTCCTCCAACAACATGAAGAATCTAAGGCTTCAAAGCAGATGGTAGGCTTGCTATCTCAAAATATATCATGAACTCAGACTAATACTGATCTAATGATCTAAGAATAATCAAATATTAAAAGTCTGATGATAATTTTAGCCTCATATTAATAAGTGCCTGAAGAGTAATATGATACTTAATCACAAATATTTAATAGTTTAATTAAGTGTCTAACTCCCATATAAATTTTAAAAGGTCCTGTTTTTGGTTGTGGTAGTGGACATAGTCCTGAAAAATAGAAGAGCTGAGAAAATCTCACGTCTGCTTAAAAAAATGTAAGATTAATTTCAGCATTTAACAAGGCTTGTAAAACTCCTGTGTCACCCTTACAATGGGTGATCATACCTTTTTCCCCTGCAAAACTGGCCCTTCTACCAGAGGTCTGGAAAATTGAGGTTGTGGTGTAGTATTTACGCTGTTCCTAGGATTGCGCTCTTCTGGACTGAGATTGCTATCATCATTCCTGGGATCTGTTGGAGCCACTCCTCCATCCTAGGGGTCACAGTCCTGAGTTCCCCCATCACCACTTTGACAGCCTCCCACATTCTCTCTATTTCTTCTTTCAGCCCCTTGGTATATATATATTTTTTCAGCATTTCATATTCCTTCCTTTGGATGTTTCCCCTCACTTGGAACAGCCAGATCTACTACCACTGCAGTCTTCACCCAATGATCATGATGTATGTTTTGCCACTTATCTGTCTGGATCTGGAGGTCCCACAGAACCTAAAGCTTTATGCTTGACCTTGTGTTGTCATAATTAGTGCATCTTTTCCAGCCATTGTGGTAGGATTGTCTTATGTCTCCTCCACTATCCGTCAGTGATAAATTCCATGGAAGAGCTGTGGCACCAGCCTCCTCTTCTATGGAGACCATGCCCCCATCTGTCTAAGATACTCCCTCACCAGTTCATCTATGGGGGGCATTGCTTGGATACTTTCATGGATGATTTGTGTCTCACCCTGGAGAGTGGATCTTTGTAAGCACATTCCCACTTCTTGTTCCAGCTGGCATACAGCTTTTGGATATTGGCATTTGGGTACTTGGGTGCCCCATGCTTTGTGAGGAGTTCTCTGGTCTACTCTTGACTGATTATTGTGTCTGCTGGGTATCTGATGACTATATATAGACACAATATGTGTGTGTGTGTGTGTGTGTGTGTGTGGATGGGTGTGGGTGTTTGTATGTGGGGTAAGTGTGTGTGATTAATATATCTTATAGTCAAATGTTCTGTGATGGTAATAACTAAGTCAGTTGAAGCCAACAAAAGCAAAAAACCAACAACAACAACAACAACCCCAAAACTCACAATCACTAATTGATTCAGTAACAACACCATATTACTGATAGTCAGATAAAATTCCTGTTTTCAGACAACACGAGAATGTCCGTTCCTAATAATCTGTCCAGATATCTAAATCAGCACCAGGAGGTTCACGTTTTAAAAATCCACCTTTCAGAAGAAAGAAAACCAGCCTCCTGATCTCTCCATCTCTCTCTCTTTCAACTTTGCATCCCCCTCCCTCTCTTTTGTCTCACCGCTACCAGCACCAACATCATTCTTCTTCACCTCTGAAATAATGGCCTAACACAGCCTCCAGGGTTCCCATTGATTAGAACGGAATGACTCTAATTAAAGACAGCATAGGGCCCTCGTGCCTGCACGGTTTCCGCACGCTTCTCTCCAGCTCTGCCCTGGGCTGATTGGAGGAAGGTGGGTAAGATCCACTTTTTTTTTTTTGTCCTTCTCCTGATTAAAGGGTCTGATTATGAGCTTTCTTTCAAACAGCATAGAAAGGCCTTTGGCTTTTAGTGTGTTGCTAATGCAGACCCCGCTGCCTGGGGTAAATGGTCTCTACAGTACGGAGCTATGGGCTGTGTAGTGGGCTCTTTCATCTCCATCAATAATGGCCTGTGCTCTTGGCACTTTGACATGTGTCGCTGCTTTTTTTTCCCTCATGCTTGGAGCTGATGTGGTGAGCTGCTTGAGGTGACATGGCGATCGGCTGGTAAGGGGATGTCATCATCGTTACTGAAGTGATGAAATGATTAAGAATGCTATGGCTATGCTGTGCGATGCCACGGCGACGCTGTGCGATGCCACGGCAACGCTGTGTGATGACTCCACAGCCATGACAGCTCCGCTCGTTATGGCTCCACTCCTGTAGTACGAGGAGCTGTCAATCAGTGTCAATCAGAGCCCTTGCTCTGTTTACACACACTGGTCATGCATCATCAGTAGAGTATCCACTTACATAAAATTTCAGTTTGTAAATATCCATTTGAGGGCTCTGCGTGGCAATTGTTCAATTATCTCAACACAGAGCACTTGTTTTTCAAGTCCTTTTCCAGTTTTCTCTGGCCCAGCAAGTGCTTAAGCATTGTCCAATCAACAGTCAGCTCCATGGACACGAGGGCTCAGAATGACCCAAATGACCCGACGACTGTTCCATGACCTACCACTGACCACTGGCCCTTATGCCTAAAGGAGCCAGTGGTCAGTGTCTTTGTAACAGCAGATTGCCCTGGTCTCTCGCCTGTTCCCCTCAAGGATAAACACAACGGCAATTGAAGGCAGCCTGTTGCACTTACACAAACACAACTGCCCTCCCATTGTATTTCTACCTTGGCACTGACCTGCAGATTACCAGCAGAGCCATGTTACAGGTCAAGTCAATGTCGTCCAATGGTGTTAAAACACAGAGCTCACTGGGAGCTATGGAGGTACTACCATATGGCAGACTGCCACCTGATGAAGTTACCTTTGAACGGAGCAATTGCTCTATGTGCTTAATGGGGTGAGGTGATGAAAAGTTACCTCACAGGGCTTCTGCCTTCCTATATGACACTAAAAGTGTGACTGAGAAAGAAAGCGAAAGAGAGAGGGGAGTGGGGAATGATCTAGCACCAACAGGTATTAATATTCCAAAAGAGAAAGTGAGCAAGAGAAAGAGATTATGAAAAGGGAAAGTGAAGCAAGCTGAGCCAAAAGTAGAGATAAAATTAGACGTGATGTGAAGGATGTGGCCGAATTAAATATATCTGGAAAATTAGAACCATTTTCCTAACCACCTTCACATAATCGCTTGCAAGAAAATGCTACGTAAAAACCCCTGTCAGGCTGGTCCACATTCAGATAACAACTGATCTAAGCTTTCCAACAAGGACATTAACCCACTTCAGAGCACTCATCCAAAACCCCTCGAAGCGCTAAAATGTGACACCGTCAGCAACAGCAGATGGAGAGGGGCAGCACCATGACGGCTAATGAAGGTCTTTAATCATCCAGTTTCTTTTCAGTCCTCACACCTGCCTGAAGCCAAGGTTCCCTTGTCTGTCCATCCACACGCCAGCACCGCGAGGCTTTTATAAGCTAGCCACATGGGCCTGTTTACAGGAGCCATTCCAAAACCTTACGCCAAGTGTCCAATGTGTCGCACACCTCTTATTACTGTTCCAGAGAAGTGTTACGTGTGACGTGATTCATAACGCTGACTCTGCCTGTGGAGCATATATATTACCTCAGCTCCTTTTGAGGTTGCCTTTCACCCATTAAGTGATGTACGGCCTACAGTTCAGATGACTCAGAGAGTCACATTAACTCGTGAATGAAAGACCCCATCTCAGGATTACTATAACAGTAATAAGACACAGGTATGAATAATAGCACTGGTAGGACCAGACCCTGTTGCTTCATGCTTTGCTCATGCAGTTTAGTGTAAACATACGTTCCATGTTTACCATCATGAAGGGCTGAAGATGAAGGTGCATCGTGTGCTGTTTGGATTTGGTAACACGTAAACGAGTTTGGATTAGAGTAAATGTGAAATAAAGAGCAAAATGTTTAAGAGCAGGCAATATGAGCATAGAGACTGTGACAAAGAAAAAGGGGGAGAGAAATAGAAAGAGAGGAATGGAGACTACTGTATTACATCTATGTAGCTACTGTTGTATTTATCTACAGCGAGAGAAACAGAGCATTCATTTTCATAATTACTGTTCGACATGCAATTTTGATCATGCTGTTCCTCTGTCTTTGCTGTGTGCATATTCTCAGCTCAGCTTAGAAAAATGCCCTCCCCCTGCAAACACACACACATACACACACACACACACACACACACACACACACACACACACACACACACACACACACACAAGTCCAGTGCTACCACAGCACAAATCATCAGAGTCAACTTGGAATGAAGTTAACTGAAATGCTTCAATTCATAAACAACTGTGAGACTGTACAGGATTCATCTCACCTACGAAGAGCTGAATAAGTCAATGAATACTCGAGCAAAGGAAAACCACTGATCCTTCAGTCATGCGATTCAGTGTTTCACAGCTGCTACACGGAGGTGGAAGAGGAAAGTAGCGATGTCTCCCCAGTCTCACCTGGTCCCACGGACAGATGATCCCTCCAAAAAACATGAAGAGGTAACCCATGGCAACCAGGCAGCCCCAGATGAGCAGGGAGAATAGGCGGAGCAGCTTCTTGAAGATGGACTCGATACAGACGAGCACGAAGATAGTGAGGAAGATGGACAGGGTGGTGGGCACGGTGATGAGGAAGGCCACATGGTCTTCCATGTCCTGCAAAAGGGGGAGGGTCAGCAAAAGCATATTACTGCTAAAGGACAAATGGCAGAAGTACTGTTTGTTCATTAAGTGCAAACAGTTTGATCACAACCAAACACGTTCACGAGGTGTTTAGACGGCCAAACCTAGATTAACATACTATATTTGCCAAAAACTGATATGACACACCAATATCATGAGCTCTAAACACACTTTAGTTGGGGGACATTCAACATACTGATTAGACTTTCAGAATTCAACACGACCTTTATAAATAAGTGAGTACATTTTTATTTGTATAGTACTTTTATTGTCTCAAAGTGCTTTACAATAAAAAACACACAACATTTACAACATCAACCATTCTTACAGATCATAGACCATTAGACATGACATAACAATAAAATGACTCACACTCTTCCTTCACTCTGTGATTGTGTGAGTGTGAGAATCACAGTGAAATGCATAAGGAGTTATTCCTATTCAGGCTCATATCACTGCAGGAACAGGCAGCCAGTCCACAAAACCGGCAGGCAGGTATAGAGTCTGAACCCGATTCCTTACCTCACAGCCTCCATAAAATGAGTCCGTCTGTCATAATGAGACTAACTAATGAGACCATTCATTTTTAAGTAATTTCCGGGCATATATGTGATCCATGATATGTGATGTGTTTAGGTAAATGGTCTTATGCGTAAGGTTGATCTAATTAGTGAATAAGAGTTTAGGCCAGTATAGTTGGGCTAAAATAATACCATCAGTGCCAAATGAGTCACCAGCCAAGAGGGGAGACACCCCCGGGAATGGTACAGTCTCAGGAAAACACTCGCACACACGCTGAATCTAAATCACGACCGCAGGAGCTGGTGCTGCCTCTCTCAATCACTCACACACTCACATTCATGCACAGGCTTCATGTTTCTCATACATTAAAAAAAAAAAAAGAGGGGAGGGGGGGACAGAAATGGTATTCAGGGCTCCCACACACTTGTAGCCCTGAATGTACCTTTCCTGAGCATGCACGAGTATGCATGCCACACAGTCCAATCAGCACACCGGGTCTCTGATTGCATGATTAGTCGCTAAACTTCGGGCTTTTTTTGTCCTTCTTTTATCAATCTTGACTCGAGGCCGAAAGTGCTTTTGCATGTCAGCCTCCACTTTCCTGGCTAAGAGAGGGCACGGAGACAGCCAGTTGCCCATTTCAAATAATTTAAATCCATTTAAACCCACTTCCTAGCAGTTGCAAGAGCAATCAATCCCCTATATACGGTCGCTCTGTTGCCAACAAGAGCCATCCTGTTCATTAGCCTGATGGGTTCAGTTTTGTGTGACTGGGCAGAGTGAGTATGTGTGTGTGTGTGTGTGTGTGTGTGTGTGTGTGTGTGTGTGTGTGTGTGTGTGTGTGTGTGTGTGTGTGTGTGTGTGCTCAGCACTTTGAAGCTAACTTCCTGAACACTCAAACCACAACACACTGAAACACCAGTTTTGAGTTTGCAAATCTGAGAGACATGGAAACTTGTGTGATGGGTTTTGTTTTTGTTCCTGGTATATTCTTCATGTGTATCTACACATGCATGGGTGTGGAGTGGGAGGAGCATGAGCCCATTAGCTCCTCCTCCACAAGACACCACATGCACTTTTCATGTGCTGAGTCCTGCAGCATTACCACACACTGCATTTACCATTTCCCCACTCTGACACATGGCTCACACCACACGCTGAACCGACATGTGTGCACACGACAACGGATTCGGCAACATACAATCCTCCACTGCAGCAAGACAAAAAGCGAATGCACTTCCCTTTGCATAGTGACAGAGACAAAACTACAATACCCAGCAACACAGTTCAACATCTAAGGATACAGAAGAATAGATTCCACTGTACTATGGCCACACTTCCTTCTGCTCATCCTATTAGGTAACTATTTAAAATCAAAACTGATTGTCCAGCCAGAATTATAATGGGCTTCACTGATTCAAAGAGGCCGAAAAAGGACTGTTGCATCATAACAGGATTTTTTTTGCTTGGTGAGGAAACCAGCCAGCAGAGGTGTGCTTGTTTTTGTTCCTCCAACACTGGAATATTTTTCCCAGCAGTGGGTTTGCTTTATGAGGTGTATTCACCACTCTGTAACCCAGGCCAATAAAGCCATCGCAGTCACAATTCCCCTGGAGCTACAGCTACAGCTATGTAGATGCACTCGACCAGAGGAAGAGCCAAGTGGCTCTCTGCACACTGTGGCCAAGCTGAGCTCTGAAAAGAAAATGGATTGTGAGTCAGCAGTGAATGAGTGAGTGTGAGTGTGTGTGTGCGTGTCTGTATGTGTGTCTGTGTGTGTGTGTGTGTGTGTGTGTCTGTGTGTCTGTGTTTGTTTGTGTGTGTCTGTGTGTCTGTGTTTGTGTGTGTGTGTGTGTGTGTGTGTGTGTGTGTGTGTGTGTGTGTGTGTTTGTATTTGTGTTTGTATAAATGTGTAATTTTGTAGGGCTATGGCCCTGGTCCAAGGTGTGCCTCTCAGAGTAATTTGAAAAGGATGGAAGGTGTGTGTGTGTGTGTGTGTGTGTGTGTGTGTGTGTGTGTGTGTGTGTCTGTATGTGTGCATGTGCATGTGCATTTGTTTGTGTGTGTATTTGTTTGTGTGTGTGTGTGTGTGTGTGTGTGTGGGTGGGTAGTAGGATGGGGGGATTTGATTGGATCGTTAGAAATCAAATCTCACTTATAAAAGCCCCATCTGGCAGAGTGAAAAATTGTGCCCATCTCTGCCCCACCACTGCTGATAAATATGAAACTCTACCTGCTTTAGAATTCAGTTACACAAAAACATTTCACCATGGACCAGCCGCGCCTACTTCTGAGAGGGTCGATATGGACCACACCTACAAAGGAGGCACAAATGCTGTTCCTCTCCTACAGTGCCATGTACATAAACACAAGGAGGCAAAACATTTGTTTTTACTATTCTCCCATAAACAAAATCATGAAAAATAAAGCTTAATAAGTTTACAGTGTACATCCTGGCTTAACAAATTGTTTTAAACACTTCAACACTACTGAAATCTCCCGTAGAACAAATATTTCACAATTTTCGAACAGTTCCTCTGCCTCACACAATAGCAGGATTTAAATGAAGTCATTAACAAACTGATCCCATCTTTTGTCCTGTTTAATTCCACTGCACAAGTCAAACAATTAAAGCATCTGGGAATTTAAAAAGCCAGAGTACACCTCAGCCACAAAAAGCCAAAGTTACCACTGTAAAAATCAGAAAACTCTGCCATTCTCACAGAGGCAGACAGGGGCTAAAATAATTTTTAAAATTGATCACTCAAGACTCCAGATAAAGTGTAGTTTCTTTTTTTTTTGTGTCATTAGCTAGTTTGTTCAACGGCTGCAGCTGTCTTCCTGACTTTGTGCCCAGTAACCCCATGTAATAACACTACAGGATGGTTGAGTGTTACAGACCACACTTCATACACATGTACCGCTGTACAGTCAGGTATAATAGCCAATATATAACATATATAATGCCTAACAGAACTGGGGGAGAAGAAGAAATAACAAGGGGTGAGTGAGAGTCAGAGTGAGAGAAAGGGAGAATGTCTCTTTCTCTCACTCTCACACATACGTTGACAGACAGCGCTGTTCTTCAGCGACACACTTTGCTATGACTCTCTCCAACACTTTTTGTATCCCTTCATACGGGGAGCACGTTCCTTCTCCCTCGTTATCAAAAAAGAAAATGATCACCAGAGACGAACACAGAGGGACTGACACAATGAGAAGAGCCAACGTACTTTGGCAGCACCAAAGAGTGCAAGACCGTGAGAGTGAGAGAGAGGGCAAAATGAGCAGACAGATGAAAGGAGTGCTCTCTCTCACCAGTCCAGAGGCGAAGAAGACAGTGAGCAGAGCCAGGCATGCTCCCATGACGATGAGGAGTAGGAACACGATGAGCGGGTGCTGCTGGCTCATGCGGTAGTACGACTCGTAGAGCCAGTCAGGAGACTTCAGCCCAGCTGCCGTGAAGCCCATGTCTTCTGCCCCCTCCAGCAGGTAGGCTGCCTGCGCACGCAGCATGGGGGTCGCCTGGAGCCCAGCGCTGCCGCTGGAGCCTTCCTCTTCCTCTTCCTCCTCTTCCTCTTCCTCCTCCTGGTCCTGGTCTTGCTCTTCCTCCTCGGGGTGGGTGCTCAGCTGTGGCGGGCTGGCCAGGCGCGCCCCGCGGGACGGCAGGAGGGAGAGAGCAGCTGCTCGCAGCATCCTGCAGCCAACATGATGAAGTGAGAGCAGGAGAGGGAGTCAGGCACAGAGCAGGGAGAGGAAGAGAGGGAGGGAGAACAGGGGGGAGGAAGAAAGAGGGAGAGAGTGTGAGAGCTAGAAAGAGAGAGTGCATGAGTGTTTTTTTTTGAGAAGGAGGAAGAAGGAGAGCGTCAGAAAGAGAGAGAAAGTGTTAAAGTGACTCTATGGTGCGTGTGTGCGCGCGTGCGCGCGTGCGTGCGCGCGTGCGTGTGTGTGTGTGCGCGTGCGTGTGTGTGTGTTTGTCTATGAGAAATGGAAAGGGATGTAGAAAGCCTTCAAGTAGGCAGGGACAGAGGAGAGGAAGAGGCAGTCAGTCCAGCAGCTGTAGCTGTGTGTGTTTCTCAGAGCATAACAAGCAGAGTCCTCACAGAAGAGAAACAAATAACTCCGGGAGGTCAGAGGGAGAGTAGATGGAAAGCAAAAGGAAACATTAAACCCCTGCTGAAAAAATAAAAAGCTCAACCTGATTTTTGTAGGTCAACAAAGGAGTACAGTGACATATTAAAGTAAACTAAACAAAGTTTCTTTACACCAAATTAAGTTAAATCCTTAAATTACATTCCAAAAAAGTAGACTAACTTTTTGTTATGTATAAGGTTTGCATTACTTTAACAAGTATATTAATGTATACATTTTAAATAGATACATTCTAATGTATGGGTAATACATTAATGAAATGTAAATTAACATAATCCTGAATAGTGTTTCATGCAGTATGTAAGAATCACTGTATTAAGCCTGCCTAAGAGCGAAAACACGAGAAAAGAGCCAATAGTGTCCCAGTGCCTTGCAACTGGACAGGTAATTTATAATAGAATCAGTACATTACATTTTAAACAAAACAAGGAAAAACAGTAGTTCACAATTCATACTATTATTGAATTAGACTAAACATATTTACATGTTTTTGAGGTCTCATTTTAAAAGGAAACCATTTTCCCTCAGAAGAAAACATAGGTAGATGAGGCAGAAGAAGCACCTCCTTTGTGGTTCAGGTCCCGTCTCTCTCTCTCTCTCTCTCTCTCTCTCTCTCTCTCTCTCTCTGTCTCTCGCAGAGAGCAGGCGCCGTGTCTTGGACTGCTGGTACAGGTTTCGAGGGTTTTCTAATGAACAAACCTCCTCCAGACAGAGCCAGATGGCGCGCAGACTCGAGGCTTTTAGCGGTGGATTCCTGCTACTTTCAGGGTCAGCTCTGAACTGCTTACTGGGGGAACAGAGGCAGGAAGGAAGCCTGCTAGCCTGCCAAAGAAACCGGGGACACACAGTCCACCGTGAGCAGGCTGTTAAACACAAACATATCACAGCTCTACCATGAGAGCCCTGGGAGAGGTTCTCCACCAATTCACACTGCTGATTTGAGACTTTTTAGTGTAGTGGATTCCCACGCATGTTAAAGTTCTTCCTCTCAGAACATCTGCTGCCTTGTGGCATTTTCCATGCTCATAATTAGGAACACCTTCCAATTAGCATATCTGCCTTTTTTAAACACTAATTTACATATTTCCCAGGAAAGGCAGTGTTAGCTGTCCGTACAAAGGGCAATCCCGCCGGTGGCTGGCTTGTGTATGGAGTCTATGGTTCACCTCAACAGGGCAGAGAATGCATTTTTTTGCTGTGTTAGTAAGACAGAAGGAGGCTGGCATGTCTGTTCATGAAAACAAGTGATGGCTGCAGTCTCCCCGTGCTGCAGTCAGTCTTGGAGGTAGCAGCTTCCAACAAATTTGGCAGGTATTTCTACATCCAGAGATGCTACATGTGATGTCATCCATGACTCTGTTCTACTAATACATGACTTACCACATCGCTCATATCTGCTTGGCTTTGGAGAGCACGTTCACCTTGGTGATTTAAGAGACAAGTGTGTGTGTGTGTGTGTGGGGGGGGGGGGGGGCTAGGCTCTCAGTACTGAGAGATAGCAATTTATTGGGGGGATAGCAATTTATTGGACATGGGAGAGGAGGGGTGGATATTCAAGCCCTCCAAGATGTAGGTGCACTACAGTGCACTCAGCAAGAAATGGATTGTATATGAAAGCTAATTACATTCTAAAGGTAATTACATCACCAAAGATAATAACATCCAAGAGTGACATTCTTGCGTCACCATATGCAGCTGTGATCACAGCACTTATTGACCTGTTTGAAAAAACACAAATGCAACACACACACACCCACACACACACACACACACACACACACACACACACACACACACACACACACACACACACACACACACACACACACCTCATAGCATGTGAAGCAGGTGTCAAGGAAGCCCCTGCAGCACTAAATTTGGCTTTCACACTTCAGCAAGTATCCTTGGAAGTGATGTTATGTAACCATTCTTTAAATAGGTGGGAAGAAGGAGCATATTGTATAGAGTGCCATTTAAAAATGAGCACCAGGGGACTTCATTAATCTGCCTGCATTATGGCTGGCCCCTCTAATAGCAGAAACCACAGATCTCTGCTGCACCAGGACTCCAGTGAGTCTACCCACTGAAATGCCCCAATGATCTCATTAGCCGCGTGAATCTGCAGAGCTCCACACACATACACAGATGACAAACACACCAAAATTAATGGCCCTGCCACTGTATGAGAATGACCTTTCCTTTGTGGTGTGAACCTAATCTAATTCAAGTGTTTTAGGTATTATTGGTAGTCTGCCCCAGTAATGGGGATGATGGGCTGTGCTCGCCTGCTGCCACGTAGTAATGCTGTAATCAGGGGAAAGTAGACAGGAAAAGCTCTGTATATAAAACAGCTGTCTCAGAGATGAAACAGCAGGAGGGCAGCGTTTTGTACTACTAAGAGTTTACTTCTTTACAGTCTCCCTCAGAAAGCTTTCTATGTGGCATCCTGCCTTACCTAGTGACCCTTTCTGCTGAGCAATAATCTGTATCGAAATTATCTGGCAGTAAGTAAGTAGTCATTATATATATATATATCGATCCATATCCCTTTATTTATATATATATATATATATATATATATATATATATATATATATATATATATATATATATATATATATATATATATATATATATATATATATATATAGGGCTTATATTTCGATTTATCTCCCTAATATATATATATATATAGATCCATATCCCTTTATATATATATATATATATATATATATATATATATATATATATATATATATATATATATATACACACATATTAGGGAGATCAATCGACATATAAGCCCTAAATTAAAACGACACTTTTTTTGTGCATTTAGTCCAAGAAATGTTACATTTCACATATTAAAGTTAAGAGCCCAGTTCCCCAATCACAGTTCCATACTGTCTATTAAAGTGGAAATGAGACTCAGTCCTGCAAAGTTCAGTAGGCTTGCAGTGGAAAGGTGAAGGTGACATGCTCCCGCAACTCCCGCAATCCTCTTTACTCTTTAATTTGCAGAGTCATTACAGCAGCCCGAGCGACGTGTCCCACGTCTCACGGCCCACTGTGTCCAAAACTAATCCCGCGCGCATTTTGGGGAGTGGGGAGGGTGTTTGTTGTGCACTAACATCTTAGATCTGTGTTTTTCAGATTCAGGCGGAGACCATGGCCCCCTGTGCTCTGGACAGTTGTTAGCAAAGGAATGCGACAAAGTGAGACTCATGAGGAAAATACAGAAGGGAAGCTCCACGCAGATCCGGTGGTGCAGGGTCATGAAGCGCGCATAGTAATGTAAGAGACACACGGCTCGAGAAAAGCGCACCACTCGGAGAAAGAAAAAAGTTACTTTCGCAACTGTCACAGTTCGTATTGTGGTCCCCCCGCTTCTTCTAACGTGCCGACGTGTAGCAAAGCTAACGAGATCGTAATCGCTTGTTCTCTTTTCTCGTGCAGTGGAAATGGACTCGGAGGATTGGGGGGGGGGGGGGGCGCCATAAGGAGACGGTGTGACAGAATGATGGCACGCCAAAGAAAAGAGTACCCTGCGCACGGGGGTGCGCGCTCATTCCCGTACCTTCCATAACATTTATGCAGCAATAATAAGGTGAGAGATGGGAGAGAAAGGAATTAGCCAAGAGAGAGGAGAGGAGAGGTAAGTGTGAACGGTTCAGAAACTAGCCAATCCTCCCTCCTGCTGAGAGACTGCACTCTGGACTTGTAATTTCGCAAATCGTGCCGTAATGCACAGGTCTTGATGTTGCATGGCCACTAATTCCCAGGCTAAGTCCAATCAACAATGTTCTTGCACTCAGGCAATTTAGTGAGTCCACCTTTAGCAACCATAATGCTTGCTTAAAAATAAAAGAAAATGTCATCTTCCCAAATTTAAACATCTTGAAGGTTTTGTACAATGAAGTAACTTTTTTTTTTTTTTTTAAAGGATTTTGCTAAGTTAATACACCTTAAATTAAGTCAGAACATTGGGCATAAAACAGAACATTGGGCATAAAAAATAGGTTAGCAATAACTAGGCAGAAGAAGCATTTGCTGTATTTTTATTGATTAATTACATGTTCATGTGTGTTCTGTACATGCAGGTTGGTGCCATGGTAACAAGCAGGGAGTCATTCCTAGAGAAAGGACCCTTTGATCAGAACATCCTGTGAGAAATCCTTTGGTCTGTAGCTTGTCATATTTTCAGTGGAAAGAAAAGGAGAGCTAATTGCAATTTCATCACTTTTAAAACTTCTTTCACCGGACTGGCTGAGACCACCAGCGAACGCTGGAGCGTATCTGAGCTCAGTCTCCCAACGGAAGCACACAAGGATCAGTCTTAATAGGGCAGAGTAAGCACTGTTCAAAACATTATCTTACAGTGGTGATATCTGGGGTGCAGTTTTTGAAACATTCGAACCTCTCCATGCTCTGAGTTAGCAATGAGTTCTATATAACTATGTTGCAGTGTTTTAATTGTAAAGGACTTTTTGCATTTGCACCCCCCATAGAGTTTTGCCAGCAGATCCTGTTAATCGCAATAAAGGCTTTGTCTTTTTCCATTTCTCGTCTGCATTATTACATGACTTTTACATCAGTGTGTCATTGCATGTGGATTTTGGGGCCAGTTCAAACAACGGATATGAGGTTTTAAATGTAATGACAACAAATATCACAATTTTCCCTCCACAATATGTGTGGCCAGACTAACACAAATTAAGGACACATTGTTCGCATGCAGACATAATAAAAGCATCCAACTGAATTGCTCAGAGAGGAAAATACTAATGATGCTAAAACATTCTGCCTGGCTCTCTGCAGCTGGTTCCTCTGTACCTGCAACAACACCAGACCCCGTGTACAGCATGGGCACATCTGGCACAGCACGGGAGAAACGCCAGCAGTACAACCACTGAGAGTGCACAATTACACATGCTAAGATTAAAAGGGTCAAAGATGTGTGGTGCAGAGCAAAATATAATCTTCCTTAAATGGCATAGATGACCATGACTATAATTTTCTTGAATTTACCCTTCAAAAAAAGTTCATCTTACTCACATGCCACTGATATATTACACCCACACCTGAGGCAGAGATAACTGAATGCAGTTTAATGATCAGATTTTAGTCTGTTCCCTGCAAAGCAGCCTATGTGTCACAAATTTGAATTTTGTTACAGCAGCACAGACTAGATAAACATCCCAGTGAAAAGCAGCATGGTCTCACCCTGACTTCTCATATCTCGTGAGGTTGGACCAGTGCAAACAGGGAAGCGAATTCAGATAGCAAACTGTTACCAGGAAGTGGAAAATATAATGCCCCTTTGGCCTGAGAAAATGACATCTTTTACAAGATTGTAACACACCAGTAAGGAACTCTGCAGAGGACATATTTAATTCTCTATGGTGATTTTCCTCAGAATGTCTACTAATGGTAGGCAGCACAAAAAGCCAATTTTGCATTAAAAAAAGAAAAAAAAAAAATCTAAAAATCACTTAAAATTAGAATGTCCGTCTGGATCAGGGGATATCCATGCTCCTTCACAGGTTTGCAGGAGCTCATTACCTCTGGTGACTTCTGACAGGGCTTTAGGGAGACTGAGTCCATCTCCCCTCTGCATCCGCTCATACCAAGCTCACTGCTGAAGTCATTATCTCTGCTGGGACTCCTTCACAATGTCTCCACTGCCCCGTGGAGACATCGCTCATTTGCTCTCCTGCTTACTCCCTTTGTCATTTTGTGCCATCTTGACTTCTTTCTAACTGTATATGTTTATCTCATCATACTGGAGAGTTCATTTTGCACATGGCCCCTGTCTATTAGTCAGACATTGTTTTATAGGTTTTAGAGAGAGAGAGAGAGAGAGAGAGAGAGAGAGAGAGAGAGAGAGAGAGAGAGAGAGGACCATCCTAAGTATATATTAGACAAGATAAAAGGCTTATGATCATCATTAGAGACTAAATAGGGTATAAAAAAGCACTATAAAACACAAAAGCAAATTGTATATGGGCTCTTGAAGTAGACCCTATAAAGCTTCACTTCATAAACATCTTTAATAGATGTCATTCCTTTGAGAAAAGTACACGTGTTCCAATATGCTCTCCCTCTCTCTAGTGATTATTGTTAACATGGAAATTGGACTACAGAGACATATTAAACGAACGAGGAAAGGACATAAATGCCTACATAAAAGCCAATTGTATGTAAGTATTTCGAGTGAATGAGATCAAGCATTAAAGTCCAAGAGCTGTGGTGAGAGACCTAGAGTGAGGGTGCCCTCTAGGGGCAGAGCAGAGATTAGCAGAGCAACTCTAATGAGAACAGTTCACAACCACCAACACTGGCCAGTTTCTTAAGTTTTCTACATGTTTTCAACAAGATGAATTTGTAATGAGTACAATGTGACAAGTATTGACGATTTCAAGACTTTTATTTAAAAAATAAAATAGAAAAAAAATTACATAAAAATATTGGAGAAACAAAAACACAACAAGAAAACATTCCTCTACATGACCTCAAATTCTGGGTGGCCATTCTGAGGGCTTTCTGTATTGAGAATTTAAAGAGTGCTTTTGGCCACTGCAAAATTACAGACGTCAGAGAAAAAGGTACATTTAAAAATTGCTCACTGACATCTAATGGGGAGCATCACACTGAATCTAGCAGTATGGGGCCATAGAGGATAAACCTTAAGAGATTAAAATATACCAACCACTTCTCTTCAGCGTGTCCTCCTCCTGTCTGAGAGTCACGCGGTAGAGAGGACGAGCTTAGTTATAGAAAGCCTCAAACTGCCTCAGTGTCTGGCCAATGGCAAAGATGCTGGTTCTACCTAAAAGCAGATAACTGCCGTTGTGGTTATCTTTGCTGTATTGCATTGTTAGGTGGGTGAGTCAAGTGTTGTGGGAACACTCCTGCTGCTCAGTTTACGTGTTTGTAAAAGTCTCTGTGGCAGGCATGACCTTGGAAACATTTCTCACACACACACACACACACACACACACACACACACACACACACACACACACGTGTGTGTGTGTGACAGTGAAAGTCATTCCACATACAGGGTTATACGCATTCAAAGTTTGGTTTTTGGCAGTCGCCACAAACATGGTTTCAGTGTCTTAATTGCACTGATAGAATCCGTCTGATCTCAGAGAGAAAGATAGTAAATGAGAGAGAGAGAGAGAGAGAGAGAGAGAGAGAGAGATTCTGCTGCCAAAACAGTTCACTTGAGGGCAGCAGTTAGATAATCCAAATATTTCATGGTCCCCCCCCCCCCTCACACTTTTCTTTTCAAATTTATGTTTTCATTTTTTTTGGAACCAGACGGACTTGCATACAGGAACTGTTCTTGTGTACCTTGGCCAGCCCTACGGGTGCACCTGCTCTGCCTCCAGTCTCTCGTCACTGACCTCGGGCTGCCACAAGACACTAATGAAGACACACTCAACCCCACTTGCATAGTAACAATAACCTGTAAGCCTGTAACGCTCCTAGTGAAAGCAATACAGCATAGTGTGCCTTATACAGACAGAAAGTACACAATACAGTACAGGAGTGAGAGAAAACAGAGATGGCGAAGGCAATAAAATAGCATAAAGATCCCAGAAATGCACATTAAGATTCCAGAAAGGAATCACAGTAAGTTCCCTTGTGTCATGTCCTCTGTTCGATTTAGGTGCCCTCACAGAACTGCGAGATGGGCACTTTGCATAAAGTTGCACTGTAAGAGGCCAGGCAGCATTAGCTACAAGTTCAGCTGAGCTTCTCAGGTACGCCGCGTCTCTCACGACCTATCGAAAAGCAGTCTGAAAGGGTAAGAACACATGCACACTCGCACGTGCACACATGCACACAGGGCAGGGAGAAGACAGCAAGAGTGCCGAGAAGGGCTACACCAAATCTGCAGAGAAACAATCTCAAGGAAATGGCGCCATCTGCAGACAGTGATGAAATCATTCCGCAGAATGAACACGGGAAAGACAGACAGGCAAAGACATTGTTAACTGAAACCCATCAACTGAGTGCAACTCCTTGTCCCAGAGAAGGAGACAACTCACACCTCATTTACTTCACTCAAATAAAGCTCAGTGTGGAGGGTTTTTTTTTGGAAATAGGACAATGCACAACAGAGACTGTAAATGTTGAACAAAATTAAAAAGTCAAAATAAAAGCAATTTTGAAAAAAGTCTGGGCACATAATTAAATACGATTGGTGTCTAAATTCAAATAGTTGAAAGAAAGAAGTTATTGCACATATAACTCACTTTGAGTCACCCTCTCCAACACTTAAGCTGCTTGTGCGTACACACAAAACTGGCCTTCGCATCTGAAAAACACCTTACCCTGAAACAACAGAATGACATGCAGCCATAAGCTGATGAAACTCACACGTCTCACTGGTAGATGGTGTCCCTTAAGGCTCTTACCAACAAAAAAAAACATCACACTGAAATTGCAATAACAATAATGGAAAAAAAACAAACAAAAACAAAAAACCCAAAACAACAATTAAAAAAAACCCCCCAACCCAAATGTTTTTTTTTTTTTTTCCTGGTCAATGGAAGCCAGAGAGCTAAGGACTGAACACTGACTGTTCCTGTTTTGGAAGAGTCCTCTGAGGCCATCATCCAAGGATTTTTTTTCCTCCTTAAAAAAACAAAACAAAAAAAACCATACCAAAACAGCCATGCAGAGTGTGAGGAGCAGAATGAAGGTAGCACCACCTTTAGCGCCGCTACTGCACAAGGGGCTGGGGCAGGCTCTGCTGGTCCCTCAGCCCACAGGCCCACCCCAACAGTAGGAGACGCTGTCGAGTCTTCATTGTGAGACAAAATAAATTGAGACGGGTGTTTGTGGGGTTGCTCGAGTGAGGTGAGAGGGGTGGAGGAACGCGCTGAAGGCATGGTGGGGGCGTGGCCTTTATCTGCTGATGCTGGCTGGGAGGCTGTCCCTCTTCCTGCGGCGCCAGGTGTTGCGGTTGTATTGGATGTGGGCGCGGTTAGCCATCACAGGGCCGTGCGCCACTGCTGCGTTGTGGAAGCCCTTCAGAGGGAACTTGGGACCTGCCTGCCATGGACACAGAGGACAAGAGCCATCAACATACAAGCGCTCAAATCCTAACCACACAGCATGAACTGTCAGATGACTCAAGCGGTAGAAATGTATGCTTCATATATTCCTCTATAAACTGCATTCGGACTAAACACACACACACACACACACACACACACACACACACACACGAAGATATCAGTACTCATGAAAAAACAAACTAACTAACTAGTACTAGAGGGAATATTTTCTCTGAAAATCTCATGAGCGGTCTGAGCACAACACTCAACACCCCCCCACCCACCCACCTTCCAAAACAAACAAAAACACAAACAAACAAAATCCCCCAAAATAAAACACCAGAGACCAAACAGCCTGTTTGGCCTCATTATACTAGAGATGGATCTGGGTTGTTGGGAAACTTGCTTGATGTTCAGTAATTTTGTTTAAAGCCTGATGACAGGACACATAAGGGAAATTATACGACCAACTGTGTATTACAGGAAGCATTATTTAAATAAAAAAATAATGTGAAAGCTGGTGTGTGTGCGCGTGTGTAGTTACAGGAGTGTGGGAGTATTCAGTCATCCATACACACCTGCCTGCCAGAGATGAAGACCTGGCACTGAAACTCTCAGCTAAGAAGGAGAAACCCAGTTTTTAACCTGGGTTTAACCCATCAGTGGACATGCCTGCGAGGTCTTTATACATAAAGCAATTCCACCACATTCACTATGAGTAAGCTCACTTCATGTCAATAAACAGATAAAGGGAGATGCCAGCCTGTAACACAGACAGAAGTGTGCAGGTACCAGAAGAGCTCATTTTAGTCCTTGTTCTCGCAGGCTGATGGCCACCACGCCACAAAGGAGCCGAACAGCAGGTGGACTTCAGCCAAAACCGAGAGAAAACGTACATGGGTTGCAAGGAAATTCCAGTGACTTGATTCCAACAAGAACCACGTTTAATTTGTTCTCAAGCCTGAATTTGGCTGAGAGTGAGGGGGTTTGTCCTCGACGAACACTGCTCTCTGCCTCAGCTCACCTGGTTGGCAGGGGGCATTGCGAGTGGAGTGGTAAGGTTGGCTTTGCTCATGCTCATATGCACTTCAGTGGGCAGCGTGCCCAGTGTCTGAAGAGGGTAGGACGGCACTGTGGGTGCGACACACGGGGTACTGTCTGAGTCCTACAAAAGATGCATGGTGGGGGGGGGGGGGGGGGGAAGAAAAATGGGAAGAAGAGAGAAAGAGAAAGGAAGTGAGGAAGTGAAAGAAGTTAGAACAGACTAGGAAGGTAGGGGGTAGCACAAATGCTAGACATCAGGTGTAAATGGGTGGGGCTGGAGGGTTAAGGGGGCGGGGCTTCATACTTACGATGTCGCTGCCCGACAGGGAGGAGGCTGAGGAGTGTTGCTGGGGGCTGGACAGAGACATGGGCGAGTCAGCGCTGTTCGGAGAGGCCGAGTCCCTCTGGGGCTGGTCCTCCACCCCCACACCCAGCAAGGCACTGGGGTCTGTCTGCTCCACAGCCTCTTTAGGAGCTGGACCTGGACACACACCCACACGTTGTATTCATTATTTGTATTGTACTGCATCATTTAGATGATACGCTGATACACACAACTTTTGATGTTGAATTGTTTGATGTTTGCGTGATTGCGGGGGGGTGGGGTGGAGCTAAAACAGTTCATAATGATTCAGATGTCACATGCATTTTTTTTTTTTTTTTTTTTTTTTAAAACACTCAAATTGAAGGTTACTTTATATGGAGAGAGAGTTCATAACATATCTAATATTTGCTGATGATATTATACAAAGTCATTTCTACTTTCCTTTTAACAGTGTTTTTTGTGCACCACCAGAAACTGATAGTGAAGTGTGGATTTCCTAAAAAGGTTTTAGGAGTCTCTGTTGTTGCTGTTTTAAAAGGTTACACACACCATTACACAGCTAATGTTCCACCCTAACAAACCCCATTTTATTTACTGAAGTTCATTATTCAGAAGTTAGAGTACTGTGTGGTGGGCATACTGCTAGGGGATAGAGGACATTTTAATAAACCACTGGGCTCCTCCCTTCTGGAAGGCACAGCTGAGTGTTGCTATAGTGACCCAGAGACCCACTGTGGGCACAGAAAGCATACAGTGCCGTTCAGATTCATGTTACAGATGCACGGGGAAAAAAATTATGAAAACAAACAAACAAAGAAAAACTCTCTCAGCTGCATGGAAAAATATAATCAATCCATTCAGAATGAAAATCCTTTTAAATTTACACACATGGTTTACTTTCAATTTTCATATTTTTACTATAAAATCAATTTTGCAGTCAACAAGACCTTTATATTTATGTGCTGATCATCACCAAGCATGGAAATAATTCTTGGGGAAAGTGCACAGCTCTGAATCCTTCCGTGCCCTGGGCTTTCAGGTGGGTAACAGACAGTTCTGCACCCTTCCGTGCCCTGGGTGAGCAGGCGGTCAGAGCGATACTGCAGACAGCTTACCCCCATTCCTCTCTACCCGGGAAAGCTGCTTCCCTCCCCACTTCTGAGCAATCCAGTCCCTGTAGGCGATCACTTCCTGGGTCACCTTAATGATGCGCCCCAGAGTGCTGCAGTAAAGAGGTGGAAGGCAGAGCAGTTGCAAAACAGGTCAAACAGCAGAACAGTTACAAAACAGAATGGAAATGTCAGGCCAGGTACAAAATGCTGTAATACATATGGACTATTTTACCTAATTGGCTGCCCTTTAACAGGTAACAGACAGGTAGAATAGTAGAGCAAATCACACTGTGTGTCTGTGTGCATGTATGTGGGTACGTGTGTGTGTGTGTGTGCGCGCGCACACACACACACACACACACACACACACACACACACACATGTGCCTCACCTGTCGCTGTCTTTGTTGGGATAGGAGTTCGCGAGAGGGGACACTGCATGGCCAAGGACAATATAGGCATAGTCAAACACCTGCTTCACCTGCATGGCTCCATATGAACTCCTGCCCACATCGTTACCTGACACATAAAATGAACAAACACTTAGAAAACCACTGTTCAAAACTCAAGAAAGAATTTAACACCATCATTCCACACCACACAATTACTAAGGTACAGATTTTGCTTATCAAAATGTTTTGTAAGGCAACAATGCAAACATTGAAACAAGGCTTTCCTAGAAAAAGCCAGCAAGTTAACTGAATTTTCATGAGAGCCCCTCCCATGCTGATGGGACCAGACGAGCGTATGGCAAGTGTGCAGGGCAGCGCGGGAGCACCTGGGAGCAAGGGGTCCTCGATACAGAGCATAGATGGCCGGGAGCCGATGCTCATGGCCTTCACCATGTCTTCCTTAGCCACGTAGGCTCCACCGTTCTTTATCCGGATGCCAGTCTTCAGGTAGTTGAAGTGCCTGCCGTACAGCTCGAAGAACTCAATGAGGAGGACGCCGAGGTTGGCGTTGGGTGTGCGGGCGTCAATCCGCGGGTGCAGCTACGGGACAAGGAAGCACTGGAGGGGTTAGGGCAGAGGACAGGAAAACAGCACGCCTCACTCCCCTAATTCTCACGGAGTGTGGGGTCCATGCCCTGATGGAGATACCACCATTTATTTATTTATTTTTTTTACCTGCAGGAAGCTGATGACCATCAGGATGAGACTGTAGGAGCTAATGCCTCCTGTGAAGACCTCATTCAGATCTCTCTGCAAGAGGAAGTGCTTCAGCACAAAAATCAAGTAAGGCAGGACGGTGTACTTCTGCAGGCAGGGAGGAAGCAAAACAAATAGGAGACAAGATTAGAGACAATGTGTGCACGCAAGAGCAGAGTCAAGGCCAGTGCAGGGAGATTACACAGCACTGGTGTGGGAAGGGAGAGCCAAAGCAAGCCTCATTTCACACAAGACAGATCCATCTGTTCAGACAAGCAGGAGGGTTTGGCACAGGGTCCAGAGCACATGCACCCTGAGAGCCAAACACCGGCCCAGAGAAAGATGTTTCAGAGATACACAAACCTGACCTCGGCATATAAAGCAGTCCCTCCTGATCCAGATTTTTAATCGACTGCCAATTTGTAACAGCAACCTTAGAATTATTCACACATTCCCTAGTCAAACATCTGAGGAATATTAGCCATTAGCCATCCTGCTGTTTTCTTCACAATCAGACTCATACTCGTACCCATCAACACCTATTCAGGAACAAGCGGAGGCCTTGGAGTTGATGGACTGTCTATAGAGATAGTACAATGTTACAGTAAGTATGCGATGGAGATCAGTGACAGCAATCATTTAAGTTTTCAGTTCACATTCCTTTCCTCACATGTGTAAACAAAGCAGGACGCTACATGTCCAGTACTACTTCAGCAAGCACCTGGTAAAACAAGGGCTATGTTCAATACAGTCTACTACACACTGTATACTGCAACCTGTATATTCTGTATACTGAGTATTGGTCCCTGTAGTAGTATGCAGTATAGTATCCAATAAGTGACGAATGTAAACCATACTATGAGGCCACATAATTCATACGGCATACTGATCTGGGCACAGTGCGGCAGGGGTATGAAGGCTATTTCCAACACAGCCGAGGTCAAAGTACTCCAGGCATTTTTCAGCCAGCCAGCCTATACTGCACAAATGTTTCAGTCCTCTATGCAAATCACATGTGTCCTTACCAAATACATGATTAAAACAAGTGCCAGAAGGCTTGCCAGTGAATGACTCTCATTGAGAGTCTCATCTCTTCCTTCATTATTAATTGGGCATCGAATTCTATGATGAATTAAGCAGTGCCATGAGGAGACAGAGGCTGAACACATTCTGAACACATTTACCTTCACATAGTCTTTGATGAAGTGCGCAGCTTTGACGCCGGTCTCCACGTTGAAGCTGATGTCCACTTTGACCTCCGTTTCCTGGTCTGTCAGTTTGATAATTGGTACCTTCAGCATGACCAAATCAAATTATATGATTTAGAGCAACCGTGCACACTTAACGGTCATGACCAACAACCACAGGACTAACAAAAGATCAGAATGAAGGGGTGAGTAGATGTGGGCATAGCTGTGCCGTGGACGGTGGGGCCCGGTGGATGTCTTACCGTAGCCTTGTCAAGTACTTTGATGGAGTGTGGCTCTGCCACGTTGTTTTTTCGAAGGGCCTGCTCCAACTGCTGTAAGGGGGGTCTCTCCCACTTCCCAAACACCACCAGGTCAATGTCACTACAAAACAGACATACCAGCAATGACAAGTTAAGTAGTGTGGTCAACCTAACACCACCACTACTCTCAACATTTTACAAGCTAAAACAAGCTACTGCTAAGTGGTTCTTTGTGAATAGACATCACAGTCCAATGTTCAAAAGGTAAGAAGCTGCGATATGAGAAGTTCAGAAGCACATTACCACACAGAGCTACTCAAACTGGTTGGACCGTGTTAAAAATGAGAGCAAGGTACAATGACTTATTTTCATATTATACAAAACTAAGGAGTTGTTTAAAACAAGACTGCTCAGGTCTCAGGGAACTAGCAAGTGTAACCTCACAGTTAATTAAGATGCTGTGCTCAGTAATCTGAATCACTAGAAAACATCAAAATCACAAGAATACAGATCTCACCTGACAATGTTTTAAAATAAGGGGTCCAGTTTTGGTTTATAACAAAGGGCTAGTCAAATTTTAATTTCAATCTCATCTTGGGTGAGATACCTTAAAACTAGGGATGCAACAAAATTAAATCTGATTTTCTATGTTTATCTGCCAATACAGACACCAATTTTTCAGATGGATTTACTTTAAACATTAGCACTATATGTTAAATAGCATCAATAGCAGCACTAAGAAAATAAACCTCACAGTAAATACAGACAGCCTGTGCACAGATTATTGTTATAAAAAACCATCACTGTTAGAACCAAGATTAAGAAAAATGTGGAATCCTTTAAACTGTTAAACTGGTAAGCCATTTAATTACATTACAATAAAACATTTTGACAACTTATCAGAAAAATGCTGGACAATAAAATCTCAACCAAAAGCCCATTTAAATCCTCAAAAACCTCTTGCTGAGTGACAGAAAGCTTTAGGCTCAGCTACTAGTCAGGACTTTATGTTGAAGGTGTTACCATTTTATACCTCTAAATCATTTAGGAAACCAACTCCTGAAGACATCAAACTCTCCCCTGTAAGGCTATAATGGGTAATCTTAAATTACAGCAGTGTGGAACTACGTGTTGGGCCTCTACTACACCCACAGGTGTTTATGTGCTGAGTCCGTTTAACGTATTCTTCATGTACATGTAGTGGCAAAAAACTGAGGCAGAGTATCTGCAGATTGGAGTGGCATGTCAGCACAGAGCCACAACATGTCATCGTAAATCGTTGGTGTGAAGAAAATCAAACCCTCTAGTTTACCTTTCTAGAACTGGAATTTGGAAGAGCTCGTAAGACCATATGCACACATGCTGACTCACCTGGTTGGGAGGTACAGTCCAGTACTGAAGCTGCCAAATATTTGAACCTGATGACACACACACACAGAGAGAGAGAGAGAGAGAGAGAGAGAGAGAGAGAGAGAGAGAGAGAGAGAGAGAGAGAGAGAGAGAGAGAGAGAGAGAGAGAGAGAGAGAGAGAGAGAGAGAGAGAGAGAGAGAGAGAGAGAGAGAGAGAGAGAGAACAAAAAGCACTGAAACATGCAATATACAATCCAGGACGTCAAAGCAGGCTTGGATCCTGTACTACTTAAACCAGTCATTGGAATTTACATTTTGTCAAGCTAAGCACTGCAAGATAAGTTTTGTTAGAGTAATATATCAATTAACTGACTTTCTACTGTATTTTAGAGATATATCTGATATATCCACCCACTTGGCTCTAAAAGAACAGGCCTTGTGTATACCTGTGTCACATGCTGGCTGTGTGTGTGTGTGTGTGTGTGTGCGTGCGTGCGTGCGTGCACTTGTCAGGGTGCATTGACAATGACCCATTCACTCACATCAGCATCTGGCCACTGTTCTTTGATGACCGATTCTATCCGATCGACCACCTCCTGTCTCATGGTGGCCTCCTCTGCCCGAGGGCGCATCAAGTTGTAAAAGTCGATTATCTCCTCGTGCAGCCTTAGATAAAGGGCAGGTGTAAGACATCAGCGTGAGCTGCAGCCTGAAGCAGATCGCTGACGAAGTCTCGCTGGGGACTCGGGTATCAAACTTGGGCCGGTGCTATGACATTATATTTTGGAAAGCTGCGCATGGACAAGCTAATGCAAACTTTGTTAGGGCTTGAAAAGGTAAAACAGACAAGCAAAAAAAGGCACAAATTATGACAATACAATATGGGCGACTGACGTAGGTCCTCATGAGGACTGCCCCAATCTACAATGGCACCTGCTGAGCAACCTGTTTGTACTAAAAAAGAAAAAGAAAGCAAAATAGAAGAACTGCATCATACATCATCAGCGAAGTTCCCTCTGCACACACACAAACAAACACACACACACACACCTCTTCAAGCACAATTTTCAGTATTTGACAGGCTGCATCTGCTGAACTCGCTGCAAACAAGACAGATGGTTCTCGTTGAACTGTCACCGTCACTGAGAAATAAAAGGACACCACTGCACACAAAATGGGTGACTTTGTCCGCAACCTCCCCCCAAAAGTGCTTTTGACAGAGGCGTCGCTGGCAAACACCCACATGATGCGGATTAACACTGAAAGTTTCTCTTGAATTTTCTAGCTGAAAAGACAGAATTGGCTTTTAATGCTACTCATCACCAGCTAAACTCTATGGGCAACTCCATACTGAAGTGAAGTAGACAAGCCACAGAAAATGAACAATGACTATAATTAACAAATGATCACTGTATTGGCCTGTGAAATTCTGATATCACACCAAATCCACAGTACGCAAATAAGGCCTTTAACAAGTCTCCTCCCCCCATTCGCATCCTACGAGTACAATCTCAGACATTCCAGGTGTTTATTCAGCAGTGACTTTGATGAATCCCAGCATTCACATGAACAAATAAATATAATTTATTTTCAAGTAATGCCGATCCATCTAACCCTGTTGCGTCAAAGGTTCACCAGTATAACACATTACCAGGCAAATTGCAATCGCAACAAAGGAAAAAGAATTGTGGACCTAGAGTGCACACACTTGACAAAATGGGGCTCCTCGAGCATTCTCTTTCAAAATGTCTCATATGCTCTTTCTAATATGAACAGTACTTTGGTGTAAACAGCTTTTTTTTGCCCCCTTTTGCTTTTGTAAAGGAAAGCAAAATGCAGGCTATAGTTTATAATTGTGAAAATTATTTGCAGATTTTTCACAATTTCTGAGAGTCTGGCTTCATATGAGTTGCTATGAATAATACAACCCTGATGGTCAAGGAATCCTCTGAAAGTGTTATTGAAAAATCACATTCAGTGTGCTTACAAATGAGATCAGAAACCTGCCAACCTGTGTCTGGAAGATGACAAAGGCATCACGCTCAAAGTAGGACCCAATTAACATCACTGTGACAATAAAATATGAAGGTTCCTTGTATTCACTGGTGTCAATGTAAACCCCACTGACAGTATACACAGAGCACTGCTTGACCAGCACATGAAAATATGGAGACCACATGTTCTAAGGCAGTTGTTTTATCTGTTTAGAAGGTTAAGCTATTAGGTTATTTATTTATTATACACCATGTTTTATATTTATATTTATAACCATCTGTGTGTCTGCTGTTTGAGTTTAGAAATCCTGACAACCAAGATCTGCCAATCAAATTTGAAGACTGGCAAAGAAAACCAATAAATAAATTATTATTTGTGCCAACTAAAACTTTTGGGGTCTTACATTTTTCACCATTGCCTGTTCTTATTGGTTACTGGAACTTTTAGTCTTCTCAATTTATATTGATTATGAATCTCTCCTAACAGTGTGGCTCAGGTTCAGTGTTCCAAACTTTCAATTTTAAGTTTTTAACATGGTTTAAGATATATTAAACTGGGCTCAATGTTGGAAACTAATTTATAATTAACATACATTTATATTAAGACTCCATCTGTAACTTGACTTTTCAAAGATTTCACTGAAAATGTGTTTCAATGAAAAAAACGAAAAGATCTGAAAACAAACAAACAAAAATCTAAACAGCCTCAGGGTTAACTAGTGTTAAAAACAACTGTATTTTTCAAGAAAGGTAGGCTAAGGTTTAACCTAACAGTAGGCTAACATTAGGCTAAAATTAACAATTAGTTTTGAAGTTTATTTAGCAAAAAGCTTTTTTAAAGCTTCCAGCTACCTGGGAATAATGTACATGCAGAACAGAATGTCACAAAGTTCTGTAAACACTGGGACTGCATTATATGGACATACATACTACTGGACATAAATACTGCTAGATATAATATGGTAGTGTTATGATTTGTCTTGCAACACATTAGAACACATTTGTGAACCCTAGAGTGGACAGGGTTAAACTCTTATTGTTTTACATTTCTGACCAAAACAACTGATCTTCATTGGATCATGTGAATATTGTGACCCTTCATCTGGAATGTCAGACACACACACACACACACTTTATAATATATATAAACATGCATTTTATGTGTTGTATGGCCAGGAAAGATTATAATTCCAATTTCACTTAATTAATTTATCAGCATATCCCATACTTTCTCAAAGATATAGTAGCTTTAAATGGTATGTGCTGGTGCTGGAGGGAGGGATGCTTGGTAGTTAATGGAATTTATAACCTCTGTTTATTCTCATTACATTGGAGAGAAAGAAATGTGTGTTTTTAGATTAAACCCCCCCCCCCCCAAACATTTATTTTCTTTTTGTATGGACCTGGAGGAGTGGAGACATATCTTTCACCCACCAAGCAATTAAAGCAGGAACCTCTGCCTAATTTACTAAACTAACCCTTATTTGTTAACCTGACCCTAATTTGCTAAACTAACCCTAATTTACTGAGCAACATGCTGACTCTAGACCATTATTGCATATTAGAGTAGTGCAGTTGAGCATGCATTCATCATAGTATATTGTGGCTCTCACAATTTTGCAGTAACAGACCTACAAAACTTAATAACAGCTTTAGAAATAATCATTAAAGAAAGGAAACTGAGATCATCAAGATCATGGATAATATGCTGTGTAGGATGACAGAGGTGCTTTGCTTAAGCGGATCACATCTTTTCTATGTGAAACACTGATGTCAGCACAACTGCTAACTGTAAAACTCATGAGAGGAAGCAAACCTTCATAGGATCACACTAATCAAATTCAAAATAAAATGGAATAATAGTGATCCTGCCCACCAAATACAGTTCCAAAATACTCTGCTTTAACAGAGGGTTAAGTACATTTTAAAGAGGTTCTATCCAAAATAAAAAAAAATAAAATAAAAAAAAATTCCAAATTGCTGCAACCAAACCACTGCAGATGAATAAATATATATAGGATATAAACTTATTGGTACGTTGCATCAACTACAACCTTGAATTTTCAGATACAATTAGGCAATATTTTAGGAGGATTTCTAGAGTGTCACAGCATGTCTGGATTAGACAGCCAGTTGAGATTCTGGAGTAAAAAGCCCTTTCTGGAATAGTGGCTCTAAAAGTTCAACTGTTGAAGAAAAGGTATCAGTGTTCTCATATCCTCCTACCTCCACTTCTCATTCTGTGTGATCTAAAGAGTGCATTTTGGGGAAAATATTTTCTACATATTCCTCACACTCTCCACCCTGTAGTAAAAAACACTGTTGCTAGATGTCTAGCCCAGGTTTACTATGAAACACAAAACTTTAATTCCTCAAATCATTTAATCATTAAAATAAAGTTTTATGCAATTATTTATTATATAAAATATACATCTTATATATTTATTTAAATGTTCCTTGTTTTTAATGTCGTTTTAGAGGCAACATCCCATTAACAAAATAGGGCAAGGAAGCTTTAAAGGCCTCGAAAATATCTTCCTACCTAAGGAGGAATGCAGCAGAATAGACATTTCTCAAGTCACCCAGCCCTCACCAAGAGGAATGTGGACCACTTCACCAGCTAGCTAGGACGGCTAAAGCTAACGCTAACACTAAAGCTAACTGACTGCCTGGAAACGACGGGCAACGAACGGGTCTGACAGCATTAAGAGGCTTGACATTCACATACACTGCCTCGGACCAAAAATGTACAACCAAACACCATGTCTCCGGCACCAAATATTGATATACAGCAGTGAACTGTTAGAAATAAGTCAGGCTAGTCGGTTAGCTAGCGTTAGCTTAGGGGAACAGCTAGCTCATTTGAATAGCAACCCCTATAGAAGAAAAGCCCCTCACCCGTTAACTCCAGGACTGTATTTCCTGGTCTTCCACGGTGTCCCGGAGCTGACATGATTGCCATTAGTCCAGTTAGAGAGTAAATAATTTATCCCATATGTGCTCGCCTTATTGTCACTTTTCCTTCGGCCCGGGTGATGGTGATTATGGTTGTTAAAAATCGCAGGGTGAAACGGATGGCGCTTCAAGCAGTTCTGCTGAAAATCATACTGGTGCTGGTCCTGATAGAAATGCCGTGAATGAACATGATGGTGGTGGCGATTGACATTATTCAACATGCTCTCGCTAAAGTTAAAAAACAAATGGGCACCTCCAGCGTTTTTGTTCATATTTCCACTGATGAGGCTGGTGCCGTCCTTAGTCCTTATCGTTGAACAGTTAGATGAAGGACTTTCCGTTCCTGCTTCTGTCGAAAACGACGAGGAAACGGATCCCTTCTTGTGATGAGGAATTTCCCCGTCTCCGTTTAGGGAAGGTCTTGAGTTCTGCACGCTGTTATTCGGTGATGTTGTGAAGCCGGTAACAGACGTGCCGTTTCTGATGTTATTGGCATTGCTCGGATGATGGCTGCTGGATAAACTAGTGGCAGTGGGGTCACTGCCAATGTTCCTACAAACATCCTTGCTTGGTGCGGTCAGGGCCGCTACATTTTTATAGACGTCGCAGGTCGGCGAGTTGACGAAAACGTTGTGGTGTCGATCATGATGCTGACTGGAGTTGGTCCGGATTCCCTGAGACGTTTCCCAGACGTGCATCCATAAAGTGTTTGCAGGTCCTTTCTGTTCCGGCTGAATCCAGGCAATCCTCGGATCCATCCAACGTATGATACTATTAACCCCGTCAAGCAAATCAACACGCCCCAAGTTCCGCTTAGTATCAATTCCCAACCAAGACAATGTGTCAGTAAACAGGGTTACATTAGGTATTTAGGAAAATATCGAAGAGCGAAACGCCACAACAAAAAACGGAGGACCACTCACTGGTCCCGCATCCACCGCTAGCTGGAAACTGTTAGTCTATAATCCAGTGCCTCCAATATGGCGTGCTCCGTTCAACCCCGAAATCCAGCACGCATGTCAATGATTTTAAACTGTCGGCCTGCACACACCCCCGTCGCAGGGAAAAAGCCAAATGATTTTCTCTACGGTTTCTACACGGAAAGTCTTAATTCTTTTCAGCATAACAACCGCCGATTTATTTTTATTTTTTTTGCGTTTAACAGTGTAGGCATGTACAGCAATGTGAAATATAAAAAGAGATCGCACTTTATGATGTAGGTTTAGTCTAAAAATAATTTCGTCTACTTTATCCAAATTAGTTCAGATAATTAATTTTTTCTTTACCGAAAACAACCCTGCATGTTTCTGTGCTCAATAAAGCCTAACATTTTCAGAAGCCGCCAAAAGTAATGTCTCCCACCTCCTAAATATTTTCACATTATTCTCATTTCTAACACAAACCCAAACCTCTGTCCAACCCGTCACCTCACCAACTGAACAGACGTTCAGGGAGCGAGAGACGCGCGCACAATGTTCTAGATAGTAAAATGATAGAGAGCTCCATAGACATACAGGCACACGCACAACAAACAAACAAACGAGAAGCTTCATCACCGGTGCACCGTATGAATAGTTACTTTGCTAAATGTGAAGCAACATAATTGCTATGGGTTTTTTTTTTTTTTTTTTTTTTTTTAAAGCGCCATCTTTCTGACTAACCGCAAATCATCGGACGCACTGAAAGCGTGGGGTAACAGATGCGACGCGAGGCGCCTCCTCCGGTCGTTACGTAATGCCGCCTTTTACTCGCCACTCACGTGCAGACCGGGGGAGACCCCTCAGCGCCACGAAACGTCCGTCTGCCCCGTCGGGACGTGGCTGCGCGAGAGCCAAGCGAGGACGCCGCCAGCGGCACGGCACGTGCAGGCACGAGTGCTCACTCTATGCGTTAGGGACATAGATTTGAGCACGAGGACAAATAAGGCATAGTCACCCGCGTGATCTCCTATGCGTGGTAACAAGATATTTTGCAAGACGCCTGCACGTTCTAGATCCATGCCAGCATTTGCGCCCCGTTTAGGCTACTCTAGGATATTATTACAAGTGATGAACCATGAAAACATCCCTGACACGTGCTACTCCACTAATGCTCAAACATGGTGGGCACTCCAAATTTGTAGCTTTTATTGTCTGTCCACTGCCTCAGCTCCATAATCAAATCATGTTTTAACGTCCTAGCTGTTAAAACATGAATAAGAATCATGGGCAAGTTACAAATATTTATTTCAAAGAATCAGAAAAGTGATTCCATGTGATTCAAACCTGGAAAAACAGGAAATTCTCAATAATTTGCACCTTCAGCCAATCTTAGTTGTTTTAAACTTGTGGAATTTTGTTTGGCATAAGAAGGCTTAGATGAATGATGTTAATCATTTTTGTTTTACTGTAACTTTATCAAGATCCGGATGGACAACAATTAATTGTGGGTATGGATAAACTTTACATGGAATCACAGGCTTAAACCATGTGGTTTATAAACATGCAAATTCTGAATGGGATTTTGGCATGCTTACAGTTTAGGACCAAATCTGTGTATGCAAAGTTGATGGGCTGGCTGATGTTAACACAGCTGCAGAGTGAGGGCTGGACCTTGAGAGCTCTCTCTTCTACAGATGAGGCCAGACCTGCCTTCCCACAACAGAGCTGGCCTGACTTCTTCACTTTCAGTATGACCATGTAAAAACAAATGAGTGTAGAAGAAAGAACTACAATCCGATTCTTATATACAATGAAAAAATATGGAATTTACATAGAGCAACCATATTCATACCCTTATTCAACTTTACTCCATTTATCTTATGTATTACTGAAATTGTTTTCTTCTTCAACATCTAATTGTGAATGATATTTGGTTATAGTTTATATCTGGTCCTTACAGGATCTAACTTGTGGATGGTGAACTATGTTCATCTCCAGTGCATCTAATTAGACTGCTGTTGCTGAAGGATATTACTGGGCTCTTCTGTATATGTAACCTTTTAAAACATTCAGTTGAAAAGCACATTTATGTTCTCTGAATACAGATCATATATGTGCGGTCCGTGTTTACAGGTTATAGTCATCATATGTGACAATCACGGAGTCTTAAGTGACGGAACATAATTGTGGCCTTTATGGTTGCGATCTGGAGAGGTATCAAGAGACGCTGACCCAATGTTTCTGTAAAAACATATAGATCTTGTTTTGGCTTCTTGTCAAGGACTGAAGCTGTTTTTAGAAACATCTCTCTTCATGTGAGACTGCTTGAGGTTTTTATTTTGAATACTGTACATGCTACAAGAATTAAAACTTTTAAACTAAAAGAGAGTTTGTACAAAGAAAATGATAGAGGTTTTCCAACATTGTTTAAACTTCTTAAATTAACTTTTGAGGATAATGGTTGGCCAAAAGGCATCAATAGTAGTTTCTATAATTGGATTTTAAATATATTATTAAATCTTTGACTCTTTGGGTTGTTCCAAACCAGCAGGTCTTCAGTAGTCATTATCCATTATGCACCTTATTCACTCTTGCATATTTCCTCTAAACACTTTAAGTTTAGTGGTGGTATGATTTGCAGTGTTGATAGTGTTAGTCCACAAACAGATGCAATCTTGTGCTGAAGAAACCAGCTCACTGAGAATATTTACTGGACATGACCTTATGACAAAGTTGGTTTTGTTTTGCTAAATTCATCACATAATAAAATGAACATGTCAACAATATTGCTTTCATGTTATTACATGTAACAGCAAAGACAATGTTGTGGATTGATCATGATCAAAACACAAATGGAATTAAAGCTTTCCTGTGTTTGGGGTAATCCTCAAATTTCACGAGATACCACCTGCAGAGCAAAACAATAAATCCAAAGCATTATGGTTTTTTCATGAGAACTACCAAACAGAAGCATATTTGTCCATGGAAACAGAAAGCCTCAATCTCAGGCAATTAATATACAGAAACTCACTATTACATAAAAGAAGTGACACTCATAACATCTTGTGTTTAAAAGATCTTACTTGTGGTGAGCTACTGCTCTGCTAGACAGAATGATGGAGGTGAAGAGTGCAAAAGCTGCACTGTGGATTGAGTGAACAGCAAGTGCGAATCCAGCCCATTCTATGATCTCCCCGAGAAAGTTCGCACCAGACACATACTCAAACAAGCCACCTACAAGAGCCAAATTGTGAGAAACACTGTCACCTTAGGCTGCCCAATGCACTGTGTAGTATTATGAAATGCTAGATTTCAGCACTAATAAACAGCACATGTACTAAATAATCAGGCAGGATTTGTATTTTAGTGCAATCCAGTTTTGTCATTACACCACACAATACAAATCTTGAACTTTCATGCTTACAAAATAATGATGATGATGATGATGATGATGAAAATAATAATGACTTATTTTAACTATATCATTGTAAACTGTAAAAAGAGTCAAAGTTGAATATAAACAATATGGATTAAACAGCACAATATGGATTAAACAGCACTTTTTTGTCATTTTGTGAATCCCTAAAATTTTCTGAATTAATGAAATAATATTTTTGTATTATTGCAAGCGCCACAGGGACAAGGACAAGCCACTGGATAATGACAGAGCACACTTAAATACTGATATACTAAGGACCCACTTCTCACATGCAGACTAAGCTTAACCTTAGACTAAAAATAATTCAGCATCACAATTCACCATTAGTACTGCAGTCTAGTCCAGGAGTAGATTTAATTAATATCCAGAAAACCAGCCCTAAGAGGGCTGCCTCAGGACAGTGACATCAGCAGGCACTGAAGTCTAGAGTAGTCACCATGGTATTCCTGCAATAGCAGGGTTTAGTAATTCAGAACCTAAATATATATTTAAATAACATTCTTTCTCATCTATATGTTTATTATACACTCTGTAGTCACTTTATAATAAATATTTGACCTTGCAGGTAAACAGTTACAGTCTATAACCCATCTGGTGCCATTCATCTGTGTTAGCCATGCTCTATTCCATGGTCATCTTCTGAATAATGCATTGGACAGACAGATGAGCTACAGTCTGTAATTGTGCACTTAAATCCCATTATAATGTAGATGTTTCTAATTACGTGACTGCTGAGAATTTGAATGTTGTTCACATATTGTTAAAATATTTCAATATTAATGAAAAAGGAATAAAATGGAATAAAATGTTCTGCAGGTCACCAAAGTGATCAAAATGGTGTCTGTTTTGATTTTCCCACAACATCCATCAAAAGCAACTGAATTCAATTGTAACACTGTATTGACCCCTGTACTCGGCACTTCATTTCCACACAAAGCTTTATTCTTTAACTGATTAAACTACTTCACTAATGTTGTAATTACTTTAATCGGTTTTATTTTACTACATATCACTTTACTACATTTCTGTCTTAGCTTGGAAAATTATCCATATTATAACTAATGCTTTTATGACCATTGCTGCCAGAGTCCATCATTGCACATTATAATCCCCTAATTTACACACACTCATACCTGAATGTGCCAAATAACGTATTCTCTCTTTCTTCCGAGGTACACCTACCCCTGATGTGATGATGTTAATGATCCTCAACCTGTCTCAGCTGTCATGGCTACTCCCACCACCCCCTGATGTCCCCTGCTGTAGCCCACCACACCTCCACCCCAGCAAACTACTTCTCTGTTGCCCTCGATGGACATTCTGGTGCAGGATGGGTTTCGGACACTCACACACCATCGGGACCAGACTAGGACTTTAATTGCCTTAATTGCCACCTAGACATTAATTGTTTATTCTTTTCATGTTATTATTATTTATTTATCTATCTAATTCACTAATTATTCTGCTCCTTATTGTCTATATTGTTACTATTGTGGTGTCCGTTGTCACCCAGAGGAGGATGCCACCCCCACGCACTTTGAGTCTTGGTTCCTCTCAAGATTTATTCCTCATATTCTACGGAGTTTTTCCTTGCCACTGTCACCCTTGGGTTGCTCACTGGGGGCTTGGACTTGGACATTTCTAAAGCTGCTTTGTGACAACATCTGTTGTAAAAAGTGCTATATAAATAAATTTGACTTGACTTGACTTGCTTTTATACACCAGTTTTTAGACATGCATTGCTGTTGTTTCTGAATTCTTTTCACATCCATGCAATGGATGCAGCACATCTAATTTAATAACGTAAGCAAATTATATTCATGAAGAACCACAGAGAAAACAGCTACAGTAGGAATTTTGAAGTTCTGCTTTTCTAAGCATTATAGAAATATGATTCAAGAAAATACAAAATACAGTTCAAATATACTGATGGTTAATCCAAATCTTTGGTAACCTTTCCAGTGAAACCTCAAAAAAATTGTTAAAATATTTTTGTAGATTATTGTTTGGTATTTTCCACAGCAGCAGCAATGGAAAAAATATGATTTATGTTAAAATGTTTAAGTCAGATGTGAATAGACAATCATTCATTCTTATTCTTCATTTGAACTATCTGCATTGGGCTCTAAGAATATATGGACAGTGTATGACATTATTGATAATGTCAATAATAATTATTGATTATTGACACTGATAATGAGATATACTCATCTGCAAGAAGTAATACTTCAAAATATACTGAAAAAGAGCACAAACTACAAATGCACATGTGAAAAATATTAATATTGTTATACCTCTCGGTATGTTGTAGCCAGTTTCTCCTGGCGCACGGAGGTTCCTTAGTATATGGTCAGAATGAATGTTAATTACCCATCCAAGGAACCATAGGCATGACCCTACATGAAAAGAAAATCTAACATTACATAAGAATCCACCGTAACAATCAATTTGAGAGCATAATAGCCCTCAGTGAGAAACAGGCTGCTGTGATAATGTGTGAATGTGTTTGAAAAGTGAGCAAGAAAATAAATGAAAAACATAATTAGGTGTAATTACAAGCAGTACATCAGTAATTTGATTTCTGGGGCAGCCACAGAAAATTAACAGTGTGATCCAGTCAAAGTTCACAAGACGAAAAACAGCAATATTCCTTCTCCTCCTATTAATTATAATGACAATGACAACAACAATAATATCAACAATAATGATAACAGGCTGATAGTGAATTCATTGTGTGAACCATTATCTACTCGCCCACTTCAGACATGCATGCACAAGCACTGCTGCATTTAGCTTTTTACACAGCACACCTTAAGGGCAAGTGGGAGTCCTGGTTTACTAACATATTACCCACCTGTGATGAAGTAGGGGTGGGTAACCCAACCAGGGGGAAACTCTGCATAGTGGCTCAGGTACCTTGCCTGCAGATACCCATTACAGGTGCAGAAAGCAAATGCCAGAGCAAATGACCCAAATGGAGTGGGTTTCCCTCCTCTGATTAAAAACGGGTATATGAAAGTTCTGGACACACACACAGGTATAATACAACTCGGTCAAACACAAGTCCTTACAAATCTATAGCTGATGTACTGACAACGCATTGCCATACCTTTGGAAATAATGGCAAAAATACATGCCAAGGAGTAGCTGGTTAGGTAGGTACATTGCCCTCGATGATGAAGCCCATAGCACCAAACTCAGTGGTACGAGAAAAGCAGGCAGTTCTTGAATTAACCACGAAAGTCTGACACTAACATGAAACCCATATTTACTAGATGCGTACCTACCATAAGGCACGTTCTCAAAGAGCAACACTACAAACGTTACACATGCCATTGACATCATAACGTATGATAAACAATCCAAAACATAAAGCTCTTCCTCGTCAGAAGAAAACAGCTTCTTCAGCATCTTGTCCATATTGCTAAAAGAAAAACGACCGGGAGTCAAAGATGCACAGTGGGACACGAATCTCCGACCGGTACCTCTGCTCATAATCGAGGTTTCTTCGACCGACGTGTCGACCAATCACACGAAGAGTGGGCGGGGCTTGGGGAAGCAACTGCAAAACCGCTATAGATGTCATTATTTCTAAGTCAGTAGTAAGTGTCCGTTTAAATTTTACATGAAAGGAGAAAATTATGATTTTCGTCGCACTGAAAGAAGAACATTTATGCGCAGCCTACAAAATGTTTAGTTCTACATATTGTACATCTCATTTTTTTTTTACCATTAACATTTTCCACCACTCCCGAGTAAAATAAATAATTGCTGAGCAATCCTAAAAACAACATTAACATAATTATAATAGAAATATGTAATTATCTTAAAGACTTGACCTCACAATATAATTCAGGCATCAGGACAGCCACCAGAGGGTCCTTAAATGCTGGTGGTGTACGTCGTGAGTTTGCGTCAGAGCCACATGAGTTTAGCTGGCTGCACTCTAAAGAGAAGTTGGCTAAGGTCGTCTTTTCCCCCCCCTTCCTAACACAGATTTGAAAACGCTGCGTAGATTATTTTCCCGAGTTGTGTGCCTGTCCAATATGGGTAAAAGAAATAGGAACAGGCAGAATCAGCAGAACAGAGACCAACGACCAGAAGGGAGCAGAAGTAGAGATAATGCTGTAAGTTTGCTAGCTAGCTAACTAGCTAGCGTGAGTGTTATGCTGTATTGCTGCAAGAGCAGCACTGCAGGTTCCCATGGTTTTTTTTTTTTAAATATACAATTTGTGTAATTTTTATCGACTGCTGCATAGGCAATTATTAAAGCCTTGTTTATTGAAAAAGGCAAAGTATGAAGTGTTCCCAGGTGAGGTTAACGTGGGTCCTCTCGTTACTGCGGTGCATGTGATTCCCAAATGGTGAAGTCACACTGGGCATCAGAGCTGGTGATGTTCTCCTGCCCGAGTGCCGCATCGATAATCACGTGCCTTTGCTTTGTTGACAGGGTTGGGGCGCGGGTTACTCTGAAATTATTAAGGAGAACAAGTTGTTTGAGCAATACTACCGTGAACTGAACATCGTTCCAGAGGGAGAGTTTGAGGAGTTTATGGAAGCCATGAGAGAGCCGCTACCTGCTACCATCCGGATCACTGGCTACAAAAGGTCAAGGCCCGCCAAAATTCACTTTCATAGCCATAACTGCAGTGTCTGTTGTGATATTTTTAATAGCACTAGGGTGAAAAGGATTTTTGGTTCACTGACTAGATGTTCTTTGATCTGAGGGCATCAATTTCAGGGTGGATGAGTGACTATTCCAAGATGGTACTTTCAAAAATGTTTAGCATCCATGCTGCTAATCTCCCAACGTTTGAGGACCTTTTATGCAAAGTTTTATTACCAGTGGTGACTTGGATTGTAAAGGTTTTGAAATCTAACTTTCTTGTCATTTCTGTATTTTAAAATAGCCATGCAAAAGAGATCCTTCACACCCTGAAGGAGAAATATTTCAAAGAGATTCAAGACCTGGAAATAGATGGCCAGAAGATAGAGGCCCCTCAGGCTCTAAGATGGTATGAGTGTTTGGACTGGTGAAGCTTATTGTGTTGTGTGTTTATTATAATTTTTTTTTAATGGTATGTTTTTGTGTAGCCAAATGTGAGATCTTTGTGTGATCACAGGTACCCAGATGATTTGGCTTGGCACACCAACATGAGCAGGAAGATCTTGCGCAAGTCTCCACTTCTGGAGAAATTCCACCAGTTCCTAGTCAGTGAAACTGAGTCGGTAAGTTACAACTGTCCATTATTTGACTGGTGGTCATCCTGGGTTCTTTCAAATCGCAGCTATAATGGGCTTTGATTACCCTTTTTCTTGTTTCTCAGGGAAATATTAGCAGACAGGAGGCAGTCAGTATGATCCCCCCTTTACTGCTGAAAATAGAGCCTCACCATAAGGTACTGTTTGCACTCAGGAGATTTCAAATGTTGCAGTCATGCTGCCTTGTCTGACATTTTTGCGAGTTATGTTAAGTTTGGGTTGTGTGTGCAGATTCTGGACATGTGTGCTGCCCCAGGGTCAAAGACAGCTCAGCTCATAGAGATGCTTCATGCTGATATGGATGTACCCTTCCCTGGTAACCACATGTCTCACATGAGCTGAAGTGGTTGTCCACACTTCTCCCAAATCCAGAGTAGAAAAACCAAATCTCTTTCTCCATCTCTCCATTTCATTCCCTTTCTCCTTCTGTCGCACATGCACTCTTTTTTACTTTCACATGCACCGTCTGTCTCTCTGTCTCTTTCTCCAGAGGGTTTCGTGATTGCCAACGATGTGGACAACAAGCGCTGCTACCTGCTGGTGCACCAGGCCAAGAGGCTGAACAGTCCGTGCATCATGGTGGTGAATCACGATGCCTCCTGCATCCCCCGCTTGCAGCTGGAGCATGATGGGAAGAAAGAGGTCCTCTTCTATGACCGGGTCCTCTGTGACGTTCCCTGCAGGTGAGTGGGCTGGTGCGTGTATGGTCAGCTCCCTTGCCTGGCCTCCTCTGTGCATGCAAAGCTTATCCTTATGGCTCTCGTTAGATATACTGCGGGCCATGTGTACTGTATTTACGCTGTACATTTATTAACAAAGAGGGTTCCACTAAAAGATTTTTAATAATAAAGAAGTATTACATATATCAAAATAACCACCTTTACCTGTAATGACACTGAAATATCAGAGTCTACTTTGTGTGTTGGAGAGACAGTCTAATCCTTTACAGGCCAGATAATGAGACAAAGATTTAGCCTAAAGAGTGTCCATTTCTAGCCTATAAAAAATGTCCATATGTGATTAACTATTGGCACTACAGTCAAGTCCAGGCCTTCACCGTATCCATGCTTGGGTAAATGAGCAAGGACTAACCCTATAGGTTCTTTTTAAAGTTAATCTTTTCTCAGGGTACAGGCGTTTCTCACCGACTGGTCAAATGATTATGGAGGCCAGACCAATTTCCATATGCTTTGCTATTCTTTACTGTCTAAACAGTGCTGGAAGCTTTCATGTTTTGGATTATTATCCTATTGCAGAGTAGGTTTTACTTCTGTTCTCTGTCTGGACAATTACCGCTTGCTTCCACACTTCTGCTCTATACTTTGGTCTGTATACTTTGCTCTATACTTTGTCATTCTAAGGAGGTTAAGACTTTAAAGGAAGGCAGGTATGACCCTAGATTCTAGGTCCTAGAGAGAAAGAAATGAGGCCAAATGGCCCTCCCCAGTCCAGCTGTTGGCACTCAGTGTGTGTGTGTGTGTGTGTGTAACAGTTGACCAGACCAAGCATCGAACTGGGTGTTTCAGCACAGCTTTTTTGGAGGTTAGGGAATGCATTTCTACATTAACACAGAAGCTTTTCTCTGCTGTTGTTTTGGGCTTCCTTTTGGTTAAGTTTGTGCTGTTGCCAGCTCTGTTGCAAAATTTTTCATGCTATGTTTTTGGTATAAACTTTATGTATACAGTGTATTTATGTATACAGTGCAAAGAAATGAGCAGAACAGTTCCGTTTCAGATCATAAAAACTTGTAACTTTCAGCTGGAGGAAATCGTGAAGGTCTTTTATTTAAAGCACTCAAATGAAGTAAAAATGTTAGGAGTCTATAGTTCATAAGTTGCAAATATTGTCTGTGGCCCTGAGTGAGTATAGGTTCATATTTTTACACACGCAAACCAGAACCTCTTCTTTTTCATTAGAGAGGAATCCATAACGCATGAAACTGTCTCTCAGCATGCAGTCTCATATAGGGGAGTGCGTGCATGGCTTGGAGGGCAGCCAGGGGTTGGAGTCCTGCGCCAAGCGCAATAGAGCCAGTTTAATGCCTGCTGCAGCCCTGGGAGTAGGTATGAGGGAGCAAACGCCTTCCTCACACAGTGTGGCCAGTGCGGGTTCTACCGCCTAAGCTTTTACCCACCAATGAGCTGCTCTGGGCTGAGGTTGAAAGGCATAATTACAGTCTGCCCGCTCGCTAACCCATCCAGGATCAGGTTACCCCAGCTGAAATGGTTCACCCCAGAATAGCAGGCTTGGAAGGAGAAGAGAAAAAGAAGTTTGGTGCAATTGTGTTCTCATGGGTGGAAGAGTTGGAAATCGGCACGCACATGAGGTCATGTGCTCACAGGAAACACGCTCCTGATTTCCTGTTTCCAAATGGCTGACATGAGGTGGTACAGGGGTCCGCACCCTGCGCTGCCTCAGCACATCGCTCGGTTTAGTTTGTGTTCTCATGTTGTAATGGTGAGGGTGGGTACTGAGGCAAAGATTGCTGTATGTTAGTTTCCAAGGTTTAATGCAAAACGTTTGCCCTTTTGCCCCCAGTGGAGATGGGACGATGAGAAAGAACATAGACGTGTGGAAAAAGTGGACAACCAGCAATGGCCTTCAGCTGCATGGGTGAGACACCTGGGGGACATGGAGATGGACAGACAGATGAGCAAACAAAGGGAGATGGGGGGGGGGGGGGGGGGAGAGAAAGCAAGCAAGCATGCAGATGTGATGTGTTTGAGTCAGCTGTCCAGGATCTCTGGATCTCTGTGTGTGTTTGTGTGTGTGTGTGCATGCGCGTGCGCATTCACAGCCATGTAGCAGGCCTGAGTGTGTTGCTCTGTATGTGGTGCTCACCACCTTCTGTAACCAGACTGCAGCAGTTTCTGTGACTGTTGTGCAGTCAGTGGGCTTGTGAAAGGTGTGGGGGACTGTGGATTTATTTTCTTTGGATTCTGATAAAGATCATTAGTTCAGCAGTAAGAGTGATGGGTGCAATTGTTTTCATTTTTCCAGTGTGGTTTTGCAGTATTCAAAGTGTGTGGACATGTGTGGACGTGTGCATTATCCCTGTTTTCCGTGCCAGGCTTCAGTTGAGGATAGCTGTGCGTGGGGTGGAGCAGCTAGCTGTAGGTGGCAGGATGGTGTACTCCACCTGCTCTCTGAACCCTGTGGAAGATGAAGCAGTCATTGCCTCCTTGCTGGAGAAGAGTGAAGGTATGATGTCTGTCCTTGAGCCTTCAGCAACAAGGGCTGTTTACAGTTTAGAGGGGAATGAGGAGTCTTCACTAGAATATTCAACGTTTTCCATAACACACCATAACAGCAGGCTTCCATTAATTATACACCAATCAACATTTCACTGGGACTTAGTTTGACTTTGTCAGTTACTTTACAAAGATTCGTTAAAATGTGTAGAGTCTGTTGCTACTGATTAATGTACAGTATACTGGATTTGTACAAAGGGCCAGGAAAATTGTGCTGTAAACTGAGTGTCTCGCTGTTGCAGTGTAAGAGTAATGAAAGCTTTAAAAGAATGAGGCAGACTCGATGTCAGTGCCTGGGTGTGCATGTCGTAAGAGGACTCTTAACAGCTGTGTGCGCTAAACTCATCTCCTCATCCAGGTGCGCTGGAGCTGGTTGAGGCTGTGGCAGACCTGCCAGGCCTGAAGTTCATGCCTGGTATCACCTCCTGGAAAGTAAGGATCCGCTGGACGCCAGTCCTCTAAAGATTTACTCACAACTCACATTTGGAATTTATGATTAACAAAAAGCTGTTGCTGTGCTGTTTATTATACTGAATTCTAAAATGTTTTGTGGAAGTGGTAAAGGACTCATCTGTTGGATGCAGACAGCATGTCATTGGTGAGGAGTTTAGCTCGCCATGTCTTCTGCTCCTCCAGCTGATGACCAGAGATGGCCAGTGGTATTCCAACTGGTCTGAAGTGCCAGAGGCCCGACACACCCAGATCAGACCCACCATGTTCCCCCCGACTGATGATGAAAAGCTGCAGAGTATGAAGCTGGAGAGATGGTGAGCTCACATGCCCCCCCCCCCCCCCCCCCCCACCACTGCTCATCCTCCTTCGAGAGCCCAGCTCTACCTATGTCATCTCTCTTGCTGCCGTGTACCTGACCGCAGGGAGGCACTGAGGTCAGATAATACCGTTGTACTCCACAAGGTGGCACTCCTGCTCTACTGAGTAATTTGCTGTGACTAATGCATGGCCAGGACTTTGAGAGTGTGATTTTTAAACAAAAAATGTTTTGTTTTGTTTTTTTTTGTTTTTTTTAAGTCTTTTGTTTAATATTTTTAGCTGTTTGTTAAAGAAAGTGGCTGTCATACTCATCTAAACATCTGCATGTTAATTTGCATGTGTGTTTGTGCTTGGTTGTGGGTGTTGTTTCAGTATGAGGATACTGCCACATCATCAGAACACGGGTGGCTTTTTTGTGGCTGTGCTGGTGAAGAAGGCACCCATGCCTTGGAATCGCCGCTACCCAAAGGTAATGTCCAGCCGTGAGGTGGCTGAACTCAGAGAGGGTCATGTTCCTGTACTGTGACCCAACCTAGCAGAGGTGGAGACCTCTGTCCACAGTCAGTCATCACATGAATGCAGGCCAAAGCTTCCAAGAACCTCGGCAGCTTTAACGTGGAAGTCTGTTATTTGATGGCCGAAGAGCAGTGAATTTGCAGCTGCTGTCTTGGTCGTAATGTTGTCTTTCCTGTGTCACGTTCCTATAAAGTGATCCATACACTGTTTTTTTTCTGTGCTGATTTCGCCCTAAGCCGTGAGGCTAAGTTTACTAAAGCACACCGTGGCCGAGCCGCTGTGACAAGCGCTCCGAGCTGTTGGATTTCCTCTGTATGACTCACGAACAGAATTCCCATGTGTATGCATGTGTCTGTATACATGCCCTTCACCCTCTCTCTCGTGTACACTCCTCCTGCCTTCCTTATTTAATGGTCTCCTCTCTCTCGCACCTTTTTATCTTGAGTTCCTGCAGCCCAATTAGGCCCCTTAAAATAGCTTGCCAGCGAGATCCTCATGATGATTACTCTCCTCCTCTCCCTAACCTCTTCCTCCCTGTCCCTTCTTCCAGCTCCGGAACGCGGAGGCTGTGCCCTCTGGAGAGACAGCCCAGGCGGAGGAGCTTCAGGTGATACGGGCTTCTGCAGAGGTGGGCGAGGTGGAGGCCCCCACACAGGGAGAACCCAGCACCTCTGAGGCAGCAGAGACCCAGCAGGATGCAGATTCGAAGAAAGATGGAGTGTGTGGGTGAGGGGCCTCGGCACGACGTGCTGCATGCTTGCAATCCTGTCTTTCTCCATTCGTGTTTTTCAAAAAAAAATGTTTAAGATCTCTGTTTTTGTTGCTCTTTTTTTTTTTTTTTTTTCCCCTACCTCTCTTTCTGTTTTTCTTCATTGTTTCTCCCTGTTTCTGTGCTTCCTCTCCCTCACATCTTGTGCAGTGAGGCACCGAGTGGTGCTGGTGTTGGGCTGGGTGTTCTTGCCTCCTGTCCCTGTCCTGGTCACCGTGGTCTCACTCACACGAGCCCTTCTCCCTGTTCCAGGCCGCCACCTTCAAAGAAGATGAAGCTCTTTGGCTTCAAAGAGGACCCCTTTGTGTTCCTCACTGAGGAGGACCCTGTCTTCCCTCCTATCCAGTGAGTGCTCCACTCTTCCCTTTACAAAGCCTAGAGTGGGTGTGGGTGTGTGTGTGGGTGTGGGGGCCCAGCACTCAGCTTTTACTAATCCGGATTTGGGGCTGTGATCACATGCATCATCATGCATAATCATCACTTGCCTCGGAGTGTATTTCCAGTGGCACAGTACATGCTGAATCTGTCAGATGATTTGTAAATCATGTGGATGCCAAATATGACTCCAGAATCCCTCCCTCTCCAGCCCCTCAATGGGCTGTCACTTTTTCCGCTAGATGTGGGGGTCGGGGGGGGTCGGGGAACAGTGGTCAAGCTGCAGAGAGAGACCACTTCTCATACACTGTGTAGAGGCAGGTGCACACGGCCTTATTCCTGGCAAGTTGCCATTTTGGTTTAAGCCCTCTGAGACAACTGCAACTCAGCCACATCGACTTCTGCTTCTGTATCATATATCACTGTGTTTAATGTGCGTGTGTGCACATGTTTTTTGTGGAAGTGGTCATGTCTTTTCCCGTTCTGCTGTTTGGCTAACATGTTCGTGTGCGCACATGCTTGTTCCAGGGCATTCTACGACCTTTCCCCAGGCTTCCCCAAGCTGAATGTGTTGACTAGAACTCACGAAGGCAAAAAAAGGCATCTGTACATGGTTTCCAAGGAGCTTCGAAATGTCCTGCTCAACAACAGTGAGAGAATGAAAGTGAGAAGGCATGCATTCACGCGCACACACACTCTGAAATAAGGCTCCTACATTTCTCCTACCACGTACAAGTCTGTGAGAATCTGGCTTAATTCCATTTCCTCACAGGGTGTTATTTTCAGTTTTCTTGGTGCCAGGAGTGTTTTGTTTTCATTCCTTTGCCTTTGTTCTGATCTGTTTGCAGATTTTGTCTTTTATTTCAGTTTATATCTGCTTTGGTATTCAACTTCAGTTAGTTTTAATCACCGTATGTAGTATAAACATTTTCAGCATCTCCACTCGTGTCAGTACACAACTCATTTATATCATAAATGTGTCGTACAGACAGTATCTGTATATGCAGACACCAGTGTATGCAAATGCTCCCTGAGTGAGTGGGACTACCCTGCTGGGTAAGCTCCTCCTTCTGTGGTAGCGAATCAGCATTGGCTGCTGATGCACATGGACCATCTAGGGCAGCTCCTACCAGCTGACCACCACTTCATATATGCATTCTGGGAGTTTCTCTAGCCTGCCACCTGCTGGGAGAAATGAACAACGCCCGGTTGAGAGTCCAACTTATTGACTCAAGAGGCCTCACGAGATTTCTGGAGGAGGATGGAGGAGCTTGGAATGCCGCTTAGCAGTCATGTTTTCCTGGCCTCTCTTCCTTAGGTGATCAACACGGGTGTGAAAGTGTGGTCCAGGAATAACGATGGAGAGCAGTTTGGCTGTGCCTTCAGGCTGGCGCAGGAGGTACTGTCGCATCTGCCCAACACCGCCACACCGCACACACTTACTAGTTGCCGTTGAGCCCTGAAGCTTTTGCTTGTCAACTGCAGTTGCTTTGCAATAAATCAGGACTCGGGCTGTTACGTAGTTCAGTTTTTTTTTTTAAATGTTGCTGCTGATATCCACAGTCAGATGTATGCTGCCAAATCGGGCTGCGTTTCCTCAAACGTTTCAGAGCAGGCTCATCAGGACATGTATGTTAGAGAGGCAGAGAGGACTCGAGCCAAAGTGTTCCTTGCTCTGCTGTATACTCATGGCAGTGGAGCTTTGGGAAATGTAGTTTTGGTGAATAATGAGGGAGTGGAACAGCATGATTTGACTCACTGGAACGGCATGAGTCACCATGTTCTAGTGCTTACAGAACTGTCTATTCCGCAAAAAGCTGACGTGTAAACAATGCCTGCTTTACATGCTGTGTAAGTTTACAGTGCTTAATTTTGCAACTCCTTGGGAAGCATATGTTGGGGCAGAGGAATACTGTTATAACAATGATGAATTGCTTTCTGCTGTGTGTGTGTGTGTGTGTGTGTGTGTGTGTAGTTGCATCTGCTGTGGAAATAAAATAGTGACTGTATGCTCTCTCTCTCTCTCTCTCTCTCTCTCAGGGTATCTACACCCTCTATCCCTATATCAGAGCCCGTGTGATCACCGTTAGTTTGGAGGATGTCAAAGTTCTCCTAACTGAGGAGAATCCTTTCCTCAGCAGGCTGGGGGAAGACACCCATGCCCAGGCCAAGAAACTTGGTTAGTTCCCTCTGCCCCCGGCCATGTACCGGAGAGACTTGTTGCCATACCAATATGAACACCAAGCATTGATACTGAGGGTTAAAAGAATAGCTTTCTGCATGACCAAGGAAAAGATGCTGTTTGTTTTAGTACCAACATATTCCCCGATGCTTTGTGCTCATGTACTGTGTTCATTATAATGTGGTTTGTTTGTTTTTTGTTTTCCCCTTCATTCTCCAGAAATGGGCAGCATTGTTTTAAAATACCGGCCAGATCCAAAGTAAGTGCTCTCCTCATTGTGATGTTTGTCACCTGATTTGAATTGTTTTTAATTATACGAAGGAAGTGAAGTCTTCACCTGTGTGTGTGTGTGTGTGTGTGTGTGTGTGTGAGGAGAGAGAGAGAGACAGCGCAAACACACATCCTGGCACTTTACCCTCATAGTCATGTTTGTAAACAGTGCTCTTTGATGTTCCCTGCACTAGTCGTCTGTCTGTGGGGCAGTACTCTGTGAATAGACAGAACATCGGCCATCACTGTTCTACTCTCATAATTAGACGATTTAAACTGATGGAGCCAGCTCTCCTTCATTTCTCTTGCTCGGTCTTGCTCTCTGCTGGTAAATAGCTTGTCTCAGCTGAAAGCACATTGTCTGTCTCACTAGACAACCATGCTACAGTTGGTCAGAGAAACGTGTGTGTGTGTGTGTGTGAGGAGAGAGAGAGAGACAGCGCAAACACACATCCTGGCACTTTACCCTCATAGTCATGTTTGTAAACAGTGCTCTTTGATGTTCCCTGCACTAGTCGTCTGTCTGTGGGGCAGTACTCTGTGAATAGACAGAACATCAGCCATCACTGTTCTACTCTCATAATTAGACGATTTAAACTGATGGAGCCAGCTCTCCTTCATTTCTCTTGCTCGGTCTTGCTCTCTGCTGGTAAATAGCTTGTCTCAGCTGAAAGCACATTGTCTGTCTCACTAGACAACCATGCTACAGTTGGTCAGAGAAACGTGTGTGTGTGTGTGTGTGTGTGTGTGTGTGTGCGCTTTGTGTGTAGACTCTTCTTCTCTCACACAAACCTGCACACACACAAATGCAGACAATGATGTTTAGAGCTCTGCATCTTGATCTGAGCCAAATTTCTTAAAAGGTTGGCCTGCAGCTAAAAGGCAACAGGTCGTTCAGTTTCTGTGGTTCTGAGAATTACTTTGGCCAATCCTCTGCACAGCAGGCAGTGTGTCCTTTGGAGCTGTAATCGTGGCTGCGCTAAAACGTCGGCCCTTTAGCAGCAGTGGGAGCCTTGGAATGCTTTGCGTGTTTGATTCCATCTTTAAAAAGTGACTTCAAGTGGAAGATTGCTTTGTGCTATTCCTGTAAGAACCATGTAAATCTCATGTAGGAGTGTTTACTGGTCTAATACAGACCTCACCTGTGTCTCCTGAGGGCTTTGATCCATCTGATCTTGTCCACTGATTGAGTGCAGTTCCTTTTCTGATGTTAGACAGGGTTTGACCATGTCTTTCCTACAAAGAGACTGTTGAATGGATTAGTTATACCAAACAGCCCTTCCCAGCAGTGCAGTAAACAATATTGCAGTACTTGAGCTGAGTGCTCTGTTTTCTGCATTTAATCGTGTGTGTGTGTGTGCGTGTGCATGTGCGCATACAAACATGGACATTACATGAACACTTCTCTCAGGTTACACGCTTGCTGGTTGATGTGGATGGAGAGGAACTCTGATGTCAGTGTGTGGTGATGAATGGGTGCTGCTGTGATTACGCTGTCAATATAGCGTCATCCTGCTACTCTGACTCCACTCTGCTGCCTGCGTCCCGTCAAAGTGGGGCATAACTGTCATCCTAACTCGCTCGTTTGCTCACTCTCTCACTCCCTCTCCTCCAACTGGATCCAGTCACATTCATCCTTCCTGGTATGGCTTGCTCCAGTGATGGATAATCCTGTTTCGTTTTCATTTGTGCATTAGTAATCTGACCATTTTCTCCCCAACTCTCCTCACGCCATCCGTCACGGCTCTGTTGCTCCAGGTTTGCTTCCTCTTCATCCCGATCTCTCTTTCTACAGGGATCCCAGCTCCCCTCAGTGTCCCATAGAATTATGCGGTTGGAGGGGGAAGACTTCCATCAGGGCTTTCGTCCCACGCAACGAACGTCTCCACTACCTGCGCATGGTCGGGGTAGAAGTCTTCCAGGACAAGCAGGGCAAGAAGGCGGGCCGTACCACAGAAGCCCAGGAAGGAAGCACCGAGCTGGGCGAGGCACGGGGCAGGGAGGAGGGTGGCACCCAGGAGCCAGAAAGCACAGACACGGATCAGAATGGTTCCGCAAAGTCCAAAGGAAATGGTTTAGAAGGAGCAGGAAGCGCTTGAGGCTGCACCATCTCACAGCGGGTGAGGTGTGCCAGGCGAAATGCTCCGGAGCCAGACCTAAACAACACTGGACAAAGGGAAGGGGGAACATGGAGGCTTTGAGCAAGCGTTGACCTTGCCTGACCAACCCTTTTACAGAGTACATGGGCTGGTCCACAATCCCCTAGGAAGCCAACTTCTATGAAAACTGAAACAAGGTTTATTTAAATTTAGGAAACGTTTATTTTTAACTTTGGATTAATGTTATTGGATCTCTGAGTTTGTGGTCATTGGTTTATGTCCTGGATTTTTCCTGGCAGAAATGAAAGCAGTGGTTGTGACTGGATTCTCTTAAGCTATGCAAAGCCACTGCTAATTTAGATCAGTGGCCAACGGTGTTTTGTTTGTCATGCTTGTATTGTACGTACTATAAATACATCTCATTTTATTAAAAAGCTCAAAACGGCCAAAGACTGCTGCTGTCGTTCCTGTGAGTGCTACTTTTTCTGTGCCTCAGAGCTAGTCTTTAGTGTCCTTTGTGTTGGCGGTGGTGTGTTGGAGCCTGTTTTTGCAGCCACTCCCTGTTGGCCCAGGCTCTCTGGGGTCGTTTCAGGTGCTGCTGTTGCTGTGGTCGGGTTGGGACATCTGGGGACCGCTGGCACTCTGCCTACAGGAGGGTCGTGAAGGCACGCTTGGACCAGCTCAGTCACCACGGCAACAGGCTCCCCAATGTACCAATCTGTCCTGGGTGCGAAGGGCCGAATGTCAGAGGCAAAGAACACAGCAGAAAGGCGAGAAAGTGGCAGGCAGGCAGAGAGAGAAATGCACATGCACGCATGCACACAGGATGTGATGTTGCACAGACAGACACGACAGCAGACTATGTATGGTGAGGAGGCTGTAGAGCTTGACTGGGACTTGGCCAGTGGGGAGGGCGGGTGGTGACCTTAAAATAATCGCTCCCCGGCTGGCAGGTTTGAAACGTGATGAAAAGACCGCAGGCTTCCTGAGGAGCATGGTAGCCAGGGTCTCAGAAGTGAATATAAAGAATAACTTACGTGTGTATGTGTGTGTGTGGGGGGGTGGAGTGAGGCGAAAACAAGCAGCAGCATTGGCATGGTCCTGCAATGCTTCTGGGAGGGGGTGTGTCCTCAAAATAGGAAAAGGAGGATGTTATTTCTTTGACCCACACACAGAATGGTTGTGCTGTCAGTCTAGGAACAGGGAGAAGAGATTTATGCCACCTTTTAGCTTGCTATACTTTCTGCCAGCTCTGTAATGCTACTAACGAAATCTACGTGGGTAAATGTCTTTACCCCTTTAGCAAATGCCTCTCATGCTTTCCCTTTTTCTCAGGACAAAAAAAACCAAAAAAAAAAACGTGGGATGAACTGTACAAACAATGAGGAATCGTTTTTCACTCGTTTCCTTTTATAAACATGTCCTGCTTCTTCTGACGACATGCTTCCTATTTTTGATGCATAACAACCTCCTCCGTGGGGCCAACTTTCGAGGACAACACCTGGGAGGGGTATATGTTTGTTTATATATAGATAGATAGAGATAGATAGAGATATAGATAGAGATATAGATAGAGATATAGATAGATAGATAGAGATATAGATAGATAGATAGAGATATAGAGATAGATAGATATAGATATAGATATATATATATATATATATAGATAGATAGATAGTGCAAAAAGCTGCATGTGCCTGCAAGCAGAGAGAGACCACCAAGGCTGAGCTGGTGTTTCCAGTGAAGATTGGGCGATTTCAGTCTCACTCTCCTGAGTCATTTAGCAGGTCAGTCTATGTCTGTCTGCATTTAACCTTTCATGACATGGCAAACTGCATCAGCGGTGTAGGGTGTCGTCTTCTGTTTGACCTGCAGTACTGTAGATGGAGCATTAGTGTGCGGATGTGTTGTGCTTCTTAAGTCTCCTAAGTGCATTGTTTCTGTGGCCTGCTTTTGTACTTCCTGGTTAAGTGGGAGCTCTTCACGGGCGAGCTGAAGGACTGATGACGCTGTTGAGAGCTCAAGACAATTGCGGGGGGAGCAGCATCCGTGGCAGCCTCCTCTCTGCTTCCCCAGCCTCTGCTTTATGTCACAGAACCCCCCCCCCCCCACCACCTCGCTCTCTCTCCTCTGTGCGTCACTGGCCTCTCTCTGGGGACACTGCAGCATGAGCTTCTGGGTCAGGCTCTGTCTGCTGCACATCCAGGTGAGGGTGGAGCAGCTGGACATTGACTCAGCAGACAATGGAGCCCTTTGTTGCTCACGTATGCATGTCCGAACCATCCAAAATTGGGTTCAATGTGAAAATAAATAAATAAATAGATAGATAGATAAATAAATAATTTCAGGCTGCCTGGCCTGGAGGCCCTGAGCATGTCTACAGTGTGGATCAACCGTTTAACCAGCTTTGGAGGTTAATCAGAGGGCTTGCTGTAGGTCTGCTCAGCGTCCGGACAGGGTCTTATGGGAAGGGCTGAGGTAAAAAAGAGGCTCGGACAAGTCATTACATTTCTGCCAACCTGCTTGCCACAGTGCTAATCTTTATTTAGCACATGCCTGTAGGTGTTGCCTAGTAACAGAAGCAAAGTAGTTTGAGGAGGGGAGATGGTGGGATGTCTCTCTCTCTCCCCTCTCTCTCTCTCTCTCTCTCTCTCTCTCTCATATCCGAGCTCTCCTTCTTTAGACAACCTTCTGAAAGAATGCAGTCTTTTTTGACCCAGGCAATAAAAGAAAAAAGAAAAACACTAATTGTGACTGATACTGGAGGTAATGAAGAGGCCTCACCAACTAGCCCTCATTCAAAGAGAGAGAGAGGATGTGAGGGAGAGAGAATTCATCCATTTAAAATAGAGCTAAGGGACCAAGCGTTGCCATGGTTTTCTCTTTTAATTTCTGCTCTTACTCAGATTAGCATGTCTCAAATGAATGGTTTATTTTGGCTCATGTACATAATTCAATAAGCTAATGTGATAAGGAGAGACAAAAATTAATGTAACAAATGCATGGTGTTACACTTGCCTGCATCAAAAAATGTTTTTGTTAATTTTATTCTCTTTCAGCATGCTTTGTTCTGGTTCAACATGTTGTCTCAGAATAAACCTCTAATCTTAGTGAGGGGAGAAAAGTACCAAGCTAGTATTTTACATTATTGTGAAATGATAAAGGAATCTTGCAAATCTATAAACCTTAAAAAAAAATGTTGGTTACACTTTTGTCTCTAGAAGCCTGAGTGAGTCCAGATAGCTGTGCTGCTCATTTGTAGCTGTATTACATATACCGGGTCAAAATGGAACAGGGCTGGGCGGATTCTCATCATTGCTGCTCTGCTATGAGACTGGAGTTAAATTTCCTATTGTCTCTCCTACATGTAGCTCATAAACTGCCATAGTGAATGATGTTGATGGCTGCTGTCTTCACTAACAACACGTTTGCATTCTTTCTCCCTTTTGCCATTTAAATAGATCTTTTTGCTATATAAATATTCATTAATTTTGTGAACCGACGGATGTCCTTTTGACCGCCTTTGCCGTGTCTGAATGCCAGACAGGTGCAACATATGGAAACTGGCTCTGTATGGACACTTGGTGTCAACCAATGTAAGGTCATGGGTTTTATTCTCTCTCTCTCTCTCTCTCTCTCTCTCTCTCTCTCTCTCTCTCTCTCTCTCTCTCTCTCTCTCTCTCTCTCTCTCTCTCTCTCTCTCTCTCTCTCTCTCTCTCTCTCTCTCTCTCTCTCTCTCTCTTTTCCTGTCTCTCTCACACTGTATGCATTTAGTGTGCTTCCTTTTTAAACCATTTCCTGGGTTAACAGTTCCTGGGTCTTTGCCATACTGTGAGAACTGAGAATGCTTGGGGAGGGCAGAGGTGCTAAACGGAGCGAAGCTCCCCAGTTTCACAAACCCTAGCCCACCTCTCTCTCTGTCTCTCTCTCTCTCTCTCTCGCTCTCTGTCTCTCTCTCTCTCTCTCCCCCCCCCCCCCCCTCTCTCTCTCTCTCTGTCTCTCTGCCCCACACCCTCTGGAAAGCTCTCCTACATTGCAGAATATTTTCTA